>NW_020954604.1:5671067-5766872 GCF_900497805.2 Vombatus ursinus | reverse complement strand
TCGTCTTCTTCTTCTTCTTCTTCTTCTTCTTCTTCTTCTTCTTCTTCTTCTTCTTCTTCTTCTCCTTCTCCTTCTCCTTCTCCTTCTTCTTCTTCTTCTTCTCCTTCTCCTTCTCCTTCTCCTTCTTCTCCTTCTTCTTCTTCTTCTTCTCTTTCTTCTTCTCTTCCTCCTTCTTCTCCTCCTCCTCCTTCTCCTCCTCCTCCTCCTCCTTCTTCTCCTTCTCCTTCTCCTTCTCCTTCTTCTTCTTCTTCTTCTTCTTCTTCTTCTTCTTCTCCTTCTTCTTCTTCTTCTTCTTCTTCTTCTTCTTCTTCTTCTTCTTCTTCTTCTTCCTCCTCCTTCTCCTCCTCCTCTTCTTTCTTCTCCTCCTTTTCCTCCTCCTCCTTCTCTTCCTTCTTTTTCTTCTGCTCTACTACTACTACTACTACTACTACTACTACTACTACTAACATAACTCAAATTCATACCACATTGAAGGTTAATCAGTAACACAGTCCTCTTCCTGTAGGAAAGGTTTGATGACAGTAGGGTAGATTTACAGGACACAAACACACCAAGAGAAACATATAGAATCAAAATCTCTCTCTCTCTCTCTCTCTCTCTCTCTCTCTCTCTCTCTCTCTCTTTCCCCAAATTACCAAAAGAAGGGAAGAATCAATGTAATACTACTTTCTCTTATTTTATTCAAAAAAGGTTTTTGGATCATAAAATGATTATTTACTTCACTGGAAGATTCTCCACCATGTAACTTAATTTAAAATTTTAAGTTCTACTGACACATTTAAAATATAAATTGACTAGAATTCAATTAATCTTCTTAAAAAATTACTATGATACCTTAATAGTAATATTTCCCAGTGGTGAGATAACAATA
Organism: Vombatus ursinus; assembly: GCF_900497805.2. Lineage (NCBI taxonomy): Eukaryota > Metazoa > Chordata > Mammalia > Diprotodontia > Vombatidae > Vombatus > Vombatus ursinus. The sequence goes on along the minus strand of NW_020954604.1, from coordinate 5,766,001 downwards.
ACATTAATATTCTTTCCTATATAACTGAGTTTCATAGAACACCACCACCTCAGAATAAACAAAGTTGGAAAAAAAAGAATAATGGAAAGATCAATAGTGGATTAACATAGGCTGCAGCACATTATTGGTGAATATTGTCATCAAATATTATATAAATTACCATTAAAGAGACATTTAATCAGAAAAGGAGGGGGCTGAGTCATGTAGTAACAATAGGAGACCATCGAGAATCTGAGACCTACTGTTAGCACTATAGCCTGTGGTTGTGGTGGAGCTGAGGATGGCTGGATGTATCAGCACTGAAGTGGTGAACAGCGACATGTCCCTCACAACTGCATGGTATTTCAAAGCCATTGTACCACATTCAGGAGTATTACCAGGATTAGTTAAGGATTAAGTCCTGTTACCAAGGATGGTAGATTTCATTAGGCTAGCACCTTTGGGTTTGGATTGCCCTCAGAGTGAGAATAAGGCACAGGTGAGCTTCCAAACAATATTAGAAGAACACAATTGTATTATCAATGTTCCCTAAGGGGAGGTACCTCTAATGTGGTCATTTCTTTGTATCTCTTCTCCAGTATGCCAACCTGTAGGGTAACAGGACAGGGAGAGCATGTGTGTCTATGTCTCTTTTCTAGGTGTCTGGAGTCTTGTGTACTCACTATTCCTGAAAAGGAACATAGTACCATAGAATTAGATCTGGAAGTTAGGCCATATAATTCACTGACTGGCTGATTGACTGACCCTCTTGTTTTACCAAATGAGGAAAATGGAGCTCAAAAAGGCTAAGTGATTTGCCAAAGTTTGCACATATATTAAATAGCAGGTCTCGCAATTCCATTTGCTCTAATAAGAACCAAATCTGTGGTGAGAAAGTCTTTTAGAGATATCTTCATCTGAATTTCTGGTGCTTATTTTGATACTTGAACCTCATCATACCTAAAAGAGTTAACATGTAGTTGAAACTTTAAATGAATGAGATGTTCTGACAATGAGAGGTCTTTCTGCTTTTGATGAGTTCAAACCACCAGACCCCAGATGAGCTCCAACCTAGGCTACTGAAAAAATTGGTTAATACAGCTGTTTGGTGAACTTCTCAAGATCATGGAAAATAGGATCTGTGCCATAGGACTGGAGAAGAATAAATGTCCTGATTTTTTTTAAATGAAAGAGAATAGCATCAGTTAGTGAGTTTGACTTCGATTTCTGAAAAAAAAAATTCTGGAATGATTGTTATTTATATTACTTTTTTTAAAAACAAATTTTATTGATTTTTACATCCATTCTATTTCCCTATGTATCACCACTACCTCTCTAGAGATTCATCCTTTATAACAAAATAAGAAAGGAGAAATGAAAGGGTTAAGTAAAACTAACTAGCACATCATAAAAATCTAACATTTTATGCAAAGTTTCATATGCATAGTCATCCTCCTCTGTCAAAACTTCAGGAGAGGGAGGCAGCTAGGTGGTGCTGTGGATAGAGCACCAGCCCTGAAGTCAGGAGGACCTGAGTTCAAATCCAGCCTCAGACCAAACATTTGACACTTACTAGCTGTGTGACCCTGGGCAAGTCACTTAACCCCAATTGCCTAAAAAAAATCTTGAGGAGAGGAAAATGTCTTTTCTCTTTCTTGAGATCAAACCTGGTCACTATAATTTCACAGTATTCAGTTTAATTGTTTTGGTATTTTTGTTTTTTATTTACTTTGTTGTAGCCATTGTATATATTGTTTTCCTATTTCTTCTTATTTGTTTTGCAACAGTTCATATAAATCTTGCCATCCTTCTTTGTATTTATAGTATTAATATTTACTTATAGCATGGTAATAATTCATTAAATAGGTGTACTATAACTTGCTTAGCCATTTTATAATTAATGGGAATCTATTTTGTTTTTAGTAATTTGCTCCTACAAAAAAGTGTTATAAATGTTTTAGTACATACATATATGTATGTATGTACATATATATGGAGCCTTTCTAGAATGTATTACTAAAGAAATAATTTTATAAAGATATAGATATGTATACATATGATACACACACATAGATGTATATATGTATGTATGTATGTATGTATTTAAAAGGATGTAATAAATCTCAAGAGCCACATCTTTTCATTAAGAATAGTCTATTCTAGGGGCAGCTAGGTGGTGCAGTAGATAGAGCTCTGGCCTTGGAGTCAGGAGGACCTGCGTTCAAATATTGCCTCAGACACATGACACTTACTAGCTATGTGACCCTAGACAAGTCACTTAACCCCAATTGCCTAAGCAAAAAAAAAAAAGCCCATTCCAAAGTAATCATTTCCTTTTTGGAAAAGAATACTTTTCTTATAGATAGGATGAATGCTATATAGACAGTATGTATTCAGATTTCAGCAAAACATTTGATAAAGTATTTTATACTATCACTGTGGACAAGATGGGGGGATATAGGGGTAGAGTCAGATGTATTTAAAATTAGTGAACCAATGAATCCAAAAATTAGTAATAAATGAGTCAATGTTGACTTGGAGAGATGGTTCTGTTGAAGTAACCCAGGGTTCTGCCTTTTGTCTCATATAATTTAATCTTTTTTTTTTTAATTAGTGACCTGGGTGAAAGTTTGCAAGATTTTCAGATGCAATCAAGCTAGGAGGACTAGCTAACATGTTGGGTGTTCATCTCAAAAGGCTAGGATAACAGACCAAGTCTAATAAAATTAAATTTAATTGGAATTGGTATTTTACAATCAAGTTTTTTTTTTTTTAATCATCTTCAGAGGTATATGTTCTCAGGGGAAAAAATCTAGGAGTTTTAATTGACTACAAACTCAAAATGAGTCAACAGTGAGTCATGACAAACAAAAATACTGATGCTGTCCTGGAGCATAATATGCTATTATGGAGGCATAATGTCTAGAATAAAGGAGGTGATAGATTCTCTGCCCTAGTCAGGCAAAATCTGGAATACTGTATTCAGTTATAGGTACCATGATTGAGAAAGGCATTGATGAGATGAAGTGGGTCCAGAGGAAGGTGATCAGGATAGTGAGGGAACTGGTTTTCAAGCCACATGAAGAGAGATAGACAGAATTGGGGATGTTTTGCTTGGAGAAAAGAAGACTAAAGGGAGATATTTCCATTGTCCTCTAATATATTAAGGGAAGTCATTTAGAATAAGAACTAGATGGTCTTGAAGTAGATTAGGAATTCTAAAGAGTTAGAGAGAGGGTTCAGCTTGAAGCTAAAGAATAGCTACTCAGAAAAAGAAACCTAAAAATCTACAGTGTTCAGATGAACATTCAATTCACCTTTCAAACCCAAATATCTTAGATATGAAATAAGATACTCTTTACCATTTCAATCTTGTAACAAAACTCATGATTTATAGGCCATGTTTGGAGATGTAAAGTTTGTACGTGTTAGAGGAAGTTCTGCCTGGATGAAAGCTTGCATTAGCTATGTAGGTGAAGAGCTGGCACTTGCACAACCTGGCAAGAACAATCCTAACATTTGTGAATGAATTGACCACTATACCATGTGTCAGATTGGACCTGTGTTATCAGTTAGCTATGATAGGGGAGTTCCTTCCATTGGAATCATGTTACATGAACTCCTTGAGTTATTGTATCATGCCAAGTGTTCCAAAGTTGTCATCATTCACATTGGCACATGTGGTGGAATGGGTCCAGAGTCTGTTTCAGTGATGTTAACTAGAAAAGTTACAGATTCTTGCTTCAAACTTGACTTTGCACAAATTGTTTTGGGGAAACACATAGTGTGAAGTACAGAGCTCAGTGATGACCTAAATCAGAATTAATGGCATGTGCCAAGGAGATAAATGAGTTTAATACTGTTATGGGAAACACCCTGTGTCCTTTAGACCTCTATGAAGGTCAAGCTCAGCTGTATGGTACTTTCTGCTCATATACTGACAGGGATAAGCAAGAGTATTTACAGGCAGCTTATGATGCGAGAATCAGAAACATTGAGACGGGATCCTCTATCTTTGCAGCCATGTGTGGTGCAGGAACACATGGCATCAAACCTGCTGTTGTGTGTGTTACTCTTCTAAATGCCCCAGGGAAGATCAGATTAGCAGCTCCCATGAGGTGCTTGTCAAGTATCAAAAGAGACCACAGAAGTCAGTAGGATACTTTATCAAGAAACGTCTGGGAGAAAAGGCATGAAAATCTTGGTTGTTGTTGTTGTTTTTTTTTTTATTATTTTAAGAAAATCCAGTAATTGTTTGCAATTAAAATAATGGATCCCAGTTGTATTCTTTCTGACATTTTGTAAACTAAATATCAAACAAAAGTGACTTGTTCTTATTTTAAAAAAAATAAAAAGAGTAGGAACTAGACTTGTTCTAATTGCCCCGAAGAACAAAACTAGGAAAAACTGTTATAAGTTGCAAATAGGCAGTTTTAGCTGGATATTTTCCTAGCAATGAAAGATGTTTAAAAGTGGCCTCAGAATAGAAATGCCAGAGAAAATGAGGTATGAAGAGTCATGTGCCCGGATCAAAGACTTTCAGTGGCTTATTGGTTCACTTTGAGGTCAATTGCCCACAGGATGAACAATATATGTGTTTTTAAATGATTTTATTGATATCATTTTTGTTTGTATGTAATCTAAATTTCCTTCTTTATATATGCTATCCTCAAAGATCCATCCCATATGTCAAAGATTTGCTTTTTAAGGAAAAAAAAATAGAAAAAATCAGCAAAACCAATCTATAAAACAACAAAATCTGACAATATATTCAATGTTCTATATCCATTGACACCCTCCTCACCTTTGTAAAAGAGTGGTAGGAGGTGTTTTCTCATTTTTTTCCCTTGGGGTCATGCATATTCTTTGTTATTTTGCAACATTTATTTTGGATATTGCCTTTTCCGTTTACATCATTGTAGTCATTATTTATATTATTTTCCTGGCTCTGCTGATTTCATTTTGCATTAATCCATAAAAGGCTTTCGATTCATTCTAAATGCATATTTGCCATTTCTTTCAACTCAGTAAAATTCCATCACATCCACATACCACAATTTGTTTAGCCATTCCTTGGGAAATGGATGTCAGTTGTTTTTCAGTTTTTTACCACCACAAAAGAGAAACAATATACATGTCAATAAAAAATCATTAATCAATTTATACATGGTATTTACATGTTTCTTTAACTTAGGTCTTACTCTGATGCTTTATCATGGCATGGAGGTGACCATCAAAATGCCAGCTATAGCAGATCTTATTGTGTGGAAAAAGATTTGAGTATAAGCTCATTGACTAACTGTATACCTATAATATCAAACAGTAGCCTAGTTAGTTATCCATCAGCAGAGTCATTCTTATTTACCAGGTCATGAATTTCCTTGGCTTGTAGAAACTCGTGAAAACCATCTAAGGTTTGGAAGGGCTATCTTGAATAAAGAAAAGGTTCACATGGATAAAGCATGGATCTTTTTAAGTATCAGAGTAAGCTGATATATCTATACAATATCCTCAGATGCCCTCTTTATAAAATCTTTGCAAGAATACTCTAAATACATATCTAAGGTGTCCTTAATGAGGAGGAAATAGGCAGGTCTCTGCAAGTATTTTGCCACAGATATAGAAAGTATAGTTCTCATCATACTTACTGTTTGTTGACTATCTTTGAAAATCATTTTGTTTTCTAAAGCAAAATGATAAAATGACACAAGATTAGAAGCATTCATGAATGATTTTACATATATACATATAAATACATATATACATACATATTTGTCTAATGGTAGCTATCTCTAGGGCAGGGGGGAAGGAAAAAAAGGAAAAATAAAGTTACATGACAACTTTATTATATATTTATTATATATAAAAGGAATAGCAAGTTGTATATAATAGATTTCATGTGTAATCATTTTTTTCTTTTTATTATTCTACTATGTTATGGAAATGCTTGTTTTATTTCTTAAGTTCAGAATAAAATAAATATTTTTTTAAATCCTTAAAAGGTGCAGGAGATAAGTTGGTCCAACAGCCTTTCTGATTATTAATGTTGTGAGGCATGAACCAGGGAGACTCAGGCTTCCAAAATATGTTTGCCACACAGAGTGCAAATTGAAGTGGGATTCCCTATAGATGATAAGGTCCTCCAGATGCTCTTACTTGCAGCTTACATTTTGTTGTTTGCATAAATTTCCAGAGCATTACAGTTACCCCTTAATGAGCTCCAAAAATATTTAAAAGTGTTCAATCTAATTATCCACGCAGAAAAAAACAAATGGATGAAGGCTTACATAACATTGATATTATTGATACTAAATAACATTGAATGGATGCTTCATAGAGCCAATCTGTGAAGCTTATTGTTGTTGTTCAGTCATTTCTGTCATGTCTTAGTTACCCCAACTGGGGTCTTCTTGGCAAAGATACTGGAGTGACTTGCTATTTCTTTCTCCAGTTCATTTTACAGAATAGGAAACTATGACAAACAGGGTTAAATGACTTGCCCAGAGACACATAGCTAGTAAATATCCGAGATTGGACTTGAATTCAAGAAGATGAATCTTTTTGACTTCAGGCTCAGCATTGTATCTACTGTACCACTTCGCTGCCCCAGTCTGTGAAGCTATGTAACTGGAAATGACAACATGGATAGACAATGGTCTGGCTTCACAATTAACCAAGAGGAGAACAGGTTGCTAAGGAATTTGGAAAATTATGCAGGGCTTTTAATGATATTATGCTTACCCCTGAAATAAATGTTCATCTTTTTAATATCAATATTCTTCTAGTGACACCATATGGTTTTGAGTCATAGAACAGCACAATTTCCAAGGAATTAAAGCTGAGGGTTATCCAAAAGGCAATGGAGAGATGCTTGGTGGGCCAGAATAAGTTGTATGTGGAAGTAGTTATGATGTGACAGAGAATCTCTTATTTTTCACTTACTAGCTATATGACCCTGGGCAAGTCTCTTAATCTCCATGAGCTGGAATATTTTGGTAACATATTGCCAACTGAGGACTATGTAAGGGAGGTTGCATAAAGGATTACAGGGAGAAACTGTTTACCAGAAGAAAAATAAAAGTGATCTGGTCATGGTATGAGTGTGAGGGTAAGGAATAACCTAGTGGATAATGTGTGTTCTCTGGGTATCTATGAAATTTTAGGAGAATTACAGTAGAGGAAGGCTCCCAGAAGATTGAGTAAAGTCCCTGTGGAAGTTTAGCAGGTAAATATGGGCAGGAGTCACACAGGATGAGAAGGCATGGATGGCATTATGAATCATCTGAGGGGGTACTCAAATGGATGAAATCACTAATCCATTAAAGTACTAAAGTAAGGTCCAAATGCAATAAGGCAGCACTGGTGAATAGAGGACTAAGCTTAAAACCAGAAAGACTCATTTTCCTGAGTTCAAACCTGGTCTCAGAAACTTACTAGCTGTGGGACCCTGGGCAAGTCACTTAACCCTGCCAACCTCAGTTTCCTCACCTGTAAAATGAGCTAGAGGAGGAAAATGGCAAACCACTCCAGTAGCTCTGCCAAGAAAACCCCAAATGGGGTCATGGAAAGTCGAACATGACTGAAAAATGACAACAGCAATAACTGTATCAGGAATAATCAGGAATGCATTAAAAACACAGTCCTGCTCAGAATGTTCAGAAAAGTGACATCATGTAGCAAATAACAATAGACTTGAAATCAGGAGATGGCAGTTTGAATGGAATTCTATTATCTTCGGAATGTGACTCAGAAAAAGTCACTTAATTTCTCTAAGCCTCAGTTTCCTTGTCTGTAAAATAGAGGTAATAATGTGTTCACTACTAGAATCACAAGATTGAGAGGGAAATGATGTTTAAAGTGTGAAGCACCATATAAAAATGAATTTATTTTTCACAGAATCTCAGGATTGGAAGGAACCTTGAAATTTCAGCTCATAACTGCTTAACATTTGCTTCTTGACTGCAGAGAACCTGTCTAACAGCCCCTGGGATATAGATGACACTTACTAAATCATAGCCAAGCAGAATTCAATATAACCCAGTTGGCTTCAACTTTTTTCTCAGTCCAGACTATTTTACCTGCTGAGACAGAAGGTCTACCGTTAATAAGACTTTTTGTTCTGTTCATTTTTCTTGCCAAACTCCAGGTGAGAGGTGTTGTAATTACCCTGAAGTTGCCTTCATCCAAATGAACAGGGAAAGCACATTCTGTAGCCATGTTCTAGGAGGTTGTTTACTGAGCCCCCAGGGTGTTGTCCTTGGGTGAGGTCATTGGTTTTCAGTAGGTCTGTGAATGGCTTGTATTCCTCTTTCTATGTACTCTCATCACTATGAGAATTAACCTGACCTTCAAGCAAATGAATAAGCAAGAAAAATTTGTTACACAACCTATGTGGAAGTCACTGTGATATGACAGAGAGTCTCATATCTACCACTTACTAGCAATGAGACCCTGGGCAAGTCTCTTAACTTCCGGGCCTCAGTTTCTTCATCCATAAAATTTGGGGGAGGGCAATCATTTTTGCATTCTAGAACTCACAGAGTTGTAAAGAAAGAGCTAAGGAAGGAAAGAGGGAAGGAGGGAGGGAAGGAGGGAAGGAAGGAAAGAGGGAGGGAAGAAAAGAAAGAGGCAAGAAGGGAGGAAAAAAGGAAGGAAGGAAAGAAGGAAGGAAAGGAAGAAGGAAATAAATATTTATTAAGCACCAACTATGTGCCAGGCACTAGGCTAAGCACTTTACAAATATCATCTTATTTGATCTTAACAACAACACTGGGAAGTAGGTACTGTCTCCATTTTCAGTTAAAAACTGAGGCAGTCAGAGGTTAAGTGACTTGTTACTTGAAAAATATATTTTAAAAAATAAGAAGGGTAGGTAGGTAGCTAAGACAGAGTGGTAGAATAGAAAGGGCACTGAATTTGGAATAAGAAGGCTTCAGTTCAAATCTTGGCTCAGTCACTACATATATGACCTTGAAAGGGCCACTTTAACACCTCTGACATTTCTCATCTAAAAGAAGTTAACTAGATCAGAAGTACCAAGCATACAGCCTTAACCAGATAAAAATGTAATTGGCAAATATTTTTTGGGGGAAGAAACAATTTTATTTTTAGTAGTATTTTATTTATTTATTTTTAATGTGAGACAATTGGGGTTAAGCGACTTGCCCAGAGTCACACTGCTAGTGAGTGTTATGTGTCTGAAGCTGGATTTGAACTCAGGTTCTCCTGACTCCAGGGCCAGTGCTATATCCACTGTGCCACCCAGCTGCCCCTAGTATTTTATTTTTTCCCAATTACATGTCAAGACAATTTTAGCATTCATTTTTTATAAGATTTTGAGTTCCAAATTTCTCTCCCTCCTCTTCTTCCCTCCCCTCCCCTCTTCCTAAATAGTAGACAATTTGATATAGATTATACATGTGCTATCATGTAAGACATATTTCCATATTAGTCATAGTTGTGAAAGAAGAAACATATCAAAAAGGAAAAAAACACAAAAAAGAATTAAGTAAGTGAAAAAAGTATGTTTCAATCTGCATTCAGAGTCCATCAGCTCTTTACTTGGATGTGGATAGCATTTTCTTTTGTGATCCTCTGTACTTGTCTTGGATCATTGTGTCACTAAGAGCTGAGTCATTCATAGTTGATTATCACAAAAAGTTGCTGATACTGTGTACAATGTTTTCCCGGTTCTGCTCATTCTACTTTGCATCAGTTTTTACAAGTCTTTCCAGGTTTTTCTGAAATTTGCGTGCTCATCATTTCTTATTGCACAATAGTAGTCCATTACATTCATATGCTACAACTTGTTCAGCCATTTCCCAATTGACGGGAATTTCCAATATTTTGCCTCCATGAAAAAGGCTGCTATAAATATTTTTGCACATGTAGGTCCTTTTCCCTTTTTATCTCTTTGGGATAAAGACCTAGTAGAGGTATTGCTGGATCAAAGGGTATGTACAGTTTTATAGCCCTTTGTGTATAGTTCCAAATTGCTCTCCAGAATTGTTGGATCAGTTAGTTCACAACTCCACCAGTAATGTTTTAGTGTCCCAATTTTCCCACATTCTCACCAACATTTATTATTCTCCTTTTTTGTCATATTAGCTAATCTGATAGGAGTGAAGTGGTACCTCAGAGTTGTTTTAATTTGCATTTCTCTAATCAAAAGTGATTTAGAGCACTTCTTCCTATGCCAATAGATAGCTTTGATTTCTTCATCTGAAAACTGCCTGTTCATATCTTTTGACCCTTTATCAGTTGAGGAATGGCTTGTATTATTATAAATTTGATTCATTTCTCTATATATTTGAGAAACAGGGCCTTTATCAGAGACACACTTGCTGTAAAGATTGTTTCCCAGCTTTCTGTTTTCCTTCTAATCTTGGTTGCATTGGTTTTGTTTGTGCCAAAGTTTTTTTTTTAATTTAATATAATCAAAATTATCTATTTTACATTTCATAATGCTCTTTATCTCTTGCTTGGTTATGAACCTGTAACCCACTTAACTTCTTTAAGAATTTGGATGCTATACCACTTGGTGCATGTATGTTTAGTATTGATATTACTTTGTTGTCTATGCTAACTTTTAGTAAGATGTAGTTTCCTTCCTTACCTCTTTTAATTAGGTCTGGTTTTGCTTTTGCTTTGTCTGAGATCAGGATTGCTACCCTTGCTTTTTTTTTTTTTAATTTCAGCTGAAGCATAATATATTCTGCTCCAGCCCCTTACCTTTACTCTGTGTGTGTTTCTCAACTTCAAGTATGTTTCTTGTAAACAATATATTGTAAGATTTTGGTTTTTGAGTAGCTGTTATTTGCCTCTGTTTTATGAGAGAACTCATCCCACTCACATTCACAATTGTGATTAATAATTGTGTATTTCCCTCCATTCTATTTGTCTTCCTGTTTGTCCTCTCTCTCCTTTCACTGTCCCTCCTTGACAGTGTTTTACTTCTGTCTACCACCTCCCCCAATCTGCCGTCCCTTCTGTTAGCTCCACCCCTTTACTTACTTTCCTCCCCTCCTACTTTCCTGTCAGGTATGATAGATTTCTATATTCATCTGTTTGTGTATATAATTCCCTCTTTGAGCCACTACTGGAGAGAGTAGGGTTCAAGCAATGACCATCACCTACCTTCCCATCTTTCCATCCACTATAATAGGCTTTTCACACTGCTTCATGTGAAATAATTTACCCCATTCTATCTCTCCCTTCCTTCTGCATCCAGTATGCTCATCTTTCTTATCCTTTAATTATTTTTATGTCATTCCCTCAAATTAACCTTATACCTGTACCCTCTGTCTATGCATATTCCTTCTAGCTATACTATTAGCAACACTTTTTTTTTTAAGAATTACAAGTATCATCTTCCCATGTAGAGATATAAATAATGCAGCTCCATTGAATCCCTTATGTTTTCTTTTTTCCTTTTTACCTTCTTAGGCTTCTTTTGAGTCTTGATATTGGAGATCAAATTTTTTTGTTCAATTCTGTCCTCTCCTAAGGAAAGCTTGAAATACTTCTATTTCATTGAATGACCATTTTTTCCCCATGAAGTATTATGCTTAATTTCACTGGTTGGGTGATTCTTGGTTGTAGTTTCATCTCCTTTGTCTTCTAGAATATCATATTCCATGACCTCTGATCCTTTAATGTAGAAGCTGCTAAGTCCTTTATAATACCACAGGTGTTTTGCCATTATTGTCCTCTTCTGAGATTGTGTCTTGATCTTCCTTATCACCATAATAACTTTCAATGATGGATTTTTGTTATTGCTGTTGTTTTTTTCTCATCTTTTTTAACCTTTTTCCTTTCTTTTAGATTTGAGCTCTGCTCCCGGAGCGGAAGGGGCACTGTCTCAGTCTTCTTGTGCCAGGGGCTACAGGCCCTGGCTGCTTATCTGGTGCTGTACTGATGTTGCCTGAGGCCCACAGGGGACCCTTGTGTCTGGTGCTGCACTGAGGGGAAAGGGTATGGGGTAGCTGGTGCTGCTGGAGGATATAGGGGTCTGGCAGCTTACCTGGTGCTGAGCTGAGGACTAATGATGGTTTCTGGCATGTGCTCAGGATGGTGGGGTGTTTCTGTGTTTCCCCAAGTCTAAGCTAAAGCAGGTGAAGATCTGTCCCTGGAGGTTGCCTGCTTGCCCAGGACTACACTGAAGCACATGGCAGTTTTCGGAGCTAGAATCTTCCAGTTCCCCTAGCTGAGGCATGTGGGGGCTCCTGGTATTGGCATTTGCCTGCTCCACCACATGGGCTCAGAATCTCCCTCTGGTTTTCTGAGGTGGAGCTTGATGCTGGCTTGCTGGGACACTTCCTGTCCTGAACAGTGCTCCCCTTTTAACCAACAGAGATAGACCTTTGTTGCTGATCTTACAAGTTCTTTAGGCTAAAAGATTGTTTTACCCCATCTTTTTGCTGGTTCTGCTACTCCAGGATTTGTTTTGGGGTGCTATTTTGTGGTTGTTTGAAGGTGAATATGGGAGTTACAGTGATTCACTGCTTGCCCTGCCATCTTGGTTCCCGGAAGTGACATCCTAGCAGGAAATATTTTTTAGTAAATAAAAATACAATAAAATGTAGATAATATCACATTTTATAACTCAGTAAATATGCTGCTTGCACGGATTAGTTAGAGCCCCCATTTCTAGTTGAGTTTCATACCACTGGACTAGAACAAGGCTTCTTAAACTTTTTCCATTCATGACCCCTTTTCGTGTTTTGGCAGCATTCAATGGTATTGCATGGAGTGATGACACGTGCAATGCAAAGTGCGCACGCTTTGTGTTCGGAGCTAAGACTGCAGTGAAGTTGCATGATGTAAGGTATAATCACTGCCAGAAACTCTTGGGACTCATTATGCATTTGACTTTGAACTAACTTTTGGTTGTTGCGTGTTCAGAAACCTTTTACTGTTGCCAAATTTTTCTGACCCCCAGTTTAAGAAGCTCTGGACTAAATGACCTCTGAGTTCTCTTCCATCTCTAAATCTATGATCCTATGGTGCCTACAGTATTTCAAAATGCCTCTAGTTACCCAATTATATACATTTGTATGTATGTGTTTGTTTATATGATATCAGCAGTGATGCCATCGTATGTTGTTTACTTAATGCTTCTCAAGTGACCTAACTATTCTTGTGGCCGAGAATGACAGTAAATAGAAGTTAGATTTTTTTTTTTGGTGGGGAGGGGTACTTAGGAATCCTTGTGAATTGTGGAGCCTTTTCTGTAGGCAGACACAAAAATGCACTATATCTCCTTTAGCAGTCCAATTGGGGTCTAAGGAAGATTCTATCTGGGCCTAATTGTCCCAGAAAAGATGGCTTGGAACAGCTTGGAGAGGAAGACAGTAGGAATCTTTATCTGTTTGCAAATGAATGGAGCTCCATCACTAGTGCAAAGCATGCAATAAATTCAAAGATAATAAATGGGGGACTGCTGTTCCAGTAACAATGACACCATTTCTCTTTGTGCTCACAGTGAAAACATCTCCATGGGGCTGTAGAGGGACATTTGGGTTTCTTGGGAATTTTTTTCTTGAATAAATAAAATTAAATGAGAACAAGCATTTCCCATAGCTATGGCTACCCAGAATTTCCCAGAATTCCCCAGCTCACACCAAGAAGCCCTCGTCCTCTTGGCTTTAAGCAGCTTTTGTTCGTAGGTGCTCTAAAGCTGACCTTTCATCTATTTGGTCATCTTTTCTAAGACCAAGACCTCAAAAGTTCTAAGGAGGAAAATGTGTTTTACTTTAAACCATTCCCACCTTTGTGCCCTCTCCCATCCTTTGTGGAATTTATGCAGGCAGTCTTGTATCTTTAAAAAATATCCTGGATTCAGAGTTAGCTATTTGAATAGCACTGGAAAACTGTGGGATGAAGTCTAGATTTTGGGTCAGAAGATGTGAATTCATCTCCCATCTGTATCATTTACTACCTATGTGACCTCAGACATCACTTTTCCTCCCATGGTTTCATTTTCTCCATCTGTCAAATGAGAAGGTTAAAATAAAAAACCTCTAAAGCCATTCTAGAGACCTATGATCCTATGATTCCTTTCTCTGATACTTTCTACCTCTGTGTCCTGAAGCAAGTCAATAAATTTCCCTGGATATCTTCTATAACCAGAGAAGGTTGGACTCAAAAACCTTCTGGCTCTAAATCTATGATCCTATGCACTGAAAATTCTTTTTGTGCACTCTTTTTGAGCAAACCCCATAAATGAACATTTCTATCTAGTTATAATCTCTCATATTTAAATAGTGCCTTATAGTTAACAATAATAAAACTACCATTTATATAGTACTTATGTGCCAGGCACTGGGTTAAGGGCTTTACAAATATTATCTTATTTGATTCTCATGACAACCCTGGGAGGTAGGTGCTATTGTTACCCCCAATGTACGGATGAGAACACTGACACAAACAGAAATCAAGTGATTTGTCCAGGGTCACACAGCCAGTATCTGAGGTTGGTTTAAACTCAAGTCTTTCTAATTCCAGGCATGGAACTCTATGTACTAGCTGCCCCAAATGCTTTTGTTATTATTTAGGAAATATGAATTAAGGAGGGGTCGTTCACTTTACAAAAAGATTGGTAGAATCATAGATTTATGTGTGGAAGAAAACTTAGAGATTCAGTGAAATTTTACACATGCGGAAATTGGAGCCCTGGGAGAGTATGTTAGTTGCCCGAAAACAAGAGGGTGGTAGAACTGGGATTCAAACCCAGGTGTTCGGATGCCAAAGTCAACATTCTTTCCACTGTCTTTCTGATTCTTTTTAAAAAGAAAAGAAAAAGTTAATAGTGGGTTCCTTTAAATAGCAATTGTCCCAGTGCTTTTAAAATAGTGTTCAATTGAGACAGAGAGAGAGGGAGAAGAAGAGACAGAGACAGAGACAGAGAGGGGCAGGATGGAAGAAGAGAGAGAAAGAGACAGGAAGTTTGTACACAACTTTCTTCAAGGAAACTTCTTGTATAAATCAAGACACTAAATTCCAGAATCACAAAATCATAGCATTTAAGATTCAGGTGCTACCTGTATTCAGAGAAAGAACTGATAAAAAGAAATATATATAGAGAATGATTGTGTGTGTGTGTGTGTGTGTGTGTGTGTGTGTGTGTGTATGTATGTAATGGTAGCCATCCCTAGAACTGGGGAGAGGAGAGAAAAGAGAAAAAAAAGGAAAAATAGAAATTTACATTATAACTTTAATATATATTTAAAAGAAATAGCAAGTTGTACATAATAGATTTATAGTTTCATGTGCAATTATCTCTTTTTATCATTTTACTATGTTTTGGAAATGCTTGTTTTATTCCATAAATTAAAAATAAAACAAATAATTTTTGAAAGAGTCAGACTGGATTATAATGGCAATCTAGTACAACCCAGAATTCTTTAGTTCTGCTTCCAACCTTTTATGAAGAAGTTCTCTACTCAAAACTCTGGTGAAAACAAGTTGATGTCCATCAGAGACAGGACTGGGAGTGAATGGCCCTGCTCATTTTCCCACTTCCTGTCAGAATGGCAGTGTTCCATTGACGTTAAAACAACAACAACAATAACAACAAAACCTATGCCTTTGTTGGGGCTGCGTAGCCCATCATGGACAAGTCATCTTTTCCCACTCCCCAGACATCACCCTGAATTCAATGGATTCAAAATAAAATTTGCTCCCTCCCCCATAGTTCATGATTTACACATTCCCTGCAGATGCTGGGTCAGATTCCCATAAGGTCAACTCAAGGACTTTGGGCCACATGTAAAAAGAGGGAAAGCAACACATGTGGGCCAGGCTATGATCCAAGCTCTGAGATTAAAACTTTTCTAAACCCATAAAGGGGTTTCACATGGGCACATGTCACTTTAAACAATCTGCCCTTTGTCCTGAGCAAAACAAACATGCTCACCACACATGAGTTTCCCAGAATTGTTCTTATTTAGGGACAGATGTTTACAATTCAATTAAATAAGCATTTTTCATATCTTCTATGCACCCAGAACTGTGCTGAGAAATGAGAGACATATAGGAATATAAACAAGATACAGTCCTTATGTTCCAGCTACAGTCTAAACTGGGAGGTAGGGCAGACACTAAGAAAGCAATTAATTGGAATGTGCAACTATGATGGTGAAGATCTTTAAGCTCATGCCATGTATGGATTAATCAAAGGAAATAAGGGATGTTTGGCCTGGAGAGGGGAGGGAGAAAGAGAGAGAGACAGACGAGACAGAGAGAGACAGAGAGAGAGAATGTGTGTGTGTTGGGTGGGGAAGATAGCTGTCTTCATATATTTGCAGGGATGGAAGAGGGATTAGACTTATCCTGCTTGATCCCAGAGGATGTGAAAATTAGAAGTAATGGCTAGAAGTTCCAGAGAAGCAAATTTGGACTCAACAAAATGAAACATTTTCTGACATGTCAAAGAATAGAATGGGTTGCCTCAGGAGGTGGTGGGTTCTCCATTGCTGAAGATTTCCAAACCTAAGTTAGATGACCCTTTGGTGGAATGTTGCACAGAGGATTACTATTCATGTATAGAATAGTGCAGAAAACCTCTGAGGTCCCTTTCAGTTCTAAGATTTTGTGATTGGGAATAAAAATTTGTTGTGCAAACAGTAAGTGCTCTAAGAGTTCAGAAAAGGGCAAGTCGAATTAAACTTTGAATAATATGTGAAGGCCTCATGGAGAAAATGGTAGTTGAACTATTACTCAATAGATAGACAATATTTAGGTGAGCAGGAGTAGGGATGGTGAGTATTCTAGACCAGGCTACCCTGAGCATAGGTAAGAATTAGCATGGCATATTTCTGGGAACAGTTTGGTGAGCAAAGTTATTTATTAGTGAGTAGTTAGATTTCTCTTGCCACAGACTATCTTAGCTGGTCTGAAATAGGGGGTTCTTAACCTTTTTGTGTGCCGTGGACCCCTTTGGCAGTCTGGCAAAGCTTTTTGTCTCCCTGATGTTTTAAAATGAACAAAGGAAACCTATCGTATTGAAATAGTCATAAAACAAAAATGCAATAGGCACATTAAAAAGCAAAGTTTAAAATGGGTTCCAGTTAAAAGCTCATGCAAGGAAAGCAACCTAAAATTGCCCATCAAAAAGAAAATAAGGTAAATCCTTTCTCTACTAACCTGGGAGCTGGAGGCTATTGTATAACTCCAGGTATTAGGGTCAGGAGTGTTAAGAATAAGACTAGTATTTGATTTTCTGTTGTTATATACTTTGGTATTCTGTCCTAATTAAGTGCTTTGCTATTTGATTTCTGGATGGTTCACATCTGACCACCTAGTAGAGAATATACTGAATAGAGGCTTAAGCTATATTTATATAATTATGATGAGCTAAAAAAAAAAAAAAACTCTTCACACTGATCTAGAGAAAAAAAGGGTTCCAGAATCTAAGGGTCCCATCTCTTGAAGGGTCCTTGCTATAATCTTGGAGTTTTCATTGCTGCTGTCGCTCCACTCTACCTTTGCCACTGATGAGCCTCTTTGCCTCTAAAATTGTCATTCACTACTTCACCAAGTTGATATTACTATGTGCCGGGACTGTCATTTTCTGCTTCTATAGCTTTTTCTTCTTGGAGGAGGAGATAAGAAGAGCTACTGATATTTTGTAAGATTTCCCCTGAGCCAATATACCTTGGGGGCATCAACAATTTTAAGATCTTTCGTTAGTGTAGCAGGATTTTAGGGTTGACCAACATATATGGCCCAGGTGAGGTAATCATCTTCCTCTCCACCTATGGACAGCTTATTTTCCTTATTCATTCACATCTGGTTAATCAAGGTAATTAATTTTAAGGTAATCAAGGGGTATATTGGGCCATTTCTATGTGAATTACTAAATTTGCAACATAGGTCTCCATTAATCAATTAGCTCCAAGACTCAACTGACTTAAATATCTTTTTTTGATGATTTGGAGAAACCTCTTTACCCATAAATGTTTATTCCTTTTCCTTTATATATCATAATTCCTAATGTTGTAGGCTCAAAAAAACATTAAAACTACTGGGTATATGATTTATTGATAGCATAACAAATAAAAACAAAGACATAAATAATTATCTAAAATGTATCACTAATGAGAAACAGTACCACTAAAGTCAACTTTAACCATTATAACCGCTGACTTCTCAATTTCTGAAAATGCAGTCCCACCAGTTAGTTACCTCAGGATACCAGTTAAAGTCTGTTCTGAAAAATTTTCTTCATGTTTCTTTATAACACAAGGGTTAAACTCAGTTTTCTCAGGAAATGTTTTCTTACTCCTTTTTCTTTGTCTTCTCTTCAGCCATCACAATGGAGTCTCTCCAGAGTGACAGTCAAACTCTGTCTCCTTACAGACTCCTCATAGAATGATAGTTAAAATTGTCATTCCCCAAGAACTCATTGGTTCTAAAAGATACAGAAGCAGAAACTACTGTCTCTGTGGGAAAACACTATTGAATTTGGTGTTACATTAGAAAAACCCGCAGCAAACCTGGCTGACACAGAACACAGTCATTCAGGTTGCTGTCAAGACTGACTTATTTACCCTGCCTTTCCCTCTTTATAGAAAGGTCCCTAGTGCTCACTCCTAGCTAGGATGGAAAAATTTATCTCCTCCCCACCACAAAGTAGAAGTTATGTGTCTCCCACGTGGTTTTTAATTCCCACTTTGTCCTTCTGATTGTGGAGATAAACATATACACTTTTTCATTTGTCCTTTCAACTCCCATCATACCCCCTACAAATAGTTAGGTCCATGCCAATTGTCTTGAAGCTTTGATGTCTTAAGGAACACACTCCTGACCTTTCTACTGAATTCTCATTGTCATCTCAAAAAGGCTCTGCCCTTCCCCCTTATATAGGTAAAATAAAACACTTATTAGTAGATCTTAGAAAGCAGAAAGTAAATAGAGTAGAAAATAGAAAGTAGACAATATATCTTAGTACAGATGCATTAAGTTACAGAACACAGAAATTTAATGGTATGATAATCCCAACCCAGCTAAAATAGGCATGTACATCATCTTGTGTTAACTAGCCCCATTCTCTTGTAATTATCTCCAGGACAAGGTCTTTCATTGAAATCTCAGCCTCAGATCTTTGCCCATTTTGAAGCTTTTCCACCCCTCAAAAAAAAAACCTTCCAGGTTAATCATTTTCAGATGACCTCTGTCCTCCCTGGTTGCTCATGAGAAGGAAGTGAAAGACTTTATCTTTACAGCTCTCAGTATAAATCTGATGTCCTAAGAGTCTTTTAGAATGGACTGCCACTGCTGAGAAGGTTCTAGAACCAAAATTCTTCCCAAGGACCTTGTTGAAGTCTAGGTGAGACCAAGATGCCTGATCCAGATATGACATGAGCCTGGTGAGCAGACAGCAGGTCTGACCCATACAATCCTCCCCTTAGAGGAGTCTAAGAATCTTGCTTCCAGATTGGCTTGATGACATGCAATAGAAGTACCTTGGAGAGGTTTAGAGCATGCACAGATATTCTGTAAATTATTCCAGTTGTAGTCATGCAATGAGGAGGGGCCTCTTTAATTGACTACAGAACCAAGAATTAGAGTGCTTTCTAAAGGCACTGGCATCTTGAAGTGTGCTCTTGTCCGTACTTGCTGGCATTGGAGAACGTGGATGAGCTGCTGAGGACCTCCAGGTGGGAAAAGAGTCTTGGAATCTCTCTGACCCAGAGCCAGAATGAAGTGTAAAGCACCTGGCCCGGCCATTGCGTCTGTCTCTGCTGTGTTCATTCTTTCCTGCTTCTAGGTGAAGGTATTGGAGAGGGATATGACCTTGTGACATTGAAAAATGGAGTTCATTTAGTCAGTCAGCTAGTTCAGCTAGTCAGTCAAGCATTAAGACTCCAAAGCAAGGAACCACCTTTGAGACCCAGTCTATAGGTAACTGAGACAGGGACTCATCCATCAATAGTGCCACATTTTGATGTGAACTTGGTGGTATCAACATTATATAGAAACGGTTAAGGCTAAGCTCTATCTCTCCAGAAACTAAGGTAGTATAGGGAAGGCTGGGCCCTTGAGGTGTTGGGAGCAAATATTTTTACTTCTGTTTTTGCTATATCGGTGAAGCAAATACTCTTTGTAAAAGCTAATTGGTATTAATTGGTTAACTGGAACCAGGGGGGTTTAATTCTTCTCATTTAACAGTGGGAATGGAAAGAGAACACACCGAAATAAGGAACTTGAGCTAATAACTTTAGAAGACAACCCCAACCCCTCAGGACTAAGGTCATGGAGCCAGTATCCTTCCTCAGAGCAAGTGAGGCCATAGCAATTGTTACACAGTTTTTGCTTTTGTCCTCTAGTTACTATATCTGGGTGAGCAGATGATTGATGATAATAACCCTACCATCCTCTATTTGGTTGAAGAGCCTGGCTTCTGAGTCTCAAAGAGCTCGGTTCAAGTCCCTCCTTTTATACATATTGCCTGTGTAATCCTGAGCAAGCTGTTAACTTCTCAAGACTCTCGGTAACTCCGTAAGATGATAATTTACAGAACATTTGCTAATCTGCATCATTAGAGAGATTTTCCTCAGGGAGACTTTCTATACCAATGAAATCACAGCTCTAGACTCAAAAGTAACAATAATAATGGGCACAATAACCATCATTCTGAAATGACAATAATAATAATAGTTCTTATAGTCTCCCTCTCTCCAGTGTTTCAGATATGTAGTTAATGATATAATTGACCACTTTCTTACTCAAGTTATTAAAAAAAAAAACCTGGCAAAGGTTAGTTGTGTTATACTCCTCCATCCTTGCCCCCTGATGACAGATTGTTTCTACATCCCAACATCAGCAGGGCCAGGGGATCGTGTTCAGAATGCTAAAACCCCCTCTGCTGGAGTTTGGGTTCTCACACTTAGGATTCTTCCCCTCCTTGTTTGTGTGCCCTTAGCCTTGCTTACATGCCTAATTCCTAGGATGTCCCTCTGAGTTCTATTTTTCTCCTCCTTTCATGCTGGCTGTGGCGGTCATATCACTGGGGAGTCATTTCAGGCAGCTCACATCTGAATTTTCTGTCATTTTGTCCTGTGGTTTTGATTCAGGACTGCCACTCTCTGTGGTTAAAGAACTGCAAGGGAAAACATTCTTGGTCATTCCTGGGAAAATGAAGCCTGTCAGATAACATTTAATCTAATGTGAAATCCAAACAAAACAAAACACTTGAAATCCTAAAAGCATCAAATATCCCTAATGACATTCTCCTTTTGCTTCAATAGAGCAATATTTTCCTCTCTTCACTATGCCCCCACAGAGCTTTACTTAAGCTCTAAGTGCAGTTGGGCTAAGTTTGAATTAACACAGTCAACTGTCCATTAGGAACAGGGAGCTCCATTTCTCTATTCTCAACTCGGTTGCCTAAATGGTGACCTTGAGTAATCCAGTGGATTTCAGTTTCCCTGACTCTAAAGATGAGGCTGTTATGTTCTCTTTCCTTCCCAGCACTGTCATCACTGTTTACAGGATGCCAAGATGGACCAGGTTATGTAAGCGCAATGCATGATTATGTGGCATACTAGGTCAGCACTGGGAGGCCTGCATAGAGAAAATCAACTCCAGGATTCTTTTTATACCTTCCTAGGAAACTCTGAACTTCCAGAAGTTTATCATCCTCCCAATCCCCCCAAAATAACTTTTGGACTACTTTCTTTGAACTAATAACCCATAACTCTAAACTCATAACATTTATAACTATTCAGGCCATCTGACACTTACCACAGAGTGTCTTATGTTGTTAGTTGTCTTTTTATATGTATGTGTCTTTTCTTCCCGATTAAAGAGTAAGCTCTTTGAGAGCAGGGGCCATATGCCAAGATAATCATAATAATTGACATTTATAAAATGCTTTCAAGTTAGCAAAGTACTTTACATGCATCATCTCATTGGAGCCTTGCAATAACTCTATGAGGCTGACACTATGATTATTATTTCTCCCATTTCGAGGAAGCTAGGTGGCACAGTGGATACAATGCTGGGCCTGGAGTCAGGAAGATCTGAGTTTAAATCTGGCCTTAGTAGCTGTGTGACACTGGCCTCCTTGACCTCCCTTAGTCTCAATTTCCTCAACTGTAAAATGGGAATAATAATATCACCCTCTTCCCATGGTTGTTGTAAGGTTCAAATGAGATATTTGTAAAGCACTTAGCACAGTGCCTGGCATAGAGCAGGTACTACACAAATGCCTATTCCTTTCCCTTCCCCATATTACAGCTAAGGACATTGAAACTCACAAAAGTTGTATCTGGCCTCCTGATCATGTAGCTAGTCAGTATCTGAGGTATGGTGTAAACCAGCCTTTCCCTATTCCATTTCTGGCATTCTGCCCACTACTTATGCTGCCTCTCTAATGATAATGATACCTCACACGGGCACAATGTCTTTTATGTTCCGAAGAACTCCCACGTATGGCCTATTTGTTTATATCTACTGATTGTTTCCATATGCCTACAATCTCCTCTCCCCTCCACAAGTCCCTCTCATCCTTAAAAAATGGCCTATCATGACCCTACCATCCCCTCAAGCTATCATCCTATATCCCTCCTTCCCTTACACCATAATCCTGGAAAAAGCTGACTCATCCCCTCTCCTCTCGCTCACTTCTCAGCCCTTCACAAACTGCTTTTCAAACTCACAACTGAAGCTGCTCCCTTCAAACTTAAAAATGATTTCTTAATTGTCAAATCCAAAGGCTTTTTCTCAGTTCTCATCCACCTTAACTCCAATGCAATTTGGATACTTTTGACCAACCTCTCTTCCTGAATACTTTCTCTCTCCTGGTTTTTTGTGACATTATTCTCTTGATTCTCCTTCTATCAGTCTGCCTGTTCTTTATCAATCTCTTTTGCTGGATCTTCTTCAACATTTTGCCCTCAAAGTTTTGTTCTGGACCCTCAAATTTTTTTCCATTCTATACTTTCCCACTTGATAACCTTATCTACTCCCTTGATTTTATTTGTTTTATTAGAGATTTATCATTTCTGGTAAGTTGTTTCTCATATATATTTATCCAGTTCTCGTCTCTCACTTAAACTCCAGTCCCACATCACAACTTCCTACTGAACATTTTAAACCATTTGTACCATAGGCATCTCCAACTCAACATGTCCAAAACATATTACTGTCTTTTCCCCTCAAACCTGCCCCACTCCCAAACTTTTCTATTTTTGTCAAGGGCAGCACCCTCCTTCTAGCTGCTCAGATTCACAGCCTTATTTTCATCCTTACTTTCCTTCACCTCACCTATCTAATTATTTGTCAAATATTTTCATTCCTACCTCCACGATATTTTAATTACCCATCCTTCTCTCTTACCACACAGCCAGAATCAGAGTTCAGTTCCTTCTCTCATTTCACCTGGGCTATTGCAAAAGCCTCCTAATTGGTCGCTTTGCTTTGTCTCTCTACTTTCCAATCAACCCACAACACAATTGCCAATGGCATTTTCCTAAAGCACAAATCTGATCATGCTATTCCCCTACTAAATCAATTCCAATGGTT
The DNA here is from genome assembly GCF_900497805.2 of Vombatus ursinus. Lineage (NCBI taxonomy): Eukaryota > Metazoa > Chordata > Mammalia > Diprotodontia > Vombatidae > Vombatus > Vombatus ursinus. The sequence goes on along the minus strand of NW_020954604.1, from coordinate 5,742,493 downwards.
CTCTGTTACCCCTGGATCAAATAGAAACTTCCACCTGGCATTTAAAACTCTTTGTAATCTGACTCTAACTACCTTTCTAGACTTACTATACATTCCCCCCCTTTACATACTCTATGGACCAGCCAAACTGGCTCATACATAACAGTCTATCTATCTCCCATCTCTGTGTCTTTGCATTGGCTACCTAGAATCCTTTATTTGCTCTCTTCTGTTTCTTGAAATCCCTAATTTTCTTCAAAAATCAATTGAAACTCCAACTTTTACATGAAGCCTTTCCTGATCCCCCTAACCACTGATGCTTTCTCCCTCAACATTGCTTTGCATTTATTTTGTATACATTTTGTTTATACCTCTAAATGTGTATGTTATCTCTTCTGTTAGACTATAAATTCCCTAAGGGCAGAGATTGCTTCATCCCCAAGACCTAGCATGGTGCCTGTCATATAGTATGAGCTTTACAAATGCTTGTTGATTGAGTCTTAAAATATCTCATGTGAGGTAGGGAGGGAAATTAATATTCCTATTTGTAAAATGTAGAAACTGAAACCCAAAACAGATCTCCAATGTCAACAAAGCAAGTGAATATCACATACAGAATTAGAGTCCAGTTTTCCAAGATTCTAATTCAATACTTTTTCCAAGGGATCACATGTTCTCAGCCTTACGCCTTGTACAAAGTAATCTTGAAGGAAAGTTGTTAATTAATTCATTGCATATGCCTTTTCATTCTTAACCTCATGGACAATCTCTTCCATACTTTGATGCTTCAGTGGTATCAAAGAAACAGCCTATAAGGTGAAGGAGAAAATGGCACATTCAATGAATCAATCTTTTCTAAATAGGAAAAATGGAATCAAGGACTGAGCAACTGTCTAGTAAAATTAGAATGTGAAGATCTTCAATTGAGATGACTTAAGAAAGAAAAATTCTTCTGACTGATCTTGATGATTGCTGACCACCTCAGGAAGGCTGTGTTCCTTTGATCAATCTCCTTGGTACAAATTGGCAGACAATTCAAGTGCTGACAGATAGAAAGATTCAATACTACATCATAAGAAAATTAACTAGACGCAAACTAACACAGGGCTACTATTTCAGGGGGGAAGCATCCATGTCTTAATAGCAAAACCAGCCTAGCCCAATGAGATGTTTTAGGAAAATAAGTTGAGTTCATTTTCACTTGCAAAGGGAAGACTTCCAACTGATCTGTCTCTGATACTTTGGGCTGTTCTTGTTTGCACAAGGAAGCCAACGCATGGGAGTAATTGCCCTGGTTTTTCTGGCTTGGCAACCAAAGCTTCTGGGTCCTTCTTGAGCATGCCCAGTTCTGACAGCTGGTTTCAGCCTTCTTAAGGGGTATGAGAAAAGAAACAAGGGAGGAGGCTAGGCAATGGGAATTTAAAGGTTTCCATCTGCCTTTTGAATTGTATTTCATACCCTTCACACACTCTCTGCTTTATTAAAACTGACCTGCTAGCTAGCTAGATAGGGCATTTTGTTCCCTACCTCTATGTCTTTGTTAAGATGGTTCTTCTGTCTGTATCTCCCTTCTCACCTCTACCTCTCTCATAATCCCTAGTACTCTTCAAAATGTAATTAATTACTACTTCCCACATGAAGCCTTTCTTGGTACCTCAGATATTAGTACTCTCTCTTTCAATTGATAATTAATTTATAAAATTATGAAATGGAGGCAGGTACACCCAGTTCTTTGGATACTCCCTGGCAAAGACCATGATGTCAGGGAGAGGTGAGGCTGCAATCACATTTTAATAAAGCATGGAGATTGTAAGGGTGAACAGCACAGAATGTACAGAGACATATGGCAAAAAGAGGTATAGAGGCAGATGGCACAGGATCAGGAATAGAGTAAAGGTAGGCACCAAGGGAGGAGTATGGAGAGGGGGAGAAGCACAGATAACCACTCACATAATGATGGATTAGAATTGGGAGCACTCAGCAGCATGGAACCAGATGGAGATGGAAGAATGCTTGGGGCCAGGAGTTTGAGGTCTCATTTTTATGGGGTTTGGGGAGGGAACCGACTAATTGGTATCTGTGCCACCTTGGGGTTAGTTCATTAACATATCCAAATCATCTCAAAGTTATCAGTAAAACTTTAAAGGTAACATGTTCATGTCATCTCAAAATTATCAGCACCATTTGGTGTTCTATTGGTCTTATTATAGGTGTCTGGAACTTATCTAAGATTTTACATATCATAGGACCAAAACTCCCTGCAGGAAAGCCTAAATGGCTTCCCCTGATTCAGCACATATTTCCAGGATGTGATTTTTTTGGGTTAATAAATGGTACAATTTGTAAATTATGTTCCTTTAATCTTTGGGACAGTTTGTATGTGACTTCTAGGTTACCCTTTACTTCCTGATACTGCTAGTTTATACTATTTATAAACTTACTTACTATACTGACTAGACTGAGCAGAAGGGTTGTTCAGGGGGACCAGAACATGATACAATTTTAACATGCTCTTGAAGTTACTTTGCATGATTTTATATGTTATATACTTACTTGATAGATATGTTATATCTCCCAAGCATAATTTAAGCTCTTGGGGACACAGTACAGAATAGGTATTAAAAAAAATTTTACATGAAAATTTTGTTGTATATTTGAAAGAAAGAGCAAGTTGTGCATAATAGATTTGCAGTTTCATGCATAATCATCTTTTTTTATTGTACTCATCATGCTATTCTCCTACTCAATCAATTCTAATGGTTCCTTATTACCCCTGGATCAAGTAGAAACTTCCATATAGCATTTAAAACTCTTTGCAAGCTGACTCTAACTACCTTTCTAGACTTACTATACATACTATACCCTTTACATACTCTATAATCCAGTCAAACTGACTCATACATAACAGTATCTCCCATCTGGAAATGCTTATTCCCATATGGAAATGCTTGTTTTATGTCATAAATTAAAAATAAATAAATGAATGAATGTTGAATTAAATAAGCCAAAATTCATCAAAAGTCAGAGAAGAGGATGGAACAAGATGCATGATTAAAGATTCTGAAAGGGACAGAGCCAAGATGGCAGAGTAAAAGCAGTGACTTGCTTGAGCCGTCCCCCAAACCCCTCCAAATACCTGTAAAAAGTGACTTAAACAAATTCTAGAGCAGCAGAACCCACAAAAAGAGAGTGAAATAAATTTCCAGCCCAAGACAACCCAGAGGCTCGACAGGAAAGGTCTGTTGCACTGAGCTGGGAAAGGAGTGCAGTGAAGTGCGGGGCGGGCAAAGATGTGGCCCAGCAAACCCAGAGCAGGCCTCAGGGGACTGAATCAAGGGGACCTGTGGTGGTTTCCAGACTTCTCAACCCACAAAGGTCAAAGACAACTCAGAAGGTCAGTGACAAAGGTCTGTTGGATGTGGGTGAGAGGAGTGTGGTCTAGCCCTGGCCCAAGTGCAGCCCCGCGGCAGCGGCCACAGAGACAGCAGCTGCTTCGGGAGCTCTTGACCCACAGACAGTGGAGGGGATCAAGAGGCTGATCAGAGTGGGATCGTAGGGATCTTTTTGCTGGTGCTGAGGCAGGATTCTCTTGCTTTGCCCGAACTTGGATCTGGGTCGCAGTTCTGGGTGGCAGTCCTGGGCTGAAAAGGAGTGTTGATGTGGCAGAGCTAGTGGTGCCAGTGGAGAGGGAATCTTCCTCCCAGTTCCAAGGCAGAAAAAAATGCTTGTAGTCACTCATAGACCAGAGCACAGGCCAGGGAAGGAGTGAACACCTTGCCTTTGATCATACCACCTTGGAAGAACCTAAAAGTATCTCTGAAAACAGTTACACAAAACCCCTGAAGCTTGGGACAGTACACCTTCCTCACTGGAAGCAGAGCCCTACCATAACAAAGAGTTAAAAAGTCAAGTAATTGGCTGGTAACATGAGTAAACAGTGCAAAAAAAAAAAGTCAGACCATAGAATCTTACTTTGGTGACAAAGAAGATCAAAACATACAACCAGAAGAAGACAACAAAGTCAAAGTCCCATATCCAAAGCCTCCAAGAAAAACATGAATTGGTCTCAGGCCATGGAAGAGTTCAAAAAGGATTTTAAAAAGCAAGTAAGAGAAGTAGAGGAAAAACTGGGAAGAGAAATGAGAGTAATTCAAGAAAATCGTGAAAAACAAGTCAACTGCTTGCTGAAAGAGACCCAAAAAAAAAAAACACTGAAGAAAATAACACCTTAAAAAAATAGCCTAACCCAAATGGCAAAAGAGGTCCAAAAAACCAATGAGGAGAAAAATGCCTTAAAAAGCAAAATAGGCCAAATGGAAAAGGAAATCCAAAAGCTTACCGAAGAAAATACTTCCTTAAAAATTAGAATGGAGCAATTGGAAGCTAGCGACTTTATGAGAAATCAAGACACAGTAAAACAAATCCAAAGGAATGAAAAAATAGAAAACAATATGAACTATCTCATTGGAAAAACAACTGACCTGGAAAATAGATCCAGGAGAGGTAATTTAAAAATTATTGGACTACTTGAAAGCCATGATCAAAAATAGAGTCTAGACATCATCTTTCAAGAAATTATCAAGGAAAACTACCCTGATATTCTAGAACCAGAGGGTAAAATAGAAATTGAAAAAATTCACCAATCACCTCGTGATAGAGATCCCTAAAGGAAAACTTCTAGAAATATTATAGCCAAATTCCAGAGTTCCCAGGTCAAGGAGAAAATATTGCAAGCAGCTAGAAAGAAACAATTCAAGTATTGTAGAAACACAATCAGGATAACACAAGATTTAGCAGCTTCTACATTAAGGGATCAGAGGGCTTGGAATATAATATTCCAGAGGTCAAAGGAGATAGAATTATAACCAAGAATCACCTACCCAGCAAAACTGAGTATAATCTTTCAGGGGAAAAATGGATATTCAATGAAATGGAGGACTTTCAAGGATTCTTAATGAAAAGACCAGAGCTGAATAGAAAATTTGACTTTCAAATACAAGACTCAAGAGAAGCATGAAAAAGTAAACAGAAAAGAGAAATCACAAGAGACTTATTAAAGTTGAACTGTTTTCATTCCTACATGGAAAGATGATATTTGTAACTCATGAGACCTTTGTCAGTATTAGGGTACTTGGAGGAAATATACATAGGTAGATAGATAGATAGATAGATAGATAGATAGATAGATAGATAGATAGATAAATAGATAGATAGATATAGATAGATAGATACATATATACAGGGCACAGGGTGAGTTAAATATGAAGGGATGATACATAAGAAATAAAATTAAGGGGTGAGAGAGAATTGTACTGGGAGAAAGAGAAAAGAAGAGATAGAATGGGGTAAATTATCTCACATAAAAGAGACAAGAAAAAGCTTTTACAGTGGAGGGGAAGAGGGGTGAGGTGAGAGGTAATGAATGAATCTTACTCTCATTGGATTTCGCTTAAGGAGGGAATAACATACACACACAACTGGGTATGGAAATCTATCTTACCCTACAGGAAAATAAGGGAAAGGGGATAAGAGATGGGGGGATAATAGAAGGGAGGGAAGATTGGGGGAGGGAATAATCAGAAGCAAATACTTTTGAGGGGGGACAGGGTCAAAGGAGAGAACAGAATAAATGGGAGTGCAGGATAGGGTGGAGGGAATTATAGCTAGTATTTCACAACATGACTATTACAGAAGTGTTTTTGCATGACTACACATGTATAACCTATATTGAATTGCTTGCCTTCTCAATAAGGGTGGGTAGGGAGGAAAGAAGGGTGAGAATTTGAAACTCAAAGTTTAAAAACAAATGTTAGAAATTGTTTTTACATGCAACTGGAAAATAAGATATATAGGCAATGGGGTATAGAAATCTCCTGTCCTACAGGAAAATAAAAGGGAAAGAGAATAAGAGAAAGGGGGTGGTGATAGAAGGGAGGGCATATTAAAAGAAGGGGTATTCAGAATGCATGCCATCTTGGGGTGGGGGAGAAAATTTGGAACTCAAAATCTTGTGGAAGTGAATGTTGAAAACTAAAAATAAATTAATTAATTTTTTAAAATTCTGAAAAACCTATCTCTAATGAATCACATTTCTCTTGGGTTATTAGGCCTCCAGATTCTATCTCAGTAATGCCTACTTCTGTCCTAGGATCCTCTTAATATCCTCAATATATCAATCCCTTACATTCATACAATGTTTTATAATTTACATAAATTTTTCATTGAAATTTCTCTCTTTAATCACTATATTGTAACATAGTATAATAGAATAGATAAGCTGTGAGTCAGGAGAAGATTGGGTTCAAATCTTACTTCGACACTTACTATCTGTGAGTCCATAAGCAAGTCATTTAATCTTTCTGAGCCTCAATCTCCTCCTCTGTAAACTTTTTATAAAGAATGACTACCTCGCAGGGTTCAAATGAGATGTGTGTGTGTGTGTGTGTATCTACAGATATGTGTATATAAATATACACATACACACACATCTCTCTTTCTCTCTTTATTATATATATAATATATATGTGTGTGTATCTTTGCAGATCTTAAAACACTATATAAACGTCAGCTATCATTATTATTATAGAAAACGTTGTTGGATGGTAAGTAGAGAGCTAATCCTGGAGCCAGATGTGCTAGATTCAAGTCCCACCTCTGATGCAAATTGGTTGTATGACACTGGGCAAGTCACTTGCCAGCTCAGTCCTCTAGAAGATTTTCTAATACTCTAAGTAGTCAAGAAGAAACAGACCCACAACCGTGGAGGGAATTTGTTTACCTGGGAGTTCCCTCTGCACTGAAACCACAGGTTCAATCCCTTCCCTATCCTATTATTCTGGTCTTTTACTTCTGACCTGTTTTACAGCATACTTCTGTAGCTTTGGTTACTTGCAAAGGAATGGAAACTAGGGATGAAGCAAATTAGATATGTCCAGGGTTAGCTTGAGGGAGAGGCACGAAACAAAGACATAACCAATTTTTTTAAAATCAGAACTAAGATTATATATGGCCTGCATGAGCTCAGAACTGTTTTTCTACAATGGTATGGTCCACAGATTACATATAATTGTCCAGTTGTTTTTTTTTAAACCCAAGGGTAGAACTTTACATTTATTCCTCTTAAATTTGTTCTTATTACCTTCAGACCATTATGCTAGCCTGCCCAGATCTTTTTATTTCCCAATTCTATCAAAATGTTAACTAACTTTCTCAATTTTACATCATCTGCAAATTTGATAAGTCCTTATTCAATGTCCTTATTCAAGTCATTTAAAAAAAAAATTCAATAGCACAAGGCTAAGAACAGATACCTGAAGTAATAAACTCTAAGTGTTCCTCCAAACTGACATCTATCCATTGGTCACTGTGCTTTGGGCTCAGTCATTCAGCTAGATCTAAAGCCAATTAAGGGTATTATCATCCAGTCCACATCCCTCCATCTTAGCCACAAGGATAAGGTGAGCCTAAAGAACAATAAAATGTAAAGTCAGCGCGACTTAGAAAAAGCAATGGCTTGGGAGGTCTTCACTGGAGCTCGGACTACCACTTACCAGAAATGTTGTGTGTTGGCATGGTGTGGCGGGGGGCAGGCTACTACAGGCTTCATGTGCCTACTTCAAGCTAGACTTGATAACTTCCTAAGGCTCTTCCAGGTCTAGGATTTTATGAGATACAAAGAATCAAGCTTTTAATCCTGCTACTGATATATGCCTTGGGAAATTCCCTTAAGGAAACTCCCTGTACCTTAGTGCCTTCTACAAAATAAAAAGAATAAGACTGAGTGTGGTGTAGTAAGAGGAGCACTGGATTTAGGAGTAAGAAGAAATAGATTCTGGTCAGAGCTCTGGCTAGCCATATGACCTTGGGAGGGTAATTTCCTTATATGTAAAATAAGCTTAATAACACTTGTTCAAACTAAGTCATGGAGTTGTTATAAGGATTATGTGAGGTAATACATGAGAAAAGTTCCTTGAAAGCTAAAGTTCTATATGCTTATAAGAGGAAAGCCTGCTGGATTTGTAGTCAAAGGACCTAGGTTTCTTTCTTTCTTTCTTTCTATCTTTCTTTCTTTCTTTCTTTCTTTCTTTTTTTTTTGAGGCAACTGGGGTTAAGTGACTTGCCCAGGGTCACACAGCTAGTAAGTGTCAAGTATCTAGTCTGAGACTGAATTTGAACTCAGGTCCTCCTGACTCAAGGGCCAGTACTCCATCCACTACAACACCTAGATGCCCCATCTAGGCTCATTTCTGATACTTACTCCCTCTGTGGCCTTGAGTAATTTGCTTCAGTTTCCTCATCTGCAAAATGAAGAGGGATTGAACTTTATGAACTTTAAGGGTCTTTTCACCTCTAAATTGATGATCTTAAATTCTAAGAAGGGCAGCTAGGTGGTATAGTGGATAGAGTGTCAGGCCTGGAGTCAAGAAGACTCATCTTCCTGCATTTAAATCAGGCTTCAGACACTTATCAGCTATATGCCTTGGACAAGTCACTTCACCCCCTTTGCCTCAGTTTCTTCATCTGTCAAATGAACTGGAGAAGGAAACGGCAAACCACTTTAATATCTTTTCCAAGAAAGCCCTAAATGGGGTCACAAAGAGTTGGATACAAATGAAAAATGACTGAACAGCAAAAAAATTCTAAGATGCCCAACCCCAGTATTAATATCATCATCTTGGATTACTAAGAAAAATATCACCATCATGTCACACACATACACCACAAAAGAATGATAGTGGAGTCCTCAGAGTTTGAAAGTTCCATACTACAACTAAGAAATAAAGGCATGAACATGCTGACATTAACTTGTTCTGATTTCAGTTATGTTGAATTTATTTTTTGTTGAATTTATTCTGTGACTCCTTCATTTTTAATGTGGGAATTTGACCTTTGAGGATCAGAAGCTCAATTAGCATTAAAATTTCTTAGGGGCGGTGGCATTTTATGCCACCGATAAGAAGTCAATAGTTCAACTTTTGCCACATGGTGTTTTGGTTTCTGCGTTGTCAGAAGTACCAGCTGCCTCTGTTTGTTTTGGAAGGAACATTCTACCAAGGTGGTAGAACTTCAGCCCATTTAGGAAAACAGTGTCTGAAGCAATTAGAGGACATGAATTGTACTGCCCAAAATATGACAAAACTCCCTGTTGTTTTCCATACTGGGCTCAGAAAAAAAAAGAAAAAGTGGCAGGGAGAAGCGCTTCAAACACATATTCTGACTTGATGCCTGAGTTCAAGGTTCTGTTTTGAATCTTTGGAAAGTAATAGGTGCAGGGATTTAGAAGATCTGTCACTGTGGCACTTATACCTTCCAGGGAACACTGTCCAACTTATCTGATACTTTTTAAACTATTCATTCATCCATTAATTAATCAATTCATTCATTCAACAGAAGCTTTCTAAGTACATACTACACACAGAATGTTGTGCTAGGTGTTTTGGCAGATATAGGAAGAGCAATGATTTTTGGTACTGACATTAAGACAGAGCATAAATTGCTAGCTCTACCCTGTCCCTCCAGTTTGTCTAAATAAAACTCCCAAAGTGTAATTTGCACAAAGTAGCAAGGAGCATGATGGGAGTTGAAGGTAGCTGAGGAGAATTTTCTCATTCTAATTCAAAGAATACACTGAATTCAAAGAGTGATAGCTGAGGATGAAGAAAGGCAGTTTAAAAGAAAGACCAAAAGCCTAAGGACTTCTCTGACTAACTGACAATGGCTGTGGGTCTGACTCACAGAAGTGCTGAGATATGCTAGAAATACCAGCTGAAATGGCTTATAGAGCCTGCTTCTATATGAAAAAGACCACAAAGCTCCAATTCAGTAGAAGATAGAAACTGTATTTCACTGCATAATCATCGCAGATTTTATGCCAAATTTTTTTTGCCAAAAAGTGCGGTGCAACCATAATATGAAGCTTTAAAAATTGTGTTGGTATTACTTAAAAATCATTTATTACTAAACTGCCTTTGGAGCATGAAATGCTCATGAATATATATTAAAATTGGGAAGATGCAAGTCTTACCATGTCACTTCATGGCAGCTTCACCTGTGTACCTGCTCCCTTTGCACCTATGGCTGTTCATTGGATTACTGCTAGTACTGCAGCACTCTAAACAAACCACATAAGTCAACTTTCAGAAATATACTGACAATGCGTATGTGCTGAGAAATCTAGGCTCGCAGCTCACAATGCATGAGAGATAAATGTATAGCCATATGTCACTAGTGAAGGCATTGCTGCTCTGTTTACCCTTTAAGCAGTGTGATGAACAGAATTATAATGTGACAATTATATGATGAAAGGTTATAAACCAGTTTTTGAACTGCAAAAAAACCAGGGTGTGATGATTATGCAATGGAGACGATTATGTGGTGAAATACAGAAGATGTCAGAGTGTGGATCTATCAGATTTCAGAACAGTGAAAACAATAGACCAGCAGAGAACCCCAGGTAGATGCAGCAAAGAAGGAAAGAGCTTTTGAGCACAATATCATCACCAGACCAACAGAAGATGTCTCTAGCCCTATAAGGAAATAAGTATAGTATCAGAGGCAAAGAAATGTTCTAGTAAAGATGTACAGAATTTTTCCCAAAAAGATGTGAGTATAGGAGTATGATTCAACACATATTCCCTGCCCACACATGTTCCCTATAAGCATGTCCTCTTCCACGCATACTGCCCTGGCTGTAAGTATTCAGTATCTTTATGATATCACCATAAGCATCCTGACCATGTGTGTTCCCTGACCATTTGTTCCCTACACACGATACTTTTTCTACCGGTGCTGTGACAACCTATGTGAGAAGCCATTCCTCCTGTATATGTGGATGTTTTTCCTTTTCTTTCTTTGTATCTCTAGCAAGTAGCACAGTGCCTACTGGCACCTATTAAGTGTTTAATGAATCCGCTTTGATTAATTACAAATCTCAATCCTGACCTCTTCAGGGTTTCTTGCCATTTCATTATTCTATAGCACCCCCTCTCCAAAACTTCTTGACCATCTGCCCAGATGCTTATCTGTGAACTTTTAGCCAGCACCTTTCTCTGAATAGTACTTGCTGTATGATGGGCTTTCTCATAACATTGCAAACCTGAAGTAAAGGATGTGGGCTCCAAACCTGGCTCTGCTATTTAGTTTCTTTGTGACCTGGATCAAGTCACTTCACTTCTCTGTGCCTCAGTTTCCTTATCTGTAAAAAGGAAGGGAGAGATTATACCAGATCACCTCTAAGTTTCCCTTTATTGGTCAATGACCTATTTTATTATTTATTAATTAATATTATTAATTAAATTAAAAATTATAAAATGCCATAAATATAATATATTAACTATAATTAACAAGTAATATTCATCATTTAGTAATTTAATTAATAATTAATTATAATATTATAAGAATGATTTTAAAATACTTGGTAGAGTTAATTAACTTTGTTTATTATTTATTATCTATTCAAATTTTTAATACAAAATATATGATAATTTTGAGATGGTGAGTCCCCTTGACAAAGGCTCTACTGTGATTATGGCACCTGTCTTGAGTTTTATGAAGTATTGACACATAGTGCATTATCATCATCATGATCATCTTCATCTTCATCATCATCATCATCATCAGTTCCATTCTGTCTCCTAAGCTTCAACTACACACCACCAATTGCCTGTTGCAGCTGGTGGCTGCAATATAGTGTTATCCTAGAATAAAGGAAGACCTGAGCTCAAATCTAGCCTCAGATACTTATTAGCCATGTGACCCTAAGCAAGTCACTTAATCTCTATCTGCCTTATTTTCCCCAATTATAAAATGGGGATAATAATAATACCATTGCAAAGTTGTTGTGAGGATTAAAATAATAGTTGTAAAAAGCACTTAGCACAATTCCATGGCACATTTTCTAGGCACTATATAAATACTCATCCTTCCCTCCCTTCCCATTTCAAAGTAGATATCCCAGAAATCTCTGAAATTCAACACATCTAAACTGAACACATCTTTCCCCCTAATGCTTTTTCCTCTTCTAAACTTTCCTATTTCTATCAAAGGCACCGCCATCCTTCCAGTTTCTCAGGTTCATAATCTTGGAATAATTCCTGATTCTTCCCTCTTTCTCAACATATCCAAGTTGCCAAATCTTGCCATTTCTTCCTGTACAGCCTCTTTCATGCTAGATCCCTTTTCTCTACTCATACAGCTTCCATCAGGCCCTCATCACCTCTTGATTGTGTTATTTCAACAGCCTCCTAATTATTCTCTCTGTCCCAAGTCTCTCTCCACTCCAGTCCATCATGTACTTCCGCCAAAGCAAGATGCAAATTCCTTATCGGACTACGTGATTCTTTTACTCAATCAACTGCAGTGGCTCTAGGACTGACCTATCTTTCCAGCTTCCTTAGACATTATTCCCCCTTCCACATTCTGTGATTTAGCCAAAGTGGGCTTCTTTATTTTCCTTACCTATGACATTCTATCTTTCCTCTCCACACTCTTGCACTGTCCATCCCACATGCCTGGAATGCCCTTCCTCCTCATCTCTGCCATAGTAATTCTCCTTCTTCTGTTAGACTGAAACACAAGCACCATCTTCTTTATGAATCCTTTCTTGATACCCCCAACTTCCGGTGCCCGGCCTCCCAAACTACCTTATATATTTTGTATTTATCGACTTTGTATTTATGATATATATGCATATGTATACATATATATTTATATTTGTTGTCTTCCTCATTAGAACATAAGTTCCTTGAGAGTAGGGATTATTTAATTCTTTATATTTGTATCCCCCAGTGGCAAATAATAAGTGCTTTACAAATATTCATGATTGGTTGATAATTTAAACATGTAGCAGTCCTGGTCAGTACAGTGACTGCCTCCAATTCTTTTCAACAGGAGATGGTGAGATAATACAGGAGTTGAAAGAATACAAAGCTGGGATATGGCAAAGTATGAGTGACGATTGGACAAAGAAGTAAGGGATTCAGGAATAATATAGAGTTGAAATGGTTCACAGAGGGGTTGAGATTGGGAAGGGAGAAGAGTCTAACTGCAGCAGGGTAATGGCCTAGGAAAATGCTCAGGAGTGGAAGAACTGGAGGGCACTGTGAAGAGAATATATTTAGTAAGACTAAGGCATATGGAGAGATAGAATGATAAAGATTATGATCAGTTAAAGGTGTTATTATTATTCCCTTTTTACAGGTGAATAAAATGAAGCTCAGACAGGTTAAGTGACTTACCCACAGTCACACAGCTAGTAAATGACTGAGGGAGAATTTGAACCCACCTTTTCCTGATTCCAAGTCCAGTGCTCTATCCATTATACCATAGCCATGTCAATGAAATTACAGATCTGTTGAAGTGTTGAATTACACATATAGTCTTAGCACTTTACTCTCACAGTAGCATGTCAGAGCTGAACCCCAACGGATTTCCTAATGTTGTTGTTTAGTTGTTTTCAGTCACGTCCAACATTTTGTGACTCCTTGGTGGGGGGTGGAGGCAGTGTTTCTTGGCAAAGAGACTGGAGTGGTTTGCCATTTCCTTCTTTGGCTCATTTTACAGATGAGAAAACTGAGCCAAACAGGGTTAAGTGACTTGTCTAGGGTCACCTCGCTGGATAAGTGTATGAGGCCAACTCACAAAGATGAATCTTCCTGACTCCAAGACCCATTGCTCTATCCACTGCACCACCTAGCTGTCCATGTGTCTCCACTACCCTCTCACTAGTGCCTCTTCCAGTGTTCTTGGTGGTGTAGTGGAAAGAAAGCTATTCTTGTTATCAGAAGGTTCAAATCTCAATTCTGACCCTTGTGAATTATGTGAATGGGGATAACTTACTTCCTCATGTGTAAAATAGGTACAATGATACTTGTAGTATCTATACCACAAAGGTTGTTATGAAAATTTACACTCTATTAACCTTAATACACTTGAGAAATGCATATTCACACATTCCCTTAAAGTTAAAGAAAAAGAAAGAAGAAGAAAAAATAAACCACTAACAGTCAAACCAAGATTTCTCCATGCTCTTCACTATCTCATTTCATTATGGAATCTTCTTTCTTGCCGAAGGTTAGAATTCAGTCACCTTCACCTGAGGAATTTAAAATGAAAAAACTCCCAGGAAGATCCACCCTGATGAGAAGCCATCCAAGTCACTGAGGAATGGATTAGATGTTTTAATTGGTTTCTTTCATCTCGAATTCCTGTGGTTCTATGATATTTCACATCCCGAGACCCAGCAGAGAAAAAAATAACCTCAAAGCATCCCAAGATCTGATGAAGGGTTCATGCACTCGTTGTCTATACAGAAAGAAGCAGGGGAGTAGAATCTGGCATTTGTCAAATACACTTGTTTATGCTTTGTCTCTTGTTTTTGTTTTTCTAGCTTCAACCTCCAGGGGGCGCTAACCCTTGAAAGACAAAGCAGACGAGCCAAGGCCTGGTTCTGGTCCTCACTGCAGCGAGCCAGCCTTCTTCCCTGCTGGGAGCTGAAATCCTCTGCAGTTGCTAACTCTCCATGAATAATTTATGTTGGCAGATTTGGACTGTGGACTTGCCTAACTCTTGTTAACAAAGTCTTCATAGGAAAAACATAGGATCATAGATCCAGAGCTGCTGGGTTCTCAGAAGCCGTCTAATTGGTACCAAAGCTCGAGTTCTCACCAGCTGTAATTTATCAGAAGCAGGATTTAAAATTGGGTCGCCTGACTTCAGAGTCAGAGTTCATATTTTGGGATGATAGAAAAGGACCCATCACGGGGAGAGAAATTATAGGATGTTGTATTATATGGTATTCCTTCTCCAATCCTGCAGAAATCAAGATCATAGAATTCCAGACATGGGAGAAGGGAGAGATCATCTCCTCCAATTTGCCACCCCCTCGTTTTGCAGTTAAGGAAACTGATCCCCATCCCAAGAAGTTAGGTCACTTGCTTACAGATAATAAGTATGAGAGGTAGGATTTGAACCAGAGTCCATTTGACTCCAGTTATAATGTACTTTCCACTACTCCATACCCAGGAATGTATTTTCTAAGACTTTTAACCTCAATTCTCCCATTTCTTAGTATTGCCTAGCACCTGACTGACAAACCATGAAACTAGCTAAAACCAAGTGTCCCATAGCTGGCCCACAATTCTTACAAGCTGGAAGGAATCTGGAGGAGCTACTAAAATCTGCCTTCATCCTATCCCTGATTCTTCCTATAATGATATCCCACTGGATGTCTTTGAGCCTTAGAGCAGGGGTTCTTAAACTGGGATTCGTGGAAACGGTGGATAGATTTAAGAAAATCCACAAAAGTGGATGAGGGGAAAATTATAACTTTATTTCAATATAATTGCTTTTCTTTGTAATCCTATGTATTTTATTTCATGCATTTAAAAACCTTATTCTGACTACTACATAGGCTTTACCAGACTGCCCAAGGCATCCATGACACCAAAAAGATTAAACACCCCTGATTTAGAGACTCTCTGGGAGCTGGGGTGGGGGGGAGGAAGGTTCTTCCAGTGGCCTAATATCTCAGCAGCGCGACCACTTGACATAGTAGATTCATTTGAAAATTCGTCTCTGTTGCCCTGACATTAGCAACCCTTCCCTTTTGCCACATATCCACTTGGAGGTTGTAGAGTGTGTATTCCATGCTGTGATCAGAAGGAAAATTATTACTAAGAGTCCACAGTGCCTCTAGTTGATTTGCATTTAAAACTCTGAGTGAAAATCAGCTCTGGAAAGAAGTGATAGAGGTATAGCCATTAGAAGCAGCTGGTGGAATAATGAATAGAGCACTGGACTTACAGTCTAGAAGACCTAAATTCAAATCCTCCCTCAGACATGTACTAGCTGTGTGACCCTGAGCAATTCCCTTGACTGTAAAGTGGGGATGGCAATAGTACTTACCAATCAGGGTTGCTGTGAGGATAAAGTTAGATAATATTTATTTTTAAAATGCCTGGTGCATAGTAGGCACTATGTATGTAAATGCTTATCCTTCTCAAATGGTAGTCAGGAGACCAGTTAATAGAAGATTTAGGACTGGATAATTCTATCTTTTCTATTTCATTAACTGTCATTTCATTAAACTGTCTATTTCACTAAATGTCATTAACTTCTCTAGGCCTAAGTTTCTCATCTTACTCATCTTACAAAAGAGTATGGCTGAAGTAAGTCTTCTCAAAAGTTTTATGGTTCTCTAAGGAGACTTTCTTGATGAATTGTGCCTTGTTCTTCTTGGGAAGGAGGACCATGCTAATGAAGAAAGAGGGCTTAGGTCCCGGCATTGTCCAACTTATAATCTTATTTCATCTGATTCTCAGTGAAGATGAAAGTCACTAAGAGTCTAATTGAATGTGACATATCTGTGGCTTAAAATGCAGAATGAAAGACCTGACTCATGAGGCATCTAGCATGACCGACATACTGTTCTGAACTTTGATGGATCTATGTTCTCATGTATACAGGAACTCCACACACCAGGAAAGCCTATCTGTACGCTCTACTCCACTATGATCCTTGTCCATGTCCTCCAATAAATCTTTCACTATTAATTAATCAATCACTCAACAAATATTTATTCAGCTCCTACTATGCGCTAGCTCCGGGGGAGACAAAAACAAAAATGAAAGCCTCTACCATCAAGAGTCTTACATTCTAGGGAGTCCACTCAACATTCTAGTGGGTCTTCCTCTGGAGTGGGGTGTTCAGGGAGGACTAGCGCCTTTGGTGTGAAGGCTTGCTGAGCCCTTTTCAAAGCTGCTTTGAACACATTTGGTGTCCAACCAGTCCCCTGTGGCTCCAAGAAGCTTTAGCATATGCAGCAGCCACACCCTGGTAAAAACCATCCTAGCAGATGGGCTAAACCAGGTTGAGAGTAACCAGTATGCCTCAAACCATCAGCGAGTTAGAGGGATGTCTGTGTCATGAATGTGAAATATCTCCTCCCCGCCCCCATTCCCTAGTGCAATAGGTAAATGTGAAGGTGGCTGCAGCAGGCACAATGGAGTGCTTAGAGCTTGGTCAGACATCAAAGATGCCAAGGTCATCCACTTCATCCTGGGCCACTGCCAGTCATCCTGACTTTTGTCTTGCCATTGGACTTCAATGACTCTGGAAGAGAGTAAGCCTGACAACTTTGTGCAACTCTGCCTTACTTTAAATCCAATTCATGAGCAAGTCAAGATATCAGCCCATGATGTCCCTGGTCCTCCTCAAAAATGAAGGATGAGGGGGCAGCTAGGTAGCACCAGCCCTGGAGTCAGGAAGATCTGAGTTCAAATCTGGTCTCAGACCAGACACTTGACATTTACTAGCTGTGTGACCCTGGGCAAGTCACTTAACCCCAATTACCTCACCAAAAGCCAAAAACCAACAACAAAAAAAAACGAAGGATGAACTACAACTTATTTCACAGCTAGCATGGTATCAGTATAGAAGATCCCTTACAACTATCTTTTGGAAGTATGGAATCTTGTGGTGTTCATGAAACTAACCTTCAACTCAATCATGAATATAATGTTGACAAGCGAAAGGATCAATATGCCAATATCATAACGTCTAGCAGTACCTCCAGGCACACAGGCATTGTTGACAAGATGTAGAAGGAAATTGTAGCCTTAGCTCCCAGAACAGTGAAGATCAAGAACATTACCCCACTTGAGCATAAGTATTTTGGCTATGCTGGATTGGAAGCTCCATCTTTTCCTCCTTGTCTACCTTCCAGCAAATGTGAATCAACAAGTGAAAATATGGAGAATCTGGGCCTTCCATTGTCTACCACAAATGCTTCTATATGGATTTTTTTTCAAAATTTTCTTTTTTAGTCAAAGGAGTATGACATGATAATTGTGCAAAAAAGAGGAGATTGACATGGTAAAGGAATGGTGAATGGTAAAGATGACAAGTAGCCTAAATATGCTAGAGGCCAACATACTCAAGTTGTACAGTGCATCTTTAGGACTTTGTATATTTGTTTCGTTTTGTTTAAACAGTAATTCCAAATGTATAATATGTTGTTATAGAGAGTTGCTTGACTCTTTGGAGGTTGCCCAGTGCTACCAAAAGGAACTAATTACATAAAATCTTGAGGGTAAGTGGGGGAGCAGTGGGTGGTGAGGGGAAGGTGATAGTGCTGTTTACATGTAAATTATGTAACACTTTAAAAAAAAAAACCTTTTCATTTCTTCTTCCTAAATAATCGTTCTTTTTTCCCCGTAATAGTCAGAGCCATAATGGTCCAGTCCTTTTTCTCCCTGACCTCCCCCCTACATTGATGTGAATGAAGGCTTTTTACAGTCACCCTGGGAGTTCAATGAAATTGATGGAAGTGCTTGGGGGAGAGGAGAAGCTTTACTTGTACACTGATTTAAGACCAATTCAAATAAAACTGCACAAATGAAAGAAAATTGAAGGAGGGGGGAGAGAAAGTATTTGCTGATGGATTGATTTATTGTTGCTCATTAAAAAAAAGTTTGCAAAAATTTACTCTGAGATTTCTACAGCATTTTTAAAATATCCCCAGCAATTGAATATGCATGGGCACCAAATTCTGAGCTAAAAGGCTAAGTTCTAAGGAGCTCAGGAAAATAGTCTTGTTATACAATATTGACTATACATGGAGAGATGCATTATTGCATGTGTAATACAATAATATTATATATTATTGATAATAATACTTCCCATTTTTATGTTATGTTTATAAAACACTTTCCTTCCATTAGGTAGTACAAGTGGTACTTTTCACATTTTACAAATGAGGAAACTGAGGCTCAGAATAATGAGTAGACTTTACCAAAGTCACATAGTTTGTCCTGTGGAACAGACTCCTAAAGCTGAAAGGAATTTCAGGAGGTCATTTAAATCAACTCCCTGACTCCAGGTTAAATTATATACTCAGGTAAAGGCTTGCTTTTCATGTAAAATATGTCTTTTGATATGTTAATATAATTTTCATATATATAACATATAATTACATTGTATCTATTATATATTAATATATAAAAATTCTGCATCACATATAATTATATTATGTATAAGATATATGCCATTATATCCTACACATAATATATAAATTATATGTAACATTATTTCAATATAATTTATCTCCTATTTATTCTTATCTACTTCATTTTATGCATTTTAAAGCATTTTTCTGAGAAAAGGTTCATAGACTTCATCAGAGTAACAAAGGAACTGATCACACACACACACACACACACACACACACACACAAAGATTTAAGAACCCTTCTCTAGATGCTTAAGTACTGCATTTTCACCTGATCTCTCTGAACATCAGCTTTTTCACCCATAAAGTAAAGACAATAATATCACTTACCTCACACAATTGTCATGGAGATCAAATGAGATATTATATGTAAAGCACTTTGGAAACTTTATGTTCTATCTGTCTGTCTGTTCATCTGTCTGTCTGTCTGTCTATCTATATGTGCTGTATATATATATGTGTATGTATGTGTGTATATATATAAAGTATTGTTATTATTATTATCTTAGAAATTAAATGTTTGTTGGAAGATGTTTACTAGCTGTGTGACCTTGAGTAAGTCACCTTAATCCCTGCCTCCCTTGTTTCCTTATTTGTAAAATGGTGATAATAGTGCCTACCTCCCAGGGTTATTGTGAGGATCAAAGAAGATGACATTTGTAAAGTGCTTTGTAAACTTTAAAATGCCACATAAATGCTAGGTATTATTATTATCATCTTTGTAGTTGTTGTAATAGATGATGCCTAAGCTTGTTTTGACAATCCACATAAGCAAAATTTCATTGTAACAGCAGTTTCTAATAATAGGTAATAAGCTATATTTCTGTAATACTTTAAAGTTTTCAAAGTATTTTATATATATCCTCACAATAATCCTGTGAGGTAGGTAATACAAGCATTATTATTCCCATTTCAGGCCCAAAATGGTAAAGAGATTTGACCAAGGGCAGTCACAGAGCTAGAAAGTGACATAGAAGGTACTCAGGCCCTAGTCTTGTCATTCCAAATATGGTATTCTTTCCAAAACAGTGCAGGTGGCTCTTAAAAGTGCTAAACCTTAATTTATTTGAATTATTTTGATGGGAAGTTTTTAAAAAATATCTTGCATGTATCCCTGACTTCATAAATAGAGTACACTAATCATGTTCTTAAACAGTATAGTAAATCTTGATAATTCAGGGCCAGCATTACAAGCATCTATTACTGTGCCACTTTAAAAAAAAAAAAAGATGCCTTTAGGCCAATAGGGACTATTAGAATCATAGATTTAGAGCTGGAAGAGACCTTACAGTCCACTTGATCTAAACCCTAACAAAGAATATTGTTGTCTGCCCCTTAACTAACTGCCCCCAGCTCAGTATATCTTTGAATTCTTGTGCCTCATTTGTTGTGCTCTGGTAAAGTAAATAACTGAGCTCATTAGAGCTGTGGCCAGAGTAAGAGATAAGAGATACAGAAGAAAGCATGGAGAGCTCCCCTATCAATAACATACATGAAGTTTGATGTAAAGATTTAAATGTACCTGTGTTGGGTTCGTGTAGGACTTTCAAGCTTTCATTTCAAATCCTGGGCCTCATTATGGAAACTTGAAATTTTTTAAAAGTGGCCTTCAGATAAATGAAGTGTCATTCTGTTTGTACATGCTGAGTAACAATCAGTGGAGATTCTCAATGAGGAGAATCTTCATAACTTAATAGTTAAACAGAGAATTTTTTTTTAATTCAGACGATAGCAATGGCATGGCAACCTTTAAGATGAGGGCTATTTAAAGGAATTAGTTACATGAGGGAAATCTTCATGAATTAGTGGTATAAAACTTAGATATCAATACTCAAATATCTATCTATAGAGGACAAAGCATGTGGAGGTAGAGAGTGGTTAAATCAATTACTTTCAATCAATGAAGATGTTAAACCCTGTAATGACAGGCTTGGTTGGGTAATAGAAATAATTATAATGATAACAATAGTCTCTAACATTTATATAATACTTTAGAATTTGCACAGTGTTTTACATACATTATCTCATTCAATCTTCACAGCAACCATGTGGCATAAAGTAAAACCTCACTTAGAGTGCTCTGAAATTAGCATAGATTGCCTCCTGCCAGATGTGTTTTCAGGAAAGTCCCACCTGGAGCCAGGGAGCCAGTCTGGACTCTAGATGATTTTTTAGAGACTCCTTCCAGATAGGAGGCTTATATTAGCCTATGGTCCTCTTAGTGATGTATACAAAGTTTAAATGTGGTGCTTACAGCTTTATCAGTCAGGCGGGCTCTAATACTATTTTAACTCTTTCTTCTTTTTCTTGGACATAGGGAAGGGGCAAAGATTACTTTCAGTTGAATGGTCAGGGTTTTTAAAATGTAGATATGCTTTATATTCCAGGGAAGCAATTTCACATATAAATGCCTGATTCAAAAAACCAACTCCAGGCTCTCTGAAGAATTCGTGTCATCTTTGGTTTGCATAATCAGGAAATATTATATAATGGAAGAAAAAAAAGAGACAGGCAGTTAGAGTCTGGCAAAATTCTTTTCACAAAATGTTGGGGGTAGAAGGGACTTTAGACATCATTTAATCTATATTGTCCTTTGACTGCAGGATTTAGAGCTGTTAGGCACCTTGGAGGTTATCAAATTCAACCTCTTCACTTTACAAATGAGGAAACTGAGGCTCAGAGAGATTAAAGGATTTGTCTAATGTCACACAGCTTTTAATTGGAAGAGATAGGGCTTACTTTCAAACAGATACTTTTAGATACTTAGATATTTTTAAAATATTTGTTGAATGAATGAATAAAAGTGGTTTCTACAATCTTCCGTTCTTTCCATTAAACCTTGCAGATACTTTTTATATTTGTTGCATGAATGAATGAATAGACTTCCCTTCTTTCCTTGCTTTTAGACTGGCTAATTTTAGGCAAGTTACTGCTTCTTTCTAGATCTTGGGTTTCGATTCTGCAAAAGCAGAGAGGTGGCAGCAGTATGAGCTGAATGATCTTAGAACTCTCTAACATCTCAAACATCTGATGGTTACAAATTAAAAACCACCATTCATGCAGTAGAATATGTAAGAGCTACACACCTGACTGTCTAGAATTTGTGGAAGAAAGTAATTGCCAGCGGGGAGAAAAAGTAACTTCCATGATTCATAGAAATACCTTGACAAGAAAACCTTCTCTTCCATTAGTCATCTTTCCACCTACCTATGAAAAAAGATTCATCCAATAAGCTCTCAATGATTCAAAAGATTTACGTTATTAAAAAAAAAGAAGAAGAAGAAAGCTCCTAATCCTCACCTTTCATGCTACAACCAGAAAATCACACTGCCCGAGGAGAAAGGCAATGTGTTACCTTTATAAATCAGCAGACCAGAACACCTGCCAAAGGAGACATTTGGCTTTGGTGCTGCAGGCTGAGAAGGAGGCAAAGACATCAACTGAAAGTCGTTTGAGTGCTAAGGAATGGGCCTAGCTAGATACAACCCATTTGTGCTATAATCTCCTGAAGATGATGGTTCATAGTACAAATAGCAATGATAGGCCAGCAGTATCATAGATCAAAGGTTAGAAGGGATTTCTGGAGCCAACACCCTAATTTCACAGATGAGGTAACTGCAGCCAAAGAAAATTAAGTGACAGGTCACACATGTAAATAAACGTCAGAGGTGGGAATGTGAACTCAGGTCCTCTCACCCAAAGGTCAAGGTTCCTTCTATATACCACACTGCTTCCCTTAGGGTTAAGAGTTGGAGAAATCCTGTGAGTCAACTATTTACCCTCATTGAGTCTCTCACCTCAGGTTGCCCTGAAACATCCTGGAAAAACAGGCTGATCTCAGGTATATCAGTGAACCTCTAGGCCAATGGGCATGGCCTGTCCTTGACCTGGACCTCAGCTCCATGCCCACCTTGGAACATCCCTGGCTTACCCTTCTAGAGTTTCTTTACTTCAGGAGGAATGATCTACAGAGGAACACTTGGGACAAAACTAGACACAGAATTTGTATGTCTTCAACAAGATTTAAGGTTTTACCCAGTGTATTACTGTCCATCTGAAGTTTTGAATTTTCACTGTAACATATGAGTTGCCCTTTTTGTTCCAATCTTGTGATTTCTTTTGTGTAGGGAGCTCCTGATGAAGAAACTTCTACCAAATCAGGTGGGCACTCAATCTGAAATTTGTAGTCTTAGAGAGTTACCTAGGAGTGCAGAGAATTTAAATAATTTTCCCAGGATCACACAGCCAATATGTGTCATAGGTAGGGCTTGAATCCAGGCAGGAGGCCAACTGTCTGTCTATGTCTCTATGATATGCTGCCTCTCTTAACTTTAATTGCCATAAAATAAACACCATGGAAAGCAGAATTCTCTGGCATTAAGTTTCTAGCATTAAATATATGAACATTTATAATTGAAAAGATATTTTTTAAAATGTCTGTTGCTGTTCTCCTCACTGCCCATTGCATTCTTGGCATCTTTCTACCTTGTCTATTCCTAGTTCTGACTCTGCCCACACTTCAAAGGAGAAATAGTGGCACTCCTTGAGGTTATCTGGACCACCCCCAAGGACCTCAGCAGATTAGATCTTCACCTACAATAGCCTGTTTAAGCATAAATGGGGAATATTAAATTGTCATCTTAGCCTCTTATCTCTCACACCTTCCAGGAAAGAACAAATCAGTTTACTTTGATTATTGACATGCCTCATTTATTTATTCTTCTTTTTAATTTATTTATTTCAATTTATTTAATTTATTTATTTAAATCTATTTAATTTATTCTTCTATATTTTCAGTCAGGAGAGCTGTATTTGGATTCTGGTTCCAATCCCAAGAATCATAGAATTTAGAAATAGAAGGAAACTTGGAGATCATTTACTCCAACCTCTTGGTTTTATGGATGAAGAAACCGAGTCCCAGAGAAGTTAGTGATTCCCAAGTTCACACGTGAAGTAAATGTCAGAGTCAAGATTTGAACCCAGGTTCTCTGACTGCAGAACCATTGGTCTTTCTACTGTATCACAATGCCTCTGACGCCTAGCTGTTATCCTTCCTTCTTGAAGAGCACTATGCTAGAGTCAAGTTACAGTGTGTCCAACTGTGAGTGATCAGACCAATCTGAGTTCGGAATGTTCTACCACAGGTCAGGCACAAATAGTCCATGTGAACATTTTGAGTGTATCTCTAAATTTGCACATCTTGCATTTCTTTTGAGCTACTTCAAGTCTGCTTTGCTCATAGAGCACAGCACCTTCTCTGAGGACGGCACGCCATGTTGAGTGGGTCCGAGGCCACACACTTAGTAAGTAGCAATGTCATTTTTATTGGCAGGCCAGAGTTACTTGCCCCTGATTATATAGTGTTAGACATTAGATTTGGGGTTTCTAAAGTGGGTGATTTACAAACTCTCAATGAATTACATTGAATTCCTTTTCTCCTCTCCCAGTCTCTACCTCTTTTCCATCTCCTAACTACCTCTTCCCCTCTACACTGAATCATCTGACTGGAAGGCAATCAATCAATTGACAAGAATTCATTGTTTCCAATGCGCCAGGCACTGGGGATCCAAAGAAAATGTGAAATGGTTCCTTCCCTCAAGGAAGAAAAGGACAAGGAAAGTTCACTGGAAGAAAAGAGGCTTAGGGTAGTGGTCTATGCTTCCATTTCTGGTGTTTTGGCGCCCCATAAGTCTACTCCTTAGGAGCTGTTCATTTGGACTGGGTCCAGGCATAGAATCATAGAGTTTGGGGGTCTTCCAGGTTAATCATAAATCCTATACAGGGGAGGAAATTGAGGCCTAAAGAAGGGAAATAATTTGCTCAACATCACATATAATCAGAGAACTATGGATTATGACTCAAGGGGCTCTGGTACTCCCTCCTCTCTCCCACCCCCTTCTCCACAAAAGAGATTTATCTGGATTACTTCTGTGGTTTCACTGTTGTGGATCTGGTTGTTGGTGCTGTTGAGCCGTTTTTCAGTCATGTCTGACTCTTTGTGACCCTATTTGGGGTTTTCTTGGTGAAGATCCTTGAGTGGTTTGCCATTTCTTTCTCAGATTCATTTTACAGATGAGAAAATTCGAGCAAACAGGGTTAAGTGACTTGCCCAAGGTCACACAGGTAGTGTCTGAGATCAGATTTGAATGCAAGAAGATGAGTCTTCCTGACTCTAGGCCTAGTAGTGCTCTATCCACTGAGCCACTTAGCTGCCTAACCCCTAATAATAGCATTTAGGATCTTTTTTTTCCTCTTGTATTCCTTAGTTCTTTACGCCCCCATCCCAGTGACCCAGGGAAGATTTATTTATAGTTTAGACTCTGATTTCCTGTCTAGGGTCTCTCAAAACAGGAAGTAGAAAGGTTTGCCATCTATGCTATAAAGCAGGTATAGGAAAATTATTTATTTCCCAAACAAAAAAGAAATGTTTAACACAATAGACTTTCAAAAACTCAAATTTATAGAAAAAAAAATAAACACTATTATGTTGAAGGAAAAAACTGTACTCTGCATTTTGGGCAGAAGCCTGCCAGAAACATTCATGAAATTATTCCAATACTAAGCATCTCTGCTTAGAGAAAGAAACCAAATGGGCAGAAATCCATATTGCATTCAAAAGTCCTTCTCTGATGAGGAATTTGTGAGATACTTAGAATTTGCAGCATTCTCAAATACATGAAATTTCTCAGTGAGATAAAAACTAATTACAGAACTCAGGTGAAAGTTCAGCTACAGAACATTAGTCACTTAAAAGGTCACACACGTTAGAGTTTCACTTCTCTGTAACCATTCAACTCTTTTAAAATATCTTTTGTTTTTACTTCATTTAGAATTTCCCCTTTATCCCTCCCCTTTCTTTCTTAAGAGCCATCCTGATCAAATGAGGTATTTGTAAAGGCTTTAGCACAGTGCCTAGCACAGTATAAAAATGCTGGTTTCCTTCTCTTCTTCCTTCCCCTCCCCCTTCCCTTTTCTTTTCCATCCTTAAAAAAAAAGAATTTGAAATTAAAAGAAAAAAAAATCATCAAAAACCTATTACCACATCCGTTTCCTCTAAGGCTTCTTTCAGTATAATCAGAAGTGAACCCCAGAGATACTTCTATTAGCTGTATTAATCCAAGACCTCTTCCTTCCCTTAGGCTGATCATTACCCTCATCTAATCAAGTCTTAGGGAAAAGGAGTACTGCTCTCCAGCAGATTAATCGAGGATCTCTAGCCTTTGACTATCCACCTAATGCTTTCCTCTGGGAGAACAGAGTTCCACTCCTGAACTTTGACTTAGTGTTACAAACAGGTTAGGCCTTCGGAAAGGATGCCAAAAAGTTTTCTTCTTTTTTTTGTATTTTTTTGTTTTTCATACAGAACATTGTTTTCCTAAAAGTTTGATTAAGTAATGATAAGAATTCTTTTTCAATCAGATAAGTATGAAAAAAAAAAAAAGAACTTTGGACCATGGAAATATTTATTTCGTGCTATCTCTAAAAGAGGAGCACCTAGGTGGCACAGGGGATAGACTGCTGGGTCTAGATTCAGGATGATCTGAGTTCAAATCCAACCTCAGATACTTACTAGTTGTGTGACCTTGGGCAAATCATTTAACCTTGTTTGCCTCAGTTTCCTCATCTTTATTTTTTATTTTTTTATTAATTTATTTTTAGTTTTCAATAATCACTTTCATGCACTTCTGAGTTTTAAATTTTTCTTCCCTTCCCTCTCTCCCTCCCTCCCCAAGACGGTGTGCAATTTGATATAGGCTCTACATATACATTCCTATTAAACATATTTTCGCATTAGTCATATTATAAAGAAGGATTAGAACAAATAAGAGAAACCACAAGAAAAAGGAAATAAAACCAAACAGAAGAAAAAAAAAATTGCAAGTAGTATGCTTCAATTTGCATTCAAACTCGATAGCTCTTTCTTTGAATGTGGATAGCATTTTCCATCATGAGACTTGTGGAGATGTCTTAGATCTTAGATCCTTAGATCTTAGATGCCTTAGATCTTAGGTCTTAGATTTTAGATGTGTTAGATCTTAGATCCTTGTATTGCTGAGAAGGGCTAAATCTATCAAAGTTAATCATTGGTTGGATCATTTCACAACTCCACCAACAAGGCATTAGTGTTCCAATTTTCCCACATTTCTCCAGCATTTATCATTTTCCTGTTTTGTCATGGTGTCCAGTCTGATAGGAGTGATGTAGTACCTCAGAATTGTTGTGATTTGCATTTCTTTAATCAATAGTGATTTAGATTTTTTCATATGACTATAGATGACTTTAATTTCTTCATCTGAAATGTTTCCTCATCTTTAAAATGATCTAGAGTAGGAAATGGCAAATCTCTCCAGTATCTTTGCCAAGAAAACCCCAAATGGGGTCACAAAGAGTCTGACATGACTGAAATGACTGAACATCATCAGAATACACCTTTTATTCTTCACCTTTTTGTAACTCTTTCCCCAAGGAATGTTGTTTACCCTCCTCTCTGTCTATCAGAAGCTTCCTCATCCTTCAATTTCTATCTGTTCCAAAATGTGACTTTGGATAACTCACTTCCTCTCTCGGCCTCAATTTCTTTCTTTGTAAAATCAGGGGGTTGAGGTGAATGATCTCTAAATTCCATTGCAGCTGACATTTTCTGATCCTAAATTTTCTACAGTCATCCCAACCCACAGTGACTTATCCCTTCTCTGATCTTTATACCAGTGGGCACTTTGTATGTCTCCATTGCATTGTCTCAGGGAACAGTGATTTTCTTTAGTCTTTAACATTTTGATAGCTGACTTAAAGGCACAAATAGCTTACCAAATACGCAGAGCACAAAATTTAGAGGAACATAGAATCTTAGATTTAGAGTCAGAAGGGAACCTTTGTTGTTGTTATTATTTGGTCATGTCTAAATCCTTGTGACCCCATTTGGGGTTTTCTTGACAAAGATGCTGGAGTGGTTTGCCATTTCCTTCTCCAGTTCATTTGACAGATTAGGAATCTGAGGCAAACAGGGCTAAGTGACCTGCCCAGGGTCACACAGTTAGTAAGTATCTGAGGCCAGATTTGAACTCAGGGAAATCAGTCTTCCTGACTCCAGGCTCTGCACTGTTATCTACTGCTACCCGGAGTTCATCTGACCCAACTCACTCATTTTGCTGATGAGAAAACTAAGGAAGAGTCGCTAACAAACTGGATGAGAGAAATCAAAAAAGATCTTGACAGGCAAGAACATTGGGCCAATTGAAATAAAATGAAATTTAATAGGGAGAAATGTTGTCTTACATCGGAGTTCAAGAAAATCAACTTCCTAAGTACGTGATGGGAAAGCAGAATTAGAACAGCAGCTTGTATAAAAAAGATCTGTGGTTTTTGGTGAGCCATAAACTCAATGTGAGTCAAAATTGTGATATGGAAGCCAAAAAATTCAATCTTATGCTTAATTAAAAGAAAAATAGCTTCTATGAATGTTGTTCCTATTCATTTATTTATGACTCTTAATGACCCCATTTGGGTTTTCTTGGCAAAGATACTGGAGTGGTTTGCCATTTCCTTCTCCAGTCCATTTTAAGGTGAGGAAACTGAGGGAAATATGGTTAAGTGACTTGCCCAGGGTAATACAGATAGTAAGTGTCTGAGGCCAAATTTGAACTCAAGTCTTCCTGACTCCAGGCCCAGCACTCTATTCACCTAGCTGCCTGGTTTCCATGAATACAGAAGCAATAATAGTCCTACCACAGTCCACCTTGATCTGACCACATCAGAATTATTATGTTCAGTTCAAAGTACCTCAGATTAGGAAAAGCATTGTTAAACCGGAGTATGTCCAAAGATGATGAAGATCATTTGAAGGAACTGGGTATGTTTAGACTGGAGAAGACAAGGTTCGAGGGCAGCATGTCTACTGTCTTCAAGTATTTGTAAAGCTGACGTGTGGACTAATGGTTAGAATTGTTGGCAGAATTACGAGCAATGGGTGGAATTAAGGCTCAATGTCAGGAAAATTTTCTAGCAATGAAAGTTAAGAAGGCATCCACTATCCAAAAGTGGCATAAGTTACCAACAGAGGTGGCATGCTCCCTCTCATTGAAGGTCATGAAGTAAAAGTGAGATGATCACGTATTGAAGTAGAGCATAAAGAGGATGCTCTTTGGGGTTGAATTAGACCAGGGATGGGGAACCTGTGGCTGCAAGGCCACATGTGGCCCTCTAGGCCCTCAAGTGTGGCTCTTTGACTGAATCCAAACTTCTCAGAACAAATCCCCTTAATGAAAAGATTTGTTCTGTGAAACTTAGACTCAGTCGAAAGGCCACACCCAAGGACCTAGAAGGCCACATGTGGCCTCAAGGCCGCAGGTTCCCCACCCCTGGATTAGATGGCCTCCAAGATCCATTCCAACTCAGTAACTTTGTGATTTTATGAAACAGTGGCATGTAATGGGTTACCTTTCTATATGCATAAATCTTATCTATTAGAGCAGGGTTTTTGTCTTTCACCCCCATGGTGTCCCCCATAATTCCGAACTCTTTCCTATAAGGTCACATATGCCATGGGCAAAATAGGGACTGAATAAGTATTTTTCGATTTCTGTAGTATGCAAACTCCTTGAAGGCTTATCACACTGTTTTGTCTGTAGTGAGCACTTAGCAAGTATTTACTGAATTTCATTTGTTGTTGAATGAAAAATAAGAGCAAAATTTATCTGATTCTTTGATGAAATTATCAAATGGAAGGGGTTTATTTTCAGTTCCTAGAATGCACTCATCTCCTTTGGTCCCCAAATATGGGTTATTTTTCCCTTCTGTTTCTATGAAGAGGAAATTGAGTACTAGTAAGGGAGAAGTACTAGTGGGTGACTAGGTGGTACAGTGAACAGAGCAACAAGCCTGGAGTCAGAAAGACTCATCTTCCTGAGTTCAAATCTGGCCTCAGATACTTACTTGTGACCCTGGGCAAGTCATTTAACCCTTTTTACCTCAGTTCCTCATCTATAAAAAATAATAATGATAATAAACTGGAGAAGGAATTGGCAAACCACTCCAGACTCTTTGCCAAGAAAACCCCAAATAGGATCACAAAAAGTCTGACATGACTAAAACGACTAAACAACAAAAAAGAAGAGATATAAGCATCCTCTCCCTTTCCTTTCTACCCTTGGAAAGGTCATCTTCAGGATCTTCAGCTTAGGCAGATGGAGGATGGGGATGAGGGAGGACCAGATGTCTAGGTACCAGAAGCCTGGAAAGAAACAATGGGATCCCAGGCCTTTCAGGAAAGACAGAATTCTAATCCTTTCTTTGTTCTAATGGGGGTAGGAGAAACACAGTCTCCCACAGGTGTCCCCTTTATGCAAGACTCTCAAAAAATAACAGCATGCTGGTCTGCTTGGATTGCCCTCTATCTTTAGTTTTTAATGGCCCACCAGTTAGCATTCCAGGTGTTTTTCTTTCTTTTGTACAGAAAAATGAGACATAAAACTGCACATTTAAAGAAGTTGTCATCTGTCTGTAGAGGAAAATGTCTGTTTTAAATGTTTTGACATTTGAAGAGACCCAATTAACTCAACCTCTAATATTATGTCTCCCTTTGGGGGAATGTGGGTTAGTTGTTCTTGGAAGCTAAAGAGCAGAAGACAAATTGGGGTGTGTGGAGGGAGGGAGGAGAGAGAAGCAATCTTTCTCATTTTCATTTGTTCTTTCCCTGACTGAACCTCTTGTCAACTTCTGACCTGGACAATTGGATTGCTTAAATTCATTCTAATCTTGGGTGGAAAATGTATTAAGAAAGCTAATCCCGCTTTTTTTTTTAAAGCAAAACAAAGAAAACATAGGAACCTAACTTAAATAACACTATTATCTGTTTGCCCCTTGAAAATATTCAAAGTGATCCATTTTCTTCCAGAATACACAGGAAGGAGATATGTTTCCCATGTTCCTTTGACACTTTTCTCCTCCTCTTCTCCCTGGAGAGCAACATGCAGAAAGGAAAGATAGCTATATTTATGCTATTTGGACATTGTCAATGGGCCCAGGAATTTCAGGGCTAATCTGAATAGAAGTATGGTAAGGGAAGCTCTGGGGGCCCAAAACTTCCCTTTCTAATCTTTCCCTCCATTTTCAGATACTCATGACCTTTGTGTTTTCTCTCCCTTCACAGCAAATGTTCTACTTCTCAATTTTTCCTTTCACAATACAATATAAATGGCTAGTGCTTTAAATTTTTATCTCTCTTAGTTAACTCTTCTAGGTTACTGGCTTCCTTGAAGGTTGAGGTAACCCTCCTAGGTTACTGGCCTCTTTAGTTCCAACTAACATCCCATCTTCTACAGGAAGGGTTTCCCAACCTCTTCTAATTCCAGAGCCTTTCCTCTCTAAATTATTTCCTATTTATTCTATATAGATAGCTTGCTCGTGCATAAATGTTTGCTTGTTGTCTCCTCATTATATTGTGGACTTCTTGAGGGCAGGGACCTTCTTCGCCTTTTTTATTGTATCCCCAGATCTTAGCCTAGTGCCTGGAATGTAGTAGGTGTTTCATAAATGTTTATTAGCTGATATTCCGGTAGAATACTCAAGGCTTGGCCCTGTGTTATCATTTTTAAATGTTGGGTTTTTTTTTTTTTAATCATTGGCTTCCTTATAACATGCATAGAAATTTGTAGAATAGTTACCAAACTAGGTGTCAGAGTTAGGACTCAAAAAGATCTTGATAGGTTAAAACATTGAACTGAATCCAATAAGATGAATTTTTAAAAAGATACATGTGAAGTCTCACTTCAGCTCAAAAACTCAACTTCATAGGAGGAAGTATAATTAATTGGCAGTTTGAAAAAAAATCTCAGGGGTTTAGTGGACTGCAAATTCAATATGAATCAATGGTGTGACTAAAAAAAAAGCTAATGCAAAAATAGGCAGTTGGGTATGCAGTGGTTAGAGCACTAGGCTTACAATCAGGGAGACTCACCTTCATGAGCTCAAATCCAGCCTCAGAACACTTGCTAGCTGCGAGACCCTGGGGAAGTCACTTAGCTTTGTTTGCCTCAGTTTCCTTACCTGTAAAGGAAATGGCAAACCACTCCAGTATCTTTGCAAGAAAACCCCAAATGGCATCACAGTGAGTTAAACACAACTGAAATAACTGAACAACAACAACAACATGCAAAATCAAACTGCATTGGAGAGATATAGTGTACAGGGTTACACAGAGTTGTAGTTATTGTTAGATTTACTGTTAAATCATGCCCTGGTCAGACCATCTGTACAATATTGTGTTGAATTCTAGATATCACAGTTCAGGAAGAACTTTGGAAACCTGCATAGTTTCCAGAGAAGGACAACTAGGATGGTGAAGGACCTTGAGTTCATGCCATTCAGTTGCCCACAACTGAAAATGAACCAACAATCAACGAGAGCCGTATTTAGGAAACCTGTCTTCTAAAGACCTCTGGTGTACTTGAAAGAGCTCTAGATTCAGAATCAGACAGTTGTTGTTTCAGTCATGTCCTTAAGCCTTGAGGTCTTCCCCTCCCAGACTGCCTTTTTTTTTTTTTGACTAGGTAAAAGAGAATTTTTTTTTTGCCTCATTTCTTACTAGCATTAGTCACTGAATGGGTGTTGCCTCAGACAAACTGAGACCCGGGAAAGACCTTAGCTCATAAAGGCCAAGGTCTCCCACTTGGTCCTGAGCCATCTCCAGTTGTTCTGATCTATATCTTGCCATTGGACCCAGATGAGTCTGGAGGAGAGAGTGAGGCTGGTGAATTTGCACAGCTCTATCTCACTTAAATCCGATTCACTTGCAAGTCAAGACATCACCTTCTTGATGTCATTGGTCCTCCAAAGGACAAACAACGACAACAACAACTTTTCTCAACAACTTCTGTGAATCTCACTTAGTCTTTCTGGGCCTTATTTTCTTTTATTTAAAATGAGGGATTGAGTTAGGTGGTCTCTGAGGTTCCATGTACCTCTAATCCTATGACCCTATGGGAGACCCTTAAAAGTTCTGTTTCCCTCTCTACAAAACAAGGAAGGTTGGACCACATGGTCCTTTTGGTCCCATTCTTCTTTTCCTTACCTTGCACCCCAGCCCTAAATACATATTATAAAGCTTTCATTGTCATGGGGGAACTGTGGAATTGGATTATCCTGGTGATAAATCAAGAGATACTCAAAAGATTGGGCACCAAAGAAGGTTTTAGAAAGTGTTTGCTCAATTCCAAAAGACTCATGATGGAAAATGCTATCCGCATCCTGAGAAAGAACTATGGAGTCTGAATGTAGATCAGAACATACTATTTTCATTTTATTTTAATGGCTTTTCCCTTTTGTTTGTTTCTTCATTCGCAACATGACTAATGTGGAAATATCTTTATGTGATTGCACCTGTATAACATACATTAGATTGCTTGCCATCTTGGGGAGAGAGAATGGGAGAGAAGGAGGGAGAAAACATTTGAAACTCAAAATCTTAGGAAAAATGAATTTTGAAAACTATTTTTAACATGTAATTGGAAAAAATAAAATACTATTCACCAAAAATAAATAAATAAACATATACATACATATATACACACACATACAGATACTTTCTTTATATATATAATATACATATGCAAATTATATATATACATATACATATGCATATATATATAAAGAAAGTATCTGTTGTGCTAAATTCAAAAGATTGCGGTAAAAGATTTATTCTTGAGAGAGTTTCCTGGCTATGTGTCCTTTATTAGGAATGTTTGTCTTATAATTTGTATTAACTCTGTGTGTGTGTGTGTTTGTGTATATGTGTGTATGTATGTGTGTGTGTGTACGTGTGTTGTGTGTGTGTACGTGTGTTGTGTGTGTGTGTGTGTGTGAGTGTTCGTTTGTTGCTCAAAGCCTATGCTTGGTGTGGCAGATGCAATTACAAACTGGGACCATCTCAGAATCAAGAAACTGTGCCAGAAGGAGAGGTGTTGACAAACAGTGAAAAGTATAATCAACAAAGGATCTTTGTTTAGGAAGTCAGGTCTGAGGAAATGTGGGAGGCTGGAGCAGGAAAATGACTAGAGAAGGGCCCAAAACCAGGTTTGATTTTCTTCCTTTTCTTTTCAACAAGTCCTGCCTTTTATATGATGGCATGGTCAGCATATAATCATAGATCTAGAAGGAGCCTCAGAAGTCATCTGGTTCAATGCTGTTGCTGTGTAGTCATGTCCAACTCTTCGTGACCTTGTGGACCATACTCTCCGTGTGGTTTTCTTGGCAAAGATAATGGAGTGGTTTGCCATTCCCTTAATCTCAGTGGATTAAGGCAAACAGAGGTTAAGTGACTTACCCACGGTCACACAGCTAGTGAGTGTCTGAGGCTGGATTTAAACTCAGATATTCTTGGTTCTAGGCCCAGTGCTCTATCTATTGAACCATCTAGCTGCCTTCTGTCTAGTTCATTACAGATGAAGAAAATGAGAATGAGAGAAGAAAGTGTTGCCCAGAGTCACATGGAATTAAGCATTAGGGGTGAAATATTAACACAGGTCCTTTGATTCGAAGCCAGTGATTTTTCTACTATGCCTTGACACTCCTTGTAAATAACTTGGACACACATCAGTGCCACTAGGAAGGTCTACCAAAGAGAGTGAGAGAAATAATTATTAATAACCAATGATTTGGGGAGATCCTGAGTTCAGTTTCCCCCTATTTCTACAGTGCTCTTTTCAAAAGTTCAGTCTCTTTTTTTTTTTTTGCTTGTTTTAGGCAATGAGGATTAAGTAACTTGCCCAGGGTCACACAGCTAGTAAGTGTCAAGTGTGGTCTGAGGCTAGATTTGAACTCAGGTACTCCTGACTTCAGGGCTGGTGCTCTATCCACTGCACCACCTAGCTGCCCCTAAAAGTTCAGTCTCTTGAAGGATATTACTGATAATGAAATTGAATTAACTCTCCTCAATTTTGGTCAGGCACCACCCAAATTTACAAGGAATTTAATTCAAGGTGGGGAAGCCCATTGTGTTCTACTCAGTTTTGGGTGGGGATAAATTCTTTGACTAGATTGCCCAAGGCTGGGGGTAATTTAGAAGTAAATTACATAATCAAAGTTCATAAGTCATAGTCATTCTCTCCAACTCTCAACTCTCAGAGTTGATTGCCACCTTCTGGAACAGCCACCTTCCAAAGGCATATACACTGTGAGTCTACCACCAGGACTATCTTTGGCCATTGTGCTCTATCCATTGAGAGTGCCATTGACCAATGCTGGTATTATGAAGAAAATGATTAATTACCCAGAAATCATGTCTCTTGAACTTTTTAAATGTCACAGAGAGTCTACGGTGTGACCTGTGTTACATGAAACATTTTGTTTCTTAGTGAGAGAAGTTTCCCCACACCCTTACCTCTTTCCAGTGCTCCATGTTCCCATTTAAATTTCTCCAGGATCTCTGATTGCCCACATCTTAGGGTTCCCAGAAGACTGGAGGCTAGTTCCAGATAGAAGCTTGATGAAGAAACATGCTAGGAGACCAGAAGATACTAGATGGAGAGTGGGCTGGTTGTGGGATACCCAATTAAAGGGTCTCTACTTTAAAAAAAAAGCATTGGAGTTTATATTTTATTTTTTATAATCATTAGAATCCTATAATTTAGTATCTCTATTAATACCACCTTTTTGAATGCATTCCTTACACATTAAACTTAATACAAAAATTAAACATTTTAACTGCAGTTTAGAATAGTCATTAATTCAGGAAAGAAGATCCACCACCACCCAGTATCTTGGTCCTAAGTAGGGTTCTTTTTAGTATTTCTGATGTGTTCTTTTTCAGTGGTTTCAATCATGTCCAATTCTTTGGGACCCCATTTGGGATTTTCTTGGCAAAGATACTGGAATAGTTTGCCACGTCAGTCTCCTGCTCATTTTTTCAAGGAGGAGCTGAAGCAAACAAGGTTAAGTGACTTGCTCAGGGTCCCACAGCTAGTATCTGAGGCCACATTTCAACTCATCCTGATTTCAGACCTGGCACTCTAACCACTGTACCACCTAGTGGCCCCTGTATTCCTGGTACCTCTTAACTTCAGCAGGGGAAACAAGTGTGGAAACAAAAAAAAGCTGCTCTTTGAGCTCTAATGTTATAGTGAGATCAGTTAATTTATATACCTCTTCCGTTTGTGGTACTTCTCCCCACAGGGTCCTGGAACCACAGCAGCAGCCCTATCGCACTCATGGTTTTTGTATGGGACATAAAAGCTACTTCCTGGGAGGATGGGACATCCATCAGTTATACTCTTTTTATGGGAATATTGGAACTAAGTTTGAAATGACTGCTTTGAATATTCAATTTGATTTTTAAAAAAAGACTTCTTAGATCTCTGACTTTAGGAATTGCTTGAGGCTCTCTGCCACATGTATCCTCATCAGAGGAAGTATAAGAATAGTAGTGTGTTGTGACTTTTGTCAACAGCTTGACTGATCTACCGAGATATTTCCTATTCTTTCTGGTATCCACCGAACTATATCTTATCTAAACTCCTATGGCACTTAATTTCACTCCTTTTGATATTAGTTTATATGTGATTTGCTTTTTGGTTTTGGCTTTTACCTCCACAAGAAGTTAATAAATTCCTTGAAGACAGAACTGTACCCTGGGACAGATCATGTCATCTACTATTCAAAAATCTTCCCTGGTTTCCTGTTGCCTACCCAATAAAGATCAAATTCCTCAGCCTGGCATTTAAAGCCCTCTATCCAACCTCTTTTACTCTTTTACTGCTCCTTGGTGATTTAACCAAGCTGAATTACTCAGAAGTTTCCAATCACATCCTATAATTTTCTACCTCTCCACCTTTCTTCATGATGTTCTTTGTGCTTGAGATGCCCTCCCTGCCAGCCCTGCTTATTAATTTCTAATCAATCTGTCAACTCAGCTTGAATGCAAGGAATAGTGAAGGGGGTATTTTCAGAAAAACCTGGGAAAACTTGGACTGATGGACTGATGGAGAGCTAAGTGACTAGAACCAGGAGAATAATTTATAAAATAACAATATCGTAAAGACAAACAACTTTAAAAGGGTTAAGAACTATTATAAATGTAACGGCCAACCACAATTGTAGAGGACTCATAATGAAAAGACTATCCACCTCCAGACAGAGAGATAATGTACTCACAGTGCAAATACACACATGTATATGTATACATATATATGTATAGTTTTTGGACATAATCAATGGGTCAATTTCTTTTGTTGACTATACATTTTTGTTAACACAGTTGTATTTTTTCTTTTATAATGTGAGGGGGAGGTGGGAAGGAAAGAAGTCAGATAATTGAAAAAATAAAATTCAATTTAATAATAAAGTAAACAAATATAGTTATTGTTGATAAGAGGAGCCTTTGTAATCTGATTAACCCTCAATCAGCCTGATGAGATACAAGGTGTAAACTTTTGTCCAAATGACAAAGGCAGTTCTTCTAATTCTTTACTGAAAGGAGACTAAGAGTTCCTTTGATAGGTCTGCAGTGTTTGGAGTTGCTTCTTCTTTATTGATTGACTGAGGCCCAGGAGGCCAGGTTCTTGATGGAGGTACCATCCTGCCTGTGATGTATAAGAATGAGCTATGGACCAGCTCATCCTTTGGATACTTTCAGAGAGCTTTCTCTCCCTTGGACTCCCAGAGTAGAATGAAGTAAGGTGGGGGAGGTGGGGAGAAAAGAGAGGGATTTCTCCCAAACTCAATCCTACCAGGAATAGCAATAGTTCTAAAGAAGCACATGGCAGTGGAGACATGTCCCTGTATGCAGCCTGAGAGGGTCTGGACCTGGACCTGGACCTGGACCTGGACCTCCCAATGCTACATTTCTGCGATCAGGTCAAAAACTAGAGAATGGGTATTTCTGGCCATTTGGTTAGCTCCTCATTAATAACCTCTGATTAATCTCTAATATTTCCAAAGCTCAAGAATTCCTAAATTTGAAACTTAGCCATTAGTCTCTTAGAGAGGAAATTATTTAACAGACTTCCCAGAGGAGAAGTTACACCAACAGGATTATCCTGCAGCTGGTAGACAAGAGTCATGCCCAGAGACACTGGGAGATTGAGACCTTGCCTACGTAGCATCCTGTTACCATGAGTTTCATAGACAGTTCAGAACCTCAGTGAATGGGAGTTTTTGATGGACTCTAATGACTCTAATGGACTCTAATGGGTTATTGGAGTGTTTATATTTCTTGTATTTGTTCATATGCACCTGCAAGTCCTTTGTATATCATGCAGTTTCTGTGGCAGGATAAATAAAAGCCATCCTACACCAGATATCCACATTGTACATTGAGTACTTTTATGGGAGGGGACCTTGTTATTCATACAAGCAAAAACCCTATATATGAACCATAGCTAAGCTTTATTTTATAGATTTCCTTGAAGTTTTACTCTGGGATAGGGGCAGTCAGAGAGAGAAACTCATGTGACTCTGGGAAAGTCCCTTAACCCCAATTGCCTCCACCAAAAAAGAAAAAAAAACAGAGAGAAAAACTCACCCCTCTGGAGGTAAGGACCCTAGGTCAAACTTGATGCGTGTGATCCCAGAGTTTTTGGAGTATAGGAAAGCAGCCTGGACAACAGGTTATCCATTTAGTAAACGTCCATCCATTTAGCAACTATTTATTGAGAGCCTACTATGTATGAAACACTGTTGTATTATGAGTAAATATTAGAGATGGTAAAGAGAGAGCTTGATTCTATAAGATTATGGTGCTAGACTAAATGATCTTTAATAATAACTCACATTTACTTAGTGCTTTAAAGTTTGAAAAGTGTTTTAAATGTATTATCTCATTTGATCCTTTCAATAACCTGGGAGATTGGTTCTATTAATATCCTCACTTAACAGATTTTGAAACTGAGTCTCAGAAAGATTAAATAACTTACTGAAGGTCACAAAGCTAGTAAATATCAGAGGCCGGATTTGAACCTAGGGCTTCCTGATGCTGAATCCATTACTACAACAATAATAGTGATCACTTACATAATACCTTAAGGTTTTTAAAGTGTTTTTACATATATCATTGCATTTTATCCTCACAACAACCCTGATAGTTAGGTGCTATTATTATCCCATTTTACAGAAAACTAAAGGAAACAGAGGTTATATGACTTGCCTAAGGTGGCACAGTGAGCAAATGCCTAAGGCTAGATTTAAAGTGAGCTCTTCCTGACTCCACTTCCTGTAATCTACCAGCTGTGTCACCTAGCTGTCACCTTGGCACCATCAAAAAAGCAAAAGCGTGGAATGGACTCTTTCTTTTATTATTCATTCTCATTATCTATTCTCCATCTCCAGACTGCCTTTTGGTCTGATGTCAATTCTGTTTCAAAACTAACCATAATATTCATTTTAACATGATTTCACCTGATAAAATATTTTCTCCGGCAGGTCTTGCCTAGTGACATGGCAATGTGTGGTATATTTTTCCCTCTGCTTATTTTCTTCATCATGTCTTCTATTCTTCATTCCATAATGCCTTCTTTCACTGCTGACCCAGTTCCTCAGGCTGAATATGAGGCCTTGCAAATCAATAGTAGAGCATGAGATTTCAGCTCAGCATTGCATTTCTCTGAGTTTCTGGGGAGAACTATAATTTTGCAAGTCTTGATGGCTCAAAATATTATGGAGAGCGTTTGAAAAAGAGCTATGTTATATTGGGATTTGCATGACATCTCCTCCTGATTTAGCTGACCAGAGTCTTCATGGCTACGATATTCAGAGTAGATAGGCCATCTGAGACCTAGAGCAACAAAAACAATAGATCTTGACCAAGGATCTGTGGACCTCCCCGAGGGGTGCATTGATAGATTTAAGGGGAGTGTATGAACTTGGATAGGAAAAATAACATTTTTATTTCAAGATAACTCGTTACCTTTAGTTACCTTTATAATCCTATGTATTTTATTTATCTAAAATCATTACCATGAGAAGTCTAAAGGCAGTATAAGCTTTCAAAGGAGTTCATGACACAAAAAAGGTTAAAAACCTGTGATCTAAGGTATCATCCAGCCTCTTGTTAGAAGTGTCTCTGTAGAACAAAATGGGCAGCTAGGTGATATGGTAGATAGAGCACTGGGCCTGGAGTCAGGAAGACCCATCCTCCAGAGTTCAAATCTGGCCTCAGACACTTCCTAGCTGTAAGATCTGGGCAAGTTTTTAACCTTGTTGGCTTCGGTTTCCTCATCTGTAACATGAGCTGGACAAAGAAATGGCAAATCACTCCAGTACCTTTGCCAAGAAAGCCCAAATGGGGTCACAAAAAGTAGGGCATGACTGAAATAACTGAACAAGAAGAAGAAGGAGAAGAAAATGCAGTGATGGAAGAGTGAACTGGGATCTCCCTCCAAGTTGCTCATATTACTCTAAGGCAGCAGAAGACAATTCTCTGAATTAAAGGGAAGAAGCCAAGAAAAAAGCATTTCTGTATCCTAGGGAATGTTTGAAAATTGCACCCCTCCCTCACCTTCATGAAAATCTAGGGGCTTTGATGATCTAGGGACAATTTATGTAAGTCTGCTAAAGACAAAATAAATATCTATGTGTCACAGAATGTATAATTTTTTTTTCATATTAAAAGTATTTGTTGAAAGTAATGTTAAAGTGTGTCCTTTTTGCAGCTTGTAAGAGGTAATTTTGTGATTTGGAAAGATCATAGCCTTTAGGATCAAAAGACCTGGGTTGAATTCTCAGCTATGTCACTAGACAGCTGTGTGTCCTTGGGCAAGTCACTTTACCGATCGTGACCGCAGTATTTTCTTCCACAAAAGGAGGAGTTTAAATTAGATGTTTTTAAGATGTTTTTCAGCTCTAAGAATATGATTGTGTGAGCCTGCATCTAGTACCAGTCCTGCTACTCTTCTGAAGCTCATAACTTGAACCTGACTTTCCCAGGCTCTAGTTCTGACCTGAAACCCAAGAAACCCAGGAGACGAGGAAAGGACAGGGTATAGACATGTAAGGTTTCCAACTCACAGAGCTTCTTGACAAATCAGCAACCAGTCTTCATGCCTGAATATTCTAAGAAAGTCATAGAATCTCAGGAATAGAAGGGAGCTCAGAGTTCATTTACTCCAACTCACTTGTAAAACGTGATTTTCCCTTAGAACATCTTCATGGGTAGTGATTGAGCCTCCATCGAAAGATGATCAGTGATAGGGTGCTCACTCCCTCTGAAAACAGTCCATTCTCCTTTCAAATAGTTGTAGTTACTCAAGATTTTCCTATCCAAACTGAAATCTAACTCTCTGTTCCTTAAGGAAGAATCACAGTTTATTGAGCGTCACAGTGTAGATCTGTTAGATCTCAATGCATTTTTAAAAAATGCTTTAGCTGTTAAGATTTTGGCCTTGTAATGGTTTTGAATACAATGGTTTTATAAAGGTGTATATCTGTATGATTTGAAACAGATCACATAAGCACTGCGATACTAAGAATTTGTTACTTTGCAATGTTTCCTTAAATAAAACTTAATTTCTTTGGATTGCTATTAGATTTGCATCGATTTGCAAATAAACTAGTAAAAACTTCAGTGACCAAAAATGACACCTTGACTGTGTCTTGTGGGGGTGAAATGAAAAACCTGCACTGGAGAAAGCCTTGGGTTTTGTTCACAGCAATTGTATGGACAACTGCAGTTAAGCACATTCGATGTTTCAAAGTTCCTTTCAGTACAGGCCAGCAGGCAAATTGGGAAGTCAAAAGCATACCAAAATAAGACAGTTGTTCAAAAAATATAATGGCAGCTTTAGAAAAGAAAAAAAATTACATTCTAAGTGGACACACACTTTATACAAAAACCTAAAGAAGTTTCTAGGAAGCTAGTTTCTCCACTTAAGCACATGTATTCTTTTTGTAGTTGATGCACTGTGAGTAAATAACTGGTGAAACTTAAAATTAGCCATTCCTCCAAACTTCCAGTTTAAAGGTGTACTGTAGAGAGCTAAATCTGTTAGAAGAACTGAGGTTGAGTAAGGGCCTTTGATCATCATTTAGTCCAAATCACTGTCTCCTGGAAAGGTTTAGATGGTGCCTCAATCTTGAGAAATACTGGTGGCATGAAGAATAAATTTGAACCAAGCTCTGTGTCTGGAGGTAGCTTTCACAATCAAAATATTCAGGGTGAGGTTGTCAGGAACAGAAGCAAGAGAAATGGAGCCTGCAGGCTCTGTTTCATCATGTCTCCCTGACTTTCCCAGTCTTGACCTAAGACCCTTTTCTTAAGCCCTGGAACCACAGCAGACTGAGAGAAGAATAACAAGGCATTCTGCAACAACAATGTTTCTGTTTTCTCAGAGCTTCCTGCCAAGCCTGTACCAATCTTCATGCTGATGCCTTCAGGTTGAAATACCTTATATTTTTTTTTCAATTAACAAGCATTCCTTTTATCTCTCTATCACCACCACCTCCAATTAAATAAATGCTCTCCTAACAAATAGTCAGAGTCAAGCAAAACAAATTTCCACATTGGTCATGTCCAAAGATATATACCTTATTCTGCATTGAGTCCACCACCATCACTGAATTCATTGAGTAGAACAGATCATCCCTAGAAGAATCATGGCTGGACATTGCAATGATCAGAGTTCTTAAGTCTTTCAAAATTATTTGGCTTTATGACTTTGATTTTATTGTGTAAATTGTTTTCCTGGTTTGGTGTATGTAAAAGGGATTTATCAGAGGAGTCCCTGTTCAATTTGATGATCTCCCAAATCAACTCAAGATTGTAGGGCCTTTGTTTGGAGGTCTCTGAAGGGAACCCTGCCTCGGAATGTGCTCATATCCTCTGGCTGGGGAGGGGATACACAGCTCCTGACTGGTTCCTGTGGTTAGGGCTGTATCCAAGATAAGTGACTAGTCAGGATTCAAAAGGATGAACTCTTTGGAGTAAGAGCAGCAAAGTCCTATTTTTCCCTCAGAGCAGTAAGGTTCTATCCTTTCCCTACATGTTGATTAGGCAACCCTTTCCCCTATATTCTTAGCCCTTTCCCCCATATGCTGAGCAGACAACCTCACCACTCTGGGGCAGACCCTATCACTAGCAACCCTGTGGTCTAGGGACCCTCAGCCCACCCTATCACCAGTGACCCTGTAGTCAAGCGACTTTCCCAAGACCAGGCAAGTGCAATGAGACTCCTCAATGCCCGAGAGTAATTTAGGTGATGTCAAAGGCCGCATTAAGATGTCATGAGTATGATAACGAAGGGACTCTTGAAAGTGAAAGCATAGCTATTTCAAGATAGCCACTTAGAAGTCCCAGTAAAGCACAGGCTTTTTTTTGCTTACATAGGACAAAGATTATTCCATAGCAAATTTCCATAAATTACTCCCCCTTCAGCTCTGATACAAGCAAGTCTCCATTCCCCTTCCCCCCAACCAAACAGTATCCTGAACTGC
The DNA here is from genome assembly GCF_900497805.2 of Vombatus ursinus. Lineage (NCBI taxonomy): Eukaryota > Metazoa > Chordata > Mammalia > Diprotodontia > Vombatidae > Vombatus > Vombatus ursinus. Next base: position 5,699,095 of record NW_020954604.1, on the reverse strand, counting down.
TTGATTCCCTTTGCTTTTATGACAAGAAAGACCCACTTGAAAGGACTCTGACCATGGTATTCTTTCTGACTCCAAACCAGCTCTCCCACTGCATTCTTGTCAAAGGAGCTAGCTACTCTTGTCAGGTGATGGAGTGGACCATGATTGTCAAAGTTAAGATGAATGTCAGTCTGGTAAGAGGGAGGGAAGGAAAAGGTGTAACTGGTAAGAAGGATATAATCATCCATTTCTTAGGCAGGAAGGGGCTTTTAATGAATTTGTTCCTCCATCTTCAGGAAGATAATTCCTAAACCCAGAAGCAGACCCATCCCTAAGGTAATAATGACAATAAATGACTTTGATAGCCATGATCCATTCCATCACATACACACATCCTTCAACCTTTATCAAGACTGTGCTCACAGATAGGATCTGATTCTGGGTACTCACCTTTAATGGTAAGCTTCTCTCTTTGGCTCTTTGAACACACCTAAAGTTACTCCAGGACATTTCCAAAATAAATTTAGGTATGGCTCCTATCTATGTTACCCCAAATGTGAACAATAGAGTCCCAGGTTAAGTTCTCACACAGTGCTTTAAGATTCACAAAATGCTTGAGTCTGATGGAGTTCACATTGCTAGAACTGGGCAGTGATTTAGAAGGTGAAGAATGGGAGAGAAGGGTGTGGTTCCTCCAACTCAAATCCTTGGAGGACAGGGATTGGTTTTGTCTTCTTTGGTATACCCCACTTGGTTTAGTTTTTAGGCAGTCCACCAAAACCATATGGCCACTGTGCATGCCACAGCTTCTTGGAACCACAGGTGACAGTTGGATGAATCAGGTGGATACCAGATAAGTAGCCCTGAGAAAGGCTTGGCAAGCCCCTCATACCAGAGGTGATAGTCCTCAAAACCTTTTAGTGAGTTAGGGAGATGTCTACCCAAAGCATGTGAAGACTTTCCTCAGTGCAATGGGCAAATGAGAACAATTTGTTACAACAGAAGATGGCTGAAGCAGGTGTTATGGAGCACTTAGAGCTTGGTCAGACATCAAAGACTCCAAGGTCATCCACTACATCCCAGACCATCTCCAGTCATCTTGACTTTTGTCTTATCACTTGATTTCAATGACTCAGAAAGGGAGATTGAGGCTGATGACCTTGTGCAACTCTACCTCACTTAAATCCAATGCACAGGCAAGTCAAGATGTCACCTTGTGATGTCATTGGTCAGCTTCGAAAACAAAGGACAAATAACAATCCCCTACTTAGCACAGTTTCTGGCACATGGAGGCATTTAATAAATACTTGCTGACTGGACTGAAAAAAAAATTAAAAGACTTCATAAATATGTGTATGTAAGCATACAGCTCATAAACTATATCCCTACCCACCAAGACAAAAGAAGAAGGTGGGCCTCGTCCTTTCCGCAAACAACTCTCAAACTGCCCTTTTTAGGAGACTTCACACTTTTCAAATTTGTCTTAATGTTTATTTTAATCTGATTTCATTTGGCTAAAAGCACCATTACACACTTAGCTATGGTTCTACAGAGCCTCTTCTGCAGGAGAGATATTGCCTAGAGATGCAGTGATAGAATATAGTGACATTTTCATTCCCCTAACATTTCCTCTTTTCTTTATTGGACAAGTTCCCTGAGCAGAATCAGGAAAGATGGAGCTTCACATTCCCAATCTCTCACTTCTTTCCTTTCCTTTTCCTAAGTGTGAAGCAGAGCATAGTAGAGCACTAAAACTGAGTCAAAGCTCCGGATCTCTGATTCTCACTCATTGGGGGTACAAAGAGAATGGGACAAATGTGACAACACCCCAATAAAAAGGGGAAGAGGCAATGATGAAGTTCATTCCAGGGTGGTGTGCACATGTGGGCACATTTGGCCCATAGTCTGTGCATGTTGATGCACTCATATGATCCCTGATGCTTTGATATAAGCTTCATTGTCTCAGAATGTGAAACAAATTAAATAAAGAGAAACGAACTCCAACAAAAGGCTGTGTAATGCAGTGGAAAGAATACTGGATTTGGAGTTAGGGGACCTAAGTTCAAAAAGAGTTCTGCTGCTTCTCTGTGTGACCTTGGATAAGTCATTTCACTTCTATAGGCTCCTGTGAAGCCGGGGATTTAGACCAGATGAGACAATCTTCAAGGTCTCTTTCAGGTTCTTGCTCTATAACCCATCCTCTAACAGTGATGCTGAAGTGGGTTATTAGTCACTTTCACTGCTACTTTTTGGGGCTGTTATTTCTCCTTTGAGCATAATTGCCTCTTTCTGGCTACTCTCTCAACTCTTCCCCTCTAGAGAAATAGCTTTCCTTTCAAATTATGCCCCAGAAATTATGGATGCTTCCTTCAAAGTTAGCCAAGAGCAGGAATGTACTACCCACTCACATTGCCTTAAGAAAGCTGAATGTTAAATTTTCAGTGTGAGCATTTACACCTCAGGAATTGGTAGATGCTACAAACCAGGACTTGATTTATTGTTTTATTGATTCTAGTCTTGAGAAAGTGGTGGAGAAAATGTTAAGAAATGCAGATTAAATTTAAAAATCTGACATATATACATCTCCTCCCATTGAGAGTCCATTGTTAAATATGTCTCAACATCTCTCTAGCTCAGACAGTCATTTCCCAGGTAGTGTTTTTGATTCACTTGCCTACAGAAGACTCAGTGAGATTTTGTCTTTCTACCCTGAGAAGTTGTAAAATTGAATCAATAATTTTATCTTAGACTCCAAGCCCCTAGGAAGAGATCACATTGAAAAAATATAGCCATTGAAAATGTATATTCCCTTTCTAGATGCTTCCAATTGCCTGATTCAGTATCACATTCAAATTTTAACACAGCTTAGAAATGGAGTTGGTTAACATCTTTATCTCATTTGCTGGCTAAAGATACCAATATTTAAGGACTGAAAAGCAAACAAACTTTAAATGCATGAATAAATTAATGAATAAATAAAAAGACATTTATTAAGCCTTACTGTGTATCAAACACTGTGCTATTTGCCAGAGATACAAATAGAAAAAAGTGAGACAGTCCCTGCTCTCAAGGAGCTCATTCTCTAATTTGGGAAGACAACACATAAAAGAAAATCCAACTGGAGGGTGAATGGCAAATCCAGACATACTAAGTGTGCAATGGAAATGTGGCTGACAAGGCCCAGGGGTCCTTAGACTATGTCAACAGATCAGATGGAGCTCATAAAGTATAGAGGCAGAGCAGATAGTAAGGCCGAGGGGGATCTATAAGGCAGTGAGTGGCAGGGCAGATGGTAGGGCTTGGAAAGGAACAGAGTTGGTGAATCGCATCTCATCCAAGTCATGGAAATCCTTCATGAGATTGATTTTCCCTTAGGTAGCCTTGGCCTTATCAGGGAAGGAGGAAAGGGGAAATAAATGACTGCCTTCAGTGTGTATTGCAGGGTTTCAGCAATGGAAAATCCACGCTGACACTCCCTACGCATGATTTGCTCACACTATCTAGGATCAGGAATCCAGGCTGGCAACTTCATGCCTGCACCATCATTCCCTTTTCTATAACTGTTATTTTTCCCTTCTCCCAATCTCCACCTCTCTCAGCTCTTGCAGTTTCTTGACTTCTCTTCCTAACAATTACAGAGATGGGAAGGACAGTGCTATGAGTCATAATCATCCCTCTCTGCCATTACCGAGATCAAGACAAAACTCCCTTGGGAAAGGATTAAGGAGGATTCTGGGAAATAACTGCCCCCAACCAGCAGGGATCCATCTCTAGTGTCCTTGGCAATGCCTGCAGTAGGTGTGGCCAACACAGAGCTACAATCCTGATGATACATTGTACTTCAGATGAAGTCTCCTATTATAGAAGCCAAAAATATTAAGGGAGAGGAAACTATGTTCCAAGTCTCTTTTAGATTGAGCCATACATAGCATCTTTAAGTACTTAATTGAATGCTAGACTAATACCTGAGCTCTGCCCCAGGTTACTAAAAACGTTGATTCTTAAACTATTCAAGAATCCTTTTAAACAGGCCTGCACAACTCTCAGTGGGTTTGTGACACACCAAAGGATATCCTCTACATACAAAGGATGTTTTCCTCTACATCTTTCCCTGGCTGCCCAAAATCCTTTGGTCCAAAGGCCATAAGCTGCCCTCAGCTAGCCAGTTGTACAGGCCTGCTTTACAAGGTTCTTGTTGTTGTTAGTTTGGTTGATTTTTGTATGTTTGTTTGTTTGTTTTCTGGTTGCATCAGAACATTTTAGAATCAGAAGGAATCTTAGATTCATCTAATAAGATCTTCTGCCCAGTGTAGAAATCTCCTCTACTAAATCCTTGACTGGTAGCCATTCAGTCTTTACTTGAGAATGTCCAATAAATTAGGGACAGGGGATGGGATGAGAATCACTATGTACTTCAAAAGGCCATGTGGTAGGAGAAGTATCTATCCTATGCAGGCTTGGTTAATTTTTCCTTAAAATGCAGTGTCCTTGAGACTTAATTGGTCCAAGAGACTAAGACTCAAATCTTTTACATAGCTGCCTAATCACCTAAGTATAAAAGTCCAGTGCATGAGGGGGAGACAAGGTCCTCAGACTTGACACACGCTACTGACTGGAAGAGTCAGTAGGGCAAATGTGGAGACAAGGGAGCTGTACCCAACTGGATCAATATTGTAACCTTGGCAAATATCCTTTCCATGTTAATATTAGGTAAATGTCTTTTTTTTAAATAAGCATTAAATTATCTACCAATGGCTCATTATGTTCTGAAATTCACAAGCATAAGAAAGGATTATTGTTCTATAATACGGATAAGTGTTAGTTCTCAAACCCTTATTAAAATTCAAATCCAATTCGAATTGGATCCAATTGTATTGGCCTGAGGTAGGCCTGAAATGGGTCAAAACAGCTCCAACTGTTTGAAGATTCTTCCTTACCCAAAATCAGCCTCCCTGTAATTTTCACCCATTGTTTCTAGGGGGCTGTGTTGGTCTCTGGAGAAATAATGAAACTTTCCACCTGATAGCCCTTAAAAGAATTTGTGACAGTTACTACATCACAGCAAAGTCTTTGCCATGCTAAACAGATTCTTTCTTCAACTAGTCTTAATTTTATTTTGTTAATGATTTTTTTTATTATGAACTTGATGATAATTAACAAAAACATGTCAGAAAAAGAGGAATGCATATGAATAATAAATGAACAATGCATAGTTTGGTTATTTTTTCTTTTTTTGTTTTTTTTAGCATGTTAGTACCAACACTGCCCTGCTTGTCTACGTACCCTTCTGAACTTCAGTCTGCATAAATAGATAGATAGATAGATAGATAGATAGATAGATAGATAGATAGTATATATACATACATAATATATACATTACATGTAGTGTCCCAAAAGTCTTCTTGAAACTTTATGCTATTAAAAAAAAACAAACAACAACAACAAAACAAAACAAAAAAAACTATAAATCTACACTAAGATTTTTGGGACACCCTCTATTTTAGCTTCTCATTAATGTTGTTCTTTTTTCCCTGTTTTCACCACTATGATGATGACAGCTTTTCTCTCAGGGTTATTTGATTTTCTTTTGTTTTTCGAAATTGTCTTTTTGTATTCCTTGACCATTTATGTAGTGGGGAATGGCTCTTGTTCTTATATGTTTGTAGCTAAAAGTCTTAGATACCATGCCGTTATTGGAAAAAATTTGCTGCAAAGATGCCCTGCCCCGCAGTCAACCGTTTCTAATGTTAACATCACTGGTCTTGTTTGGGCAAAAGCTTTTCAATATTACCTAATTAAAAATTGTCCATTTTATCTCTTCTGATCCTCTCTATCCCTTGTTTGGCCAAAAATATTTCTCCAGCCATAGTTATAAGAGGATTCTCTTTACCTGATCCCTTAATTTGTTTGTGATATGACCTTTTCTATCTAGATAGTGTATCTATTTGAAACTTATTGTACTATATGGTGTAAGACATTGTTGCAAACCTATTTTTTTTCCCAAATTCTTTCCAATTTTCCCAAAAGTATTCTTACTCCAGTAACTGGTATCCTTGAGTTAATGGAACATCATGCTATTTTATTCAACTGATTCTAGATCTTCTGTAACTAATCTGTTCCATTGATTAACTTTTCTATTTTTTTAACCTGTGCCAAGTTGTTTTGATGATTATTGCTTGGATGGCTCCAGTATGTGGTTCCAAGGATTTGTGCTACCTGGACATTAAAATGGCCTTGCTTCCTATCATGATTCTGGAGCAAGCTGCCTGGACACTATAACTTTTGCCTCCCCTCACTGCTCAAAAAAGCAACCCAAAACATCTACATAAAGGCTTATGGCAATCTTCTTGTGCAGTACTGAACTGGTTGGAAGAGTGTATTACTGTTTCTCTAGTTTTCTTTATCACTGCACTTTGCAGTACATTTAAAAAAAAAAAAGAACTTTGCTAGAGCATGCATGGAAAAGGTAGGTTCCTTTCAGACTATTCATGTTGTCATCTTAACCAGAAATCCCTTCCTCCAGTATTCATATGGCATGGTTTGTAGATCCTTCACCCTCAGTATTCTCATCTGTATAATAGGAATGACAATACTTATGCTACTTACTACTTTATGGTGCTTATAAGCCAGTTCATTACAGAAATATGAGTTGTCATTGTACTGTACCTTTAAACAAATATTAATTTGTTGATGGTCCTTTTGAAAGGTGATGCCCTGAACTAAATGCAGTACTCCAGATGTTGTCTGACTACAAAATAGCATGGAATTCTATCCTTGATCTGAATCTTTGGTTTCTATTAATTCAGACTTAGATTTATTAGCTTGTTTTGTTTTGGTTTTTTTAGAATTTGAATCAACTCTGCAGGGCTATATTGAGAATATGACCTATTTAAAGCACCATAGTATAGTAGGAAGAATATTAGTCTGAAAGTTCAGAGACCTGGGTTATAGCTTAGCTCTGTCATTCTGTGTCACCGTGGGTTGGGCAAGTCAATCAACCCCTCTAGGCCTTAGTTTCCTTATCTATAAAATGTGAAAGACGGTGGTTGGGGTTGAACTGGATGGCAGCATGGGATAATGAATAGAACACTGTACTTCCCAATCCTAGGCTCAAATCTGAGCTCAGACACTTACCAGATATATGACCCTCAGCTAGTTATTTTTTCCTCTATGGGCTCCAATTTCTTCATCTTTAAGATGGAGCAGCTAGGTGACACAGGGGATAGAATGTGGGGCCTGAGGTTAAGAAGACACATATTCCTGAGTTCAAATCTGGCCTCAGACACTTACTAGCTATATGACCCTGGGCTCAGTTTCTTCATTTGTAAAATGAGCTGGAGAAGGAAATGGCAAACCATTCCAGCATCCTTGCCAAGAAAACTCCAAATGGGGTCAAGAAGAATTGGACATGACTGAAACACTTGAACAACAACAAGATGAAGTTAGACTTTATTTTGTCTAACATTTATATAGTACTTTGAGGTTTGCATTGAAAATATCATCTCATTTTATCCTAACAACTCTGCGAGGTAGGTGCTATTGTCTCCATTTTATAGATGAAAAATCAGAGGTAGAAAGAGGTCAAGTGCATTGCTTAGGGTCACAAAACTAGTAAAGTATCTCAGATCCAGCATTCTATCCGCTATGCCACCCAGCTGACTGAATGACATCTAAGATCCCTTCCAGCTGTCTCCAAGGTCTCTCTTACTGCTGACATCATGGAAGGTCTATGGTTCTAAAATTTCTAATTAGAGTAGGATTGAGAATAGTTGAAGAAGGAAATGGCAAACCACTCCAGTATCTTTTTCAAGAAAACCTCAAATGGGGTCATAAAGAGTCAGATAAGACTGAAACAATTGAACAACAACAAGTTTGAGAACAGAGCCCTGTGGCATATTTCTAGATACTGCCCTTTCTCTAAGTTGTAATATCTTCCAGGTCATATAGTTAATGTGATTCTAAAAATCTTTGCTGAGACTATTTATAGTCATTATTTCATAAAAGTTGTGGTACAGTGGATAGAGCAATGAGCCTAGAGTCAGGAGGACCCTAATTCAAATGTGGCCTCAGAACTTTACTAGCTGTGTGACTTTTGGCAAGTCACTTAACCCTGTTTACCTCAGTTTCCTCATCTGAAAAATGAGCTGGAGAAGGAAATGGCAAACCATGCCAGTATCTTTGTCAAGACAACCCTAAATGGGGCAACCAAGAGTTAGACACAATTAAAAAGTGACTGCGCAACAACATAGAAAAGGAAACCAGCCTTTCCCTCCTCCTTCCATCATATAGTAACTTCACAGAGGCACAACTATTTTTCTTAGTGTATCTACAGCAGCTTTTCTTGTGGCATCAAATTTTGGTCCAAACCTGTCATTTCATTAGAACAGGAGTTCTGGTGCAGAAATTCCCTGCACTGACAAGAATCTGCATTTCCCCTGTAGTTTACAGAGTTGCCTGGGGTACTGAGAAGTTAAATGACTTTCCCGAGGTCACATAGAGATAATATATGTTCAGAGGCAGGAGCTGAACCCAGATCTTACTGACTTCAAAGCAGCACTATCCTCTTTAGAGCAGCAGTATCTGTCTATCCACTATGCCATGCTGCCTCCATTTAGAGCAAGTGCTTGATCTGAGGCTGGACAAGCTGAGTTCACATCTCACTTCTCTCATTTCCTACCTAAGTGATCCTGAGCCTACTGCATCTGGGACCATCTCCAGTCGTCCTTACCTATATCTGGCCACTGGAACCAGATGGCTCCGGAGGAAAAAGGGAGGCTGGTGACTTTTCACAGCCCTCCCTCACTTAAATCCTATTTACTTGCAAGTTCTGGCATCTCCTGATGTCATGGTCCTCTTTGAGAACAAAGGAAAAACACCAACAACAAGTGAGCTTGAATAATCAGTTAACCTCTTCGGGGCTGCATTTCTTCATCTATAAAATGACAGGGAAAGACTAGCCTCTGAGCTTCCTTCCAGCCTAAAATCTATCATTAGATAACATTCAGCAAAAATATAATGATATATAGTAATAAGAATTTCAGCTAAAGCACATATAATTTTAAAGTCTATAATTTAAAAAAAAAACTATTCAGTCAGTATTCTCTCAGATGCTAAAGAGCTATGTGACTACGAGCAGGCTGGAAGGGGTCTCAAAGGCCACCAAGGCCAACTCCCTCATTCCACAGATGAGGAAAATAAGATTCAGGAAAACTAAGAGTGTCACCTAAGGTTGCCATGATAATGTGTCAAAGGTAGGATTTGAACCCAGGTTCTCTAACTTAAGAATCAGTACTCTAGAAGGACCTGAGTTTAAATCTGACCTCAGACACTTGACACTTACTAGCTGTGTGATCCTGGGCAAGTGACTTAACCCCAATTGCCTTACCAAAAAAAAAAAAAAAAAGAATCAGTACTCTACTGCCTCCTTAACTACTTAAACTCCCCATCTATGTCAAATTGTGGCAATTATAGGCACAATACCTATTCGTAGGTTTTTTTTAATGAAACTCAAATGAATTAATGTATGTAAAGTGCTTTCCATACCTTAAAGAAGTACATAGATGTTAGTAAAGAAACATTTATTAAGCACCTACTATATGCCAGGCATGGTGCTAAGCACTGAGATTCAAATATAAAATGAAAAGAGAGTCGCTGCCTTCTAGGAGCTGACAATCTAATGGATGTCTGTTATTGGTATGTCATAAATGGCCATTCAACCTCCCATTCACTGCTCAGAAGCCAAGACTAAGAAACAATTGGTAAAATACCATTTTTAAAATCATTTTTGTAATAGACCAGATTAGGACCCAATAATTCCCTACTTTGTGTTTATCTAGCAATTCTTCTCAAATACCTATAGCAGTAGAGCAGGAAGCTCAACTCATTTCAGGGTTGGGCATTAATAATATAACTTTGTAAAAAAAAAAACCACACAACAAAAAAAGCAATCGTTTCAAATAACCTAACCCTTTTAAAATGATATGTATTGCATTGTGCACAGAGCAGGTGACGAGGATAATTAAGTGACTCACATTGGCAGGATTCCAAAGGGTAGAGAAACCTTTGTGAATCTAATGGCTTTTTAATAAAAGAAAACTCAATAGAATCTCTACCTACTTTGGGATCCCGACATAAAATGTAGCCAGTCTGCATAACTCCTCAGTGAACAATTTCCTTGGACCACAGGGGAAGATGATGGATTTGTTTTTGTGTGCACAGGCTGGATTTTGTGGGGATTAATGAATGTGGTATGCTTGCCCTGCCCTTTCCTCCCCTGCCCAGGGTACCATGCAAGTTAACTCCCTTAAAGAGGCATTAGGGCTTGATCTAGGCCTAAATTGGAAACCCCCCACCCCTGACACTTACTAATTTAGTACATGAACCACTCCTTCTCTCTAAGTCTCAATCAAGTCATCCATAAAATGGAGAAAATGATCTGTAGAATCTACCTCACAGAGCTGTTATGAAGAAATAATGCATGTTGGGAGCTTTGCAAATTTTCGGGAGCTATATAAATGTCAGAAATTATTACAAAACACTGTCTAGATAAAAGTTTATTATTACCAAGGCATTGGAAACTAGATATGGTGTACATGGCAACTAGAGAAGAAAGTTAAGGGAGGAAAAAGACAAATAAAACAGAAAGGTAAAGTAGGGTCATAAGTTCAGAACTAGAAAGGTTTTTAGAGGCCATCTTGCCAAACTCCCCCAATTTAATAATGAGAAACTGAGGCCTGGAGAGATTAAATGATATGCCCAAGGTCACACAGATAGCAGGTGACAGAGACAGGGTCCTGCCATTTGTTATTCTGTAGTTAGGTAAGGAAATTTATTGGAACAGTGACTTTCTTCTATCATTCTTGAATATGATGGGCACAGTGACCTTTCTATCATGCCCAGATGTGTCTCAGCAGCTTACATTCCAAAGTTTTTTCTCCCCTTTTCCCTTTACCCTGATCTCCACAAAGGCAAACTATAGATAGATGATAGAAAGATAGATAGATAGATAGACAGTAGATAGATCTAGATATGTCTATCTCTTATATATACACATAGAGAGAGAAAGAGAGAGAGACAGAGAGACAGAGAGAGACAGAGAGAGATTATTAGTTAGTTTACCTTTGTGGAAATATATTTTGCTGTTCAGTTGTTTTTCAGTCATGTCCAACTCTTTGTGACCCCACTTGGGGTTTTCTTGGCAGAGATACTGGAGTGATTTGCCATTTCCTTCTCCAGCTCATTTTACGAATGAGGAAACTGAGGCAAACAGGGTTAAGTGACTTGCCAAGGTCAGACAGCTTTTAAGTAAATGAAGCCAGATTTGAACTCAGATCTTTATGACACCAGACCAGGTGCTCCACTGCACCACCTAGCAGCCCATGCAATTATATACATACATATATACACATACACATTCACATATAAATCTATAAACACACATATATGTATATATGCATTTATGCACACATGTATATACATATATACTTCCCATGGCTCAAACCTGTGGCTCTGTGCTCACTAGAACTAAAATCAATCTTGATAGTTTTTCACTAAAAACTCAGTATTTTTTATTTTTTTTTGCTCATTTTGTCCCAACTCAGGTATGGCCTATGGGAATATCTAAATTTAACTTTATTCCTAACTCTCCATAAGGGGTCTTCAGTTCCTCTGAAAACATAGGACCACCCAAAAAACATTTAAACCTAGAACTGGTTTATTAAAAGGCAGGAATAGAACAGAAAAAAAAAATAAAAAGGAATTATATTTAACCTAGCTAGCAGGGCAGTCGCTCTAAACCATTTTCTGTAAATACCATTTCCTTTGTCCCTACAGAGGATCAATCATAGTTCCTGCAAAATTTATGGCACTAGTGTTATCTGCTACACTCTATCACAAGTCTCAGGGCTAATCTGGTATCAGGGGTCCTCCTCCTTTTCCTTTCCAGCTGCTCCCTTCTAGCTCTGGTAGTCTCTCTTTTGTATCCTACCCTCTCTGTTCTCAATCTTACAGGCACAGACACAGGCCCTAAGGTCCCTGGCTGAAGGACTGTAGCTGTGGACAGCAGCAGCCCAGTGGGCCATGAAGTCAGCACTCATATGCGCAATGACAAAATGTAAGCCCATTGTAAGCCGTCACCTACTGTAATGTAAAATTGATTGACTCTTCCACATTGCTGCCAGGATAAGACCTAGGATCATTGCAGCTGGTGGAACGAGTAGTAGCATTGTTGGCTTGCTTCCTGGGAATGGAGGGAATCGACCCTAACTAACCATCCCCCACAGAAGAGGAGGTTCTTTCATGGGGTGAAGATTCTGTATTCTACTCCCTATGGGGCTCCCAGGAAGGGGGAGGTCGTGACTGGGGAACAGTAAGTAGGTATTCTCCCTGACCTATGATCAAGAAACTCATCATCCTGCAAGGTTGCATCAACTTGGATACTGACATTTCCTCAGGACCTTGTGCCCCTCTGATTGGAGAGCTGGAAGTTAGAGCAAAGAACTCCTCCCAAAACCTCCATTTAAAGAAGGCTCCCAGGGGCAGCTAGGTGGCACAGTGGATAGAGCACTGGTCCTGAAGTTAGGAGGACCTGAATTCAAATCTGGCCTCAGACCAAACACTTGACACTTAACTAGCTGTGTGACCCTGGGCAATTCACTTAACCCCAATTGCCTAAAAAAATAAAATAAAATAAAGAAGGCTCCCACATCAACCACCTCTTTATTTCCTACCTGGCTGGACTCTTCTGAACTGGACTCCATCATGCCACCACAGTATTCCTTCTCTCTTCTCCCCCACTTCCTTTTCAGCTTCCTTTTGTGTGTTGCCTTCTCCCATTAGACTGTGAGACCCTGGAAGGCAAGGACTCTTTCTTTTTCATATTTGCATCTCTAGCACTTAGCACTTAGGGGTAGCTAGGCTGCACAGTGGATAGAGTGCCAGGCCTGGAGTCAGGAAGACTCATCTTCCCTGAGTTCAAGTCTGGCCTCAGACACTCACTAGCTTTGACCCATGAGCAAGTCACTTGACCCTGTTTGCCTCAGTTTCCTCACCTATTTAATGAGCCAGAGAAGGAAATGGCAAACCACTTCAGTACCTCTGCCAAGAAAATCTGAAATGGGGTCATGAAGAGTCAGACGCTACTGAAACGATGGAACAACAATGATAGACAGGAACAGCACCAGGGACCTAAGGGTGAAAGCAAAGAAGATGATACTTCCTGCATAGTCACTAATCCTCATCATAGGTCAGGAAGAACACCTACTTACTGTTCCCTGGGCTCCCCAGTCACAACTCCCCCCTTATTGGGAGCCCCATAGAGAGTAGAATACAGAAACTTCACCCCATGAGAGAACCTCCTCTTCTGTGGGGGATGGTTAGATAGGTTCGATTCCCCCCATTCCCAGAAAGCGAGCCAACAATGCTACTACTTGTTCCACCAGCTGCAGTGATCCTGGGTCTCAACCTGGCAGCAATGTGGAAGGGTCAATCAGTTTCACATTACAGTAGATATGGATTACAAAGTCCTTCCTGGGACTGTCCTAGATTGAGTCACTCCTTCATAGAGCTGTTGCATTGTTTACTTTGTTTTTGATATTTTTTCATTTCCCCCTTTAGGGCTGCCTATATCAGGCTTTTTTAATAACTAGGGTCAGAGCTGACCAATAACAGCTCTTAAGTATTTAAGTGGTTGAAGTTCCTCTAGAATAGGGCTTCTTAAACCTTTTCCACTCCTGACCCCTTCAGCACTTCTTAAACTGTGGGTCACAACCCCATATGGGGTCATGTAACTGAATGTGGGGGGAGGGTCATGAAAAATTTTGCAAGAAAAACAGTAAAAGGTTTCTGGATGGCCAAAGATCAAAAATTAACTTAAAATCAAATGTGTAATGAATCCAAGTTGTTTCTGGCAGCACTTGCCCACCTTGGTTCTGAATACAGCATTGATGATTATAAAATCAAAACATCAATCAACTATGAAAAACATTGAAGGTTCTCTATGTCCTGTGGCAACAAATATTCCACCAAGATTTAATTCTTTATGTAAAAATAAATGAACACATCCAACCCATTAGTATGCAAATTTGCTTTCCTCTTTAATAAGTAGTAAAAGTATATGTATATCAAAGAATTGTTTTAAAATAAATTTATTTATGATTTATTATCAGTAAATGTTTGATTTGTATATCTATTTTATATACTTATATAAAATATATACCTATATGCCAGGGGTCACATGAAAATTTCTTAGACGAAAAAGGATCATGAATGGAAAAAGTTTAAGAAGCCCTACTCTGGAATAGACATGTCAAATGGGAAGCCTATAAGCTGCATGTGGCCCACAACACTGCCAAGTAGGATGGAACCAGATTAAAACGTAACTGGGAAATATTTAACAAAATAAATGAAAATACAATAAAACATAGACAATGTTAATATGTTTTTCTAAGTCATCATGTGGCTTACAGAGATCTTTATGTATGGTTTAGTGGCCCCTGTTTCTATTGGAGTTTGACACTTCTCTAGAAGACCTTAAGGATCTAACCACCAAGGATTGGAGTGTGGAAGAGCAATATCCAAGCTTCTACCCTCATGAAAGTTAGGTTAGCCTTTCCTTAAAATGTATTGAGAATCTCTTCAAGACTTGTCTGGCTGGCTCAGAGGATTAAGAGCTCAGACTATTGACATCATTTCCTTATCACTTGATTACAAAACAGCCAAGAGGAGCTTCAAGAGTCCTCTGAGGCTTGGCTGACGGGAAAAGGTGTCAGTCAGTGAACTAGAATTTATTAAGTGCCTACTATGTGCTAGGCACTGTACTAAGCCCGAGAGATACAAAGAAAGGCAGTAAACAGTCCCTGCTCTCAAGAAATTCATAGCGTATTGGGAGAGCCAATATGGAAACAACTATGTACAAATAAGATATATGCAGGATAAATCAGAGGTGATATCAGAGGAAAGGCACCATGATTAAGGAGCACTGGGAAAGACTTATTGCAGAACATGGGATTTTGTTTGTTGTTATTTGTCTATCGCTGGATAGAGTGCTAGGCCTGGAGTCAGGAAGGCCTGAGTTTAGATCCGGCCTAAGATACTTAATAGCTGTGTGATCCCGGGCAAATCGTTTAACCTCTATTCGCCTTAAGCCACTGGAGAAGGGAATGGCAAAACATAGGACTTGAAGGAAGCTAAAGAAGTGAGAAGGTGGAAATGATTATATATTAATTTGATATGCAAGGTCTTAGCAAAAGTTTTCAACCACTTCATTTGCACCAACTGTTGGTGCATGAGCTGAAATAATTCCATATGGGTTGAATTATTCTGACTTTGTGGAAGGGGGAATGGGGAAGTGTGGGGCACTGAATAAAAGCACTGCAACCCCTCCATGTTTCTTTGTTTTAACTTCATAAGAAGAAAGAAGATCTATTGTTAGCTCAGTGATTAGGTAACAGGGGTGGAGAACCAAAGCAATTCCATTAAGATGTTTCCGGATTGAATGAATGGGTGTTATAGAAAAATTGAATGAGTTCTATGGAGTTGGATTATTGGTTTGGGAGTGCTTCTGGGAGTGGAGAGGCAATCTCATTATGGGGCCACAAAGATGTCAGAGGAAGTGGCACTCAGATTCAGGCCAAGAGAAAATTGACAGCCTAAACTAGCCTTGGGGAACTATAGCTACAAAATAATAATAATAATAATGATAATATAGAAGTTGAATACTATCTGAGACTGGATAAATTTCATTCATATGCACCTAAATATTTTAGTCCAGTGTATTTTTTCTGAACTTGTATACCCTCTTTTCCCCTGTAAAGAACCCCTAGAAAATATACTTGCTATCTGGAGTGTGTGGAGATAGAGGATAGAAGAAAACAGGGAAATGAGAGCTGGAAATGGGCTGAAAGATACAGGGGCAGAAATAGGAGGTGAGGGACAAATAATGAGGGTTCAAACTGGCAAATGTCAAAACCCAAGGAGCCAAGGTCTTTCAGGGACTCAGAAAGGTCAAGGGGGCTTGTCGTCTTGAGATGGATATCAGGAAACAAGTACATTTAGGAAGCAGTGAAAGGCAAATAGTCTTGAGGCCAAATTCAAATTTCTCTGAGTGATATAGGATGGTTCATGTCATAGTTTTAACCCTGGGTGACAGGGACCTGGTTAGTATGAATTGCAGAGACAACTTTAAGATAGATATAGAGATATAAAGGATACATACACACAGACACACACACATATATGTATGTATGTATGTATGTATGTTTTTTTTTTTCATCTGCAATTTCCTAGGGCAAGGTTAGGCCATCACAATTTCCTCTAAGCTTGGAGCACATTGCTGCTTCCTCTGGCACCTTTGTAGCCCCATAACTAAGTTGTATCTAATTAGACTCCCTTTATGTCCCCTGGTGATGATAAAGTTCTGAAGGGCTACATGGATCACCTCCTCATATAAGAATCTACACAGTTTAACCTTCTTTAGTACCAGATGACTTCTCATGCTTACTTTTTTATGTTTCCCTTGACTCCTGTATTTGTACATCAAATTTTCTACTCAACTCTGGTCTTTTCATTAGGAACGCTTAGAAGTACTCTATTTCATTAAACATCTATTTTTTCCTGTGTAGGATTATACTGGGCTTTTTGCATAGGTTATTTTTGCTTGTAAGCCTAGATCTTTTGTCTTCTGGAATATCATATTCCAAGCTCTCCACCCCTTTAGTGTGGTGGCTACTAAATCTCATGTGAGACTGACTGTGGCTTCTCAATACTTGATTTCTTTCTGGCTGCTTGTAATATTTTTCCCTTGACTTGAGAGCTCTGGATTTTGACTATAATATTCCAGGGAGCTTTCTTTTGGGGGTTTCTTTCAGGGGGTGATATGGATTTTTTTTCAACTTTACTCTCTGATTCTAAGCTATCTGGACAATTTTCTTTTATAATTTTTTTTTGTTTTGTTTTTGGTTTTTGGTTTTTGTTTTTTAGGCAATTGGGGTTAAGTGACTTGCCCAGGGTCACACAGCTAGTAAGTGTCAAGTGTTCGGTCTGAGGCCGGATTTGAACTCAGGTCCTCCTGACTTCAGGGCCAGTGCTCTATCCTAGCTGTCCCTTATAATTTCTTGAAATGTAATGTCATGGCTTTGTTTTGTTTTTGACTTTCAGGTAGTGCAATGATTTTTAAATTATCTCTCCTCGATCTGCTTTCCAGGCCACTTGTTTTTCCTATGAGATATTTCCTATTTTCTTCTATTTTTGGCTTTATTTTTATTATTTCTTAATATCTCATTGAGTCATTAGCTCTCAGCCCTTCAGGAGTCATTTCTCCTTCAACATACACAATACGCAGCATCACAGGCTATATTTCAGGGGACCAGCAAACCTATCTGGGGTGGAGATGGAATTATACCTGAACCAATTCCAATCTTTTTGGAATATGTGATACCCCAGGAAACTGACTAAGGGTTAAACTCAAATGAAATACACATGCAAACACACACATGGTTAATATTTGTTTGTGCAAAAATTGGAGTTTGTTCTTAAAACTGTTTGTGAAACTCTACCTTTTAAAATTTTGCTCTCTACCAAAGAGGGATAATAACCAAAATCATAATAATTACAGAAAATTGTTCTCATTTATTTAATGTAGTTCAGATAGAAAAGTACTGGGACATGTTGCTATCCTGTTTGTCTTTCACATTTAATTCTCTGTTAACTATTTCACAAGTATATGAAATAACTGCCTTTTGTAGTTAAATAAAAGTAAACTCATCTGCTGTAGGTTTATCAGAAGCATTCTCAGTACAAATCTAATAGCAGTTAGTATGACGGGAATTATATGTACCTTATCCTGTTCTGACATAATCTTTAGGAATTGTGGGAAACAATTTGGTCTGTGATGATGCTCTGATTCCAGTATAATTTATTGAGCTCTCCAGGGCATTTGGAAGTCAGTATTTGTAGTATGGTATTTATCAACTCTCAGACCATGAAATATAACAAGCTTCTGTTGTATAATTCTAGACACTGGATCATATCTTTCTAGGTATTCAGTAGGTGCTAAACCTTTGCAGCCTGTCATCATAGTCCCTTCCAATCCATAAACAAATCCATATGGCTCAGTCATTTGTTTAATGCCTGATTGTCAATATATCATTAGCTGAGTTCATTTAGATGTCAGCTTTTTCATTTCACTCTTGGATCTCAGTCATTTCATCAGTTCCATCTGTTGGCAAACCATTTTTGGTTACATTCAACAAAATCAAAGTAATGTACCTGTAACAAGCCTTTTTCTGTTGTTACGTGAAGTGATGTCACTTTATTCTAAAAGTATTTCTCTAAGGTTTTTTTTTTAGTCATTTAATCATTTTATTATGTTCTCTGAGAATGTCTATCAATCCTTTTCCTCCTTTTTATGAGGAAGAGTTCATCTTTGTGTAATTAGGGTAAAAAATAGGGTAAAAAAAAAACCTTAGGGTATTACACCCTCTGTTTCATTAATATTGCATGAGTTAGTTTTTTTTAGTCTAGTTTCCAAATATGTTATGGTACATTTTGCATTCCCAAAGAGTACATTAAGATTTGTATTACTTATGTATTAATTGTTTTAAACATATTCTTCCCATTGTACTTTGACTTTAGTTTGCCAATAAGTCTCTTAACATATACAACCATAGCTTTCTCCTTTATGCTCAATGTATACTGCCTTTGGCACTGGGTCAGTTTGAACTCCAGATTCAAATTCAATCTTCTATATTTCCTTGACTTGCATTGAGCATTTTTCATTTATTGAGTCCAAATGAGAGTTTGATATTACTAATAATTCTTGAGGCCCCTTCCAGCTATGAAATTCCACAAGATGAAGCAGCTATTTCATATATTTTTTAGTGGAGCTATATAACTTGGTATCATGAATGTATTACAAATAATTAGATGTTTAGGTTTGATTTCCCCTTTAACATGGAAGTCAAACTTAGTTTTATTTCCAAGAGATGATAACAGCTTTAAGGCTACATGGATTAATAATGGTGTTAAACTGTTTTCCTAAAAAAAAATGTCGTATTTTATATCAATAGACTGAGGCTCCCCCTTAATCCCCCCAATCTCAGTGAAGCCCTAAGAAGTAACAAAGTTAAGATCTGATTGTTCTGAAAGTGGGGTAAGGCTTAAGCTATGTCTACTTTAAAGCACCTTCCTAGTGACCTCTGGTTTCAACATGACTACCTGATCACCTATAGATATAGAAGGTCCCATGCATGTCAGATCTGAACTCTTTTATCTTGGATGCTATGAGACCAGAAGATTTACCACACCCTGACCTACTGAACAGATGAGTTGCATATGGAGACAAAGGAAGCCATGTCTCTAGAAGCTAAGTACTACTATATCCTTGTCGCATGCCCTTGTTATGTTAGGTCTAAGTAAACCTCCTTTTGTCAACTGAACCTGTGAATTTCTCATTTCATCCACACATCTTACCTAAATTAACAAGATAACAGCATCAGGGCTGCCCCTAACACCTGTGGGCATTAAATACTCTAGCGTTTCCTCCCTGTACTTGGGTATGTTATGTATCTTCTCAGTGCATGAACAAGCCATGAGTGGAAAATTAAGACAAAGGCTCTGCAAAAATCAATAAAAATCAGTATAAATGTTAGGATGCTTTCTGGGTCTTATTCACTAATTATAGCCTTTCTCTGCCTCTGACTCCCTGATGCTTGGGATCTCTAAAGAAGTCCATTTTCATTCAAGGGTACTCAGACTCCTTCCCCTTTGTACATAATATAGCATCTTAAATTGTTCCAGTATAATGTATTTATCATCATTACTGTGTGTCCATCATGTATATTGTATAACTTTCAATGCACATCTTATTTCCTCTTCTGAACTATAAGCTCCATGAGGTACAATATCTTACTTAAATTTCATATCTCTAACACCAAGCATTGCGCTTTACAAGCAGTAGATGCTCAATACATGTTTGCTTAATTGAATTTACAATAAAAAGCAAACTCATACATACATCAATAGCAACATATCAATAACTATCTCTTTATCACAGAGAGGCAAGTCAAGGGTAGTGGACAGAGAGCCTGTCCTGGAGTTAGGAAGACCTGGGATCAAGTCCCACCTCTGATACATACTAGTTATATGACCCTGGGCAAGTCACTTAATCTCTCAGTAAGCCAAGAAACTCTCTACACAGCAGAACTTGCAAATCTTCATTAGAAGAGGAAGTTTCTCATTAGGAGTTGTCTACTTCAGTGAAATTGATGGGAGGGGTAAGGGGCAGTGAGAGAAGGAGAGAGAGGGAGAGGAAGAAAGAAAGAGGAAGGAAGGAAAGAAGGAAGGAAAGAAGGAAGGAAGGAAGGAAGGAAGGAAGGAAGGAAGGAAGGAAGGAATGGACTAAAGAAGGCCTAAGTTGTAGATCCTTTTAACTCTGCTTTTTTCATTTTGCATAATTTTCTATATAGTGATATAGAGAAGTATAAAGTATTTCACTGGCAACCACAAAACATGAAAAGCGCCAGCAGATAATGTAAATGAAAAGAACAACCACCATAAAACAATCAAAACTGAGTTTTGTGACATAATAGAGAACAAGATTGTCTCCACAAAAGAGACAGGTTATGACACCTCCCTCTGTTCCTTCATAGAGGCATCAGTCTAGGGATGTGGAACATTGTTAAAAAAAAAATCAGATATTTTCTGTGATGACTTGTTTTGCTGATTTTTTTTCTTGGTTTCTAATTCTTGTTATAAGACATGGATCTCTGGAAAGAGTCAGGAGGAGGGATAAAGAGGAAAATCTAGTTGATGTCAAAACAAAAGATATCAATAAAAATCTATTTTAAAGGGGAAGACTCCCAGAACATTAGGTCAATCTTCTGTGAAGGATTTATGAAAGGACATAAAGAAGAATCCCATCAGGTAGAAAGCATGGATGGGTTTCAGTCTACTGTGGAGGAAAGAGTACTCCCTCCACAAGACCATGGATCTACTGAAGTATTAAAGTCTTGTTGAAAACTGCAAGAATATTCCTGCTTCAGGTATGAGTTGGATTCCACAGCCTCTGGAGTTCCTTCCAACTCTAGGATTCACTGACTTCCGAATTTGTGTATAGCCTTGGTATTTGTCATTCTCTGTGACTATAGTAATGATAATGAAAGCAATATCTTATATTTATATAACATTTAAAGATTTATAAAGTGTTCTGACAACTATCATCTCATTTTTAAGTATTCCATTGTCTTGATACTCCACAGTGCTCAACTATCCTCCAACCATTAGATATTTAAAGTGTTTTTGTTGTTGTTGGCATCATTTATAGTACAGTTATAAACATCTATGTGCAGAGTTCTTTTGTCCTTTTTCATTATTTCCTCAAATCAGTGGTCTTCCTATTTTGTGGTTCACCAACTGCCTGGGGGTTTGCAAAGATGGACCAAGAGACTCACACTAAAAAATCTTTAATAGAGATTTAAACAGTAAATAATTGAAGAATATTATGAATTAAATTGCCCTAGGGGATCCATGACATATTGTTGATGAAAAAACAAAATAACATTGGGAAATAACTGCCTTGAGATATAGTATCATTAGTAGCATTATCAGACCTGAGGGTATAACTAGTTTTATACATTTTTGTTAAATATTTTTCTCCCCCAAAATTATCTACTCCACATCACCAACAACAGTGCATGTATTTGTGTGTGTTTCTGTTTCATCCCAGCAAATGCTGATCCTTCAATGACTCTGTGATCCCATTGGCCTTAATATTCCTTCCAGTGGTGTAGATTGCCATCCATCCATGTCTTCTCATCCTGTATGAATCTTATCCATACTCAAATATTCAAACATGGCTTTGACCTTATTGAGAGTTTCCCCAGTGATGCAGATCATAATCTATCTATGTCTATCCATCTTGTATGACTTTTGTCCACCCAAAGTTCTTCACTTTAACCCTAACCCTACATCCCAAAGGGACAGCCTTGACTTCTCTCAATGACATTACAAGAACACTAGTGGAGCACTCTTCCTGTGCACCATCAGGTGGGATATCAATCCCTCAAATTTTTTTTTGTATTTTGCTAGGCAATGGGGTTAAGTGACTTGCTCAGGGTCACACAGCTAGTGAGTGTCAAGTGTCTGAAGCCAGATTTGAACTCAGGACCTCCTGACTCCAGGGCTGGTGCTTTATCCACTGCACCACCTAACTGCCCCTCAATCCCTCACTCTTACAGGAGATCAGCTCATCTTCACTTCCTATCATATAAGTTTTTTTTGGTGTCTTTTGCTCCTGTTCTTCAGGACTCCTCACTGCTTATGTGTTGTTTATGTGGCTGTTTATACTCACCATCCTCATCCATATCACAACCTCTTAACAGGAGGTGTCCTATAGGGTTTTATCCTGGGTCCTCTTCTCTTCTCCCTTTATACTACTTCACTTAGTGATCTTATAGGCTTCTACAGATTTAATTACCATCTCTACGATGAAGATTCTCAGCTCTACCCATCCTACCTCAACTTCTCTGATGACCTCTAATTCATATTTCCAATTGCCTTTCACACATCTCTAACTTGATGTTCAATAGACAACTTAAACTCAACATGGTCAAATCTGAACACCTACTCCTACTTTTTTTTTTAACTACTGTAGAAAGCAATGCCATATTTCCAGTCCATCAGGCTCACAGCCTAGGTATCGTCCTCAACTCCTCACTATCTTTTACTCCCCTAGTCTATTGCCATAAGCCCCCTTCCCTCCTCTGACACTGGCACTGCTCTAGAACCACTTCACATCTGGACTATAGCAATAGCCTGCCGGCAGGTCTGTCTGCCTCGAGCCTCTCCCCATTCCAATCTATCCTCAATTCAGCTACCAAAGTGATTTTCCTAAAGCACAGGTCTGATCATATCACACACACACACACACACACACACACACACACACACACACACACTTTCTCTCTCTCTGTCTCTGTCTGTCTCTCTAATTCCAATGGTTTTCTACAGCTGTCAAGATCAAATACAAAATGTCCTATTTGTCATTCGAAGTCTTTCATAATCTAAACCCCTTTTACATTTCCAATCTTCTTATATCTTACTCTCCACCATGAACTCTTCAATCCAGTACTGGCCTCTTTGCTGTTCACCCAACAAGTTACTCCATCTCTAGGTTCTGGGCATTTTCTCTGACTGTCCCCCATGTATGGAATGTTCTCCCTCCTCAACCCTACCTACTGACTTCCCTGGCTTCCTTTAAATACCAACTAAAATCCCATGTTCTACTGAAAACTTTTCCTAATCCTTCTTAATTCTATTGCCTTCCCTCTGTTAATTTTTCCTATTTATCCTGTATATATACCTTGTTTATACAAATTGTTGGCTTGTTCTCTCTCACTAGATTGTGACCTCCTTGAAGGCAGGAACTGCCTTTTGCCTCTTTTTGTATCCTCAATGTTTAGCATGGTACCTGGAATATAGTAAGCGCTTAATAAATATTTATCAACTGACTGACATATGCTACTCCATTGCATGCAACAAAGGAGAAGTTTGTCCATTTCCTTCCCTAAATCCTCCATAAGACATCTAACCCAATGCACTGAGACCTTCCTCCAACTCTCTTGAGTTTGGATGGGCGCCAATGTAGTATGCAAACTATCTAGCTGTTATTCATCACAGTCACATAGTGACTGTGTCCTTGAGTGGTAGTTTTGGAATCAGAGGACCTCAATTCAAATCTCAACTGTCACTGCATTTGAGACAACAGTCAAGTCACTTAACCTCTCTGGATTTCATTTTGCTTTTTCTGTAAAATGAAAAAGTTGGACTAGATTGACCTTTTGTCTAAGCTTTCTAGCTCTGCATCTATGCTACTACGAGCCTTTTCTGAATATACATGATTTGGAGACATTCTTTCCAAATACTCTTTAAGCTTAGCTTCTTGTGGAAAATAGATTGTTGCCCATTCATTCCCACCATTCCATTTAAATCAACAACAATCTTTTATTAAGTGCCTACTGCATGCCAAATACTCCTCTAGGCACCAGGGAAACAAAGATAAAATGAAAGAATTCTCATCCACAAAGGATATATGTTCCATTTGGGAGAAACAATACAAAATCAAAAAAGTAGACACAAAGTATAGACAAAACAATTTTTCTCTTTTTTTTATTCTTTATTATCAGGGAGTCTCTCTGGGTAGATGAAGGAGAGGAAGTTATTGGGAAATTAACACGGCATAAAACAAAATATATCAATAAAATGGAAATAAAATTAAATATGTCAATAAAATTATGACTGCCATATCAAATTATATCAATAAAATTTAAATTTCAACTAAGAAAGAAGACCTGGAAATTTCCCAAAACTATAAATTGATCAATCAGTAAGTGTTTATTGAACACCTATTATGTGCCAGGCATTGAGAATACCAAGACAAAAATGAAAGTCCCTGTCCTCAAGGAGCTTCCAGTTGTCTTGGGAGAAATACTATACTCACAAATAAGCATATGAAAAATACATACAAACTAAATGCAAGGTGATTTTTTTTTTCAAGAGAACTACCACAGGGGAAATCAAAGAAACAATCTCCTAAAAAGAGGTCGTTGAGCTAACCTCTGAAGGGAGCTATGGTTCTAAAAGGCAAAGATAAGAACAGAGTGCATTCCAGGCCTAATGGACTGTACAAAGGGATAAAGAAGATGGGGTGCTGAGTATGAAGAAAAGCAATACCAATTCAATGGGACAATGGAAATTGTGAAGGATAAGCTTGTAAAGTTATATTGGAGCAAGGCTGTGAAGGCTTATTTGTAACCTACCAGCAATAAATTTTCAGCAAAAAAAAAAAAAATTTCCTCTGAAGCCTATTGAGAAAGGGGATGATATGGTTAGACCTGTAACCAAAGGCAATCCAACCCAGTTTTCTCTTTTCATTATGCATTGGAAATGTCTGTCTACTGCCAATTCATGGCAGTCAGTCCTTGTCTTCCTGCCCTAGTAATAAATATGCAAGCCTTGCTAGGACTTAATGCCATGCTCCCCCCTTTTTTTTAGGTTGCTTTCTCCTTACTCTGCATGGTTATTTCTATAGCTGACAGCTTGACAGCAAAGGTAATTTGAAAAAATGACAGAAAAGATAACTCTGTGTCTATGCTACCAACCAAGGATTTGTTTATTATTAATGGTAACAACCATAAAGATACATTTAATTCACTGGACCCTTTCCTCTGAGATTCACAACGGAGTCCTGAAAGCAAAACACACTCTCTCCTAAAATATCTCCCTGAAAAAGATAGAAAATTTCACAATTCCTATTTTATAGCTTCCTCAGATGTTTGCTGCAGTCCCTTTTAGCTCAATAGCTATGGATTTGTAACCAGAGGTATTCGTAAAGTGTGAGAAAGGTATGCAGACACCATATTTATATATGCAGTCTTGTTTCTAGCTATGACTCTGACACTAATTAATTGTGTGATCTTGGGCAAAGTACATCCTCTCTTTGTGCCTCAGTTTCCCCTTCTGTAAAATGAAGCATTTGGACTAGATCTCTAAACAGTTCTAGCATTCTGTCTTCATGATTCCATGAATGCGAACTCTAAAAGATTGAAACTAGAATCACACAAGACCTAGTAGTGGTGACACTAAAAGACTGCAGGTCTTGGAACACTATATATTGAAGAGCTAAAGAACTAGGGTTCTGGCCTAAAATACCACACCCAGCAAAGCTAAGCATAATCCTGAATGAAAAAAAAAAGATATTTAATGAATTGTCAGACTTTCAGGATTTTGTTTAAAAAAAACCTGAACTTAATAGAAGATTTCACATGCAAGAGCCAAGATAAATATAAGGTACATACCAAAGACTAATTACAAGGGACTCAATAAGGACAGACTGCTTACCTTTTTTATGAGGAAATACAAAACATGTGTCTAAGATTGTTATTAGTAATTGGGTAGTTCATAAGAAAAATTGGGGTAGACCAGAGTATGATACGATTTTGAAAAGCAAAACCATTTAACTAAAAAGAGTAATTATCTTATACAAATAAGGTGCAAGAAGAACCTATACAGAGGAGTTAGATGGGGGGAGGGCTGATAGTTCTGAAAACCTACTTTCATTAGGAATGAGTGCAAGAGGGAACAATACATGTATATCTAAAAGAGTATAAAAGTCTTCTAAATTCAGAAAGAAATAAAATGCTAAGGGGATAGGGATGGGGGAGAAGATGAGGGAGGGATCTTTAGAGGGGAGGGTGAGGGAATAGGTTAAAGGGGAATATAGAAAGGTGTTTAGATTAATGAGAATGGAGGATAATGGAGGGATCCTTGGAGGGGGGGTAGGCTAAGTAATAGGAGTGCAAAGTAGCAGGTAGAATGAAAGTAGAGGAGTCAGGAGGGATAGGAAACAAGAGATACACACAAACATAAAATAAAGATCAGCAGTAGAATTTGTTAGGGAAAAAGGAGCATGGACAGTAATCATGATCTCAGACAAAGGTTAAACTAGATTTAATCAAAAGAGAAAAAGAGGAAAACTACACTGTATCAGCCACATTCATCAATGTTGTTTTGAACTGTTTAAAATAACTAGATAATATAAAGTTGCAATATTCTTGTGGTATAGGAAATGATGATTTGGAAGACTTGTAAAAATACAGAAAGACTTGTACTTATGAAAGAACAGATTATCCACTTTCAGAGAAACAGAGGACAAGTAAGTATAGTACAGTCTTACATAGATGCATATGAATGTATATGTCTATATATGAATATGATTATAGATATCTAAGAATGGTATGTATTGGTATATGTATGAATATGTATATCTTTGTATGTATATGTCTATACATGCATGTGTGTATGTATGTATATGTATAGACACATATACTGTATGTATATACATATACTGTATGGGGGGAGGAGGAAGGGAAAAAAAGAACAAAGTAAAAAGCGCACAGCAGATAACAAAAGAAAACTTACAGGGAAGCAAAGAAAAGATGTACAGCTCTCAACATAATGCATAGTATTTATTATATAGGCTTTCTTGAAATGGAAATTTATTGCTATAAATTTTGAATCTTCTCTCACATTCTGCTGTGTACATGGCAATGCTTTTTTTTTCTTTTCTTATTTTGTATTATTTTAGTTTTAGAATTTAAGTTTGTTTTTTTCTTTTCTTATTTTGTATTTAAGTTTTAAAAAATACAAAAAAAGAAAAAAGAAAGATTAAAACTGCTCTGTACATGTTGTGCAGTAAATCTCACTGTTTTCCCCAAACCCACTCTGCAGGGATTAACAGAAGACTCTTTGTCGTAGCTGACCTTTGTTTCCTAATCAGTAAGCAAATAGAGTGTCCACTGAGTAAATATCAGAGTCAACAACTGAAATCAAAACTTTAACCTCCCTAGGAGCAGAGGTTAGACCTTTTCAATAAAAGAGCAGAGTTAAAACAGAATGAGGTACTCAGGGATCTCAGAGTTCTTTGGAAAAACACAAAAGAAACAGGTCCTGAATTTTATCATCCATCATAAAATCACAGATCATGCTATAGCTGGAAGAGATCTTAGAGATTATCAATTCTAGCCCCTTCATTTTACAGATGGGGAAATGGAGGTACAGAGGTTAATTGACTAGCCCAAAGTCACACAGCTAATTAGTGCCTGAAGTAGGATTTCAATCTAAGTCTTCTCGAGTCCAGTATCAGTGTTTTATCCACTGCATGACACAGAACAGTTGGAAGGGGCTCTAGGTCTTTTATTTTTATCTGCTGTTCCTCATTTGGGATAAGGTAGAACCCTGGTGGCAAAAAGGAGAAAAGAAGCGCAAGGAAGAGGAGAGGAGAGGAGAGGATATTGTACATTGTCAGCAGTAGAGAGACCGAAATTGATGAGAAACCTAGTACAAATAAGAGCCAAGTCCTAAAAGATAGACTGAAGGCAGGGAAGAAGGAGGAAGAGGAAGAGGAGGAAGAGGAGGAAGAGGAGGAGGAGGAGGAAGAAGAGGAGAAGGAGAAGAAGAAGAAGAAGAAGAAGAAGAAGAAGAAGAAGAAGAAGAAG
>NW_020954604.1:5607607-5671057 GCF_900497805.2 Vombatus ursinus | reverse complement strand
AGAAGAAGAAGAAGAAGAAGAAGAAGAAGAAGAAGAAGAAGAAGAAGAAGAAGAGAAAATAAGAAAGAATAGCTAACATTTATATAGTGCTTACTACATGTCAGGCACTGAATTAATTGCCTTATAATTATTATCTCATTGCTCCTCACAACAACCCTGGGAGAGTGCCCATTTTACAGATGAGGAAACTGAGGCAGTCATGAGGTTAAATGATTTATCAAGGGTCACACAGTTCGAATGTGTCTGAAGCCAGCTTTGAACTCAGACCTGACTCTAGACTTGGTGTTCATACTTGACTCAGAGGAAACAGCTTGAAAGGTTTATGGATTTTATTTTTTACCATATAAGAAAGTCAGTCAATGAGCAGTTATTTAGAGCTTATTATGTGCCATGTGCTGTGAATGCTTGGGATACAAATCAAGGCAAATCAAGTTTCCTTCCTTCAAGGGGCATAGATTCTAATAGAGAGGACGCATGTAAATCATTAGGTACACACAAGTAATATAATGAGTAGATGGAAGAAAATATGATAAGGCATCAGCAGCTGGGAGGTGGGATAGGAGGTAGTGGCGCAGAAGGAAAGAGATGAGAAAAGGCCTCCTTCAAAATGTCTCATTTAGTCTGATTATTGAAGGAAGCCAAGGAAACTATTAGGCAGAGGGAGAGGAAAAGGGAAAGGAAGAGCAAGAGCATTTCAGAAATGTTGTTGTTGCTGTTGTTTAGTTGTGGTCAACTCTTTGTGACTCCATTTAGGGTTTTCTTGGCAGAGATACCAGAGTGATTTGCCATTTCATTCTCCAGCTCATTTTACAGGTGAGGAGACTGAGGCAAATAGGGTTCAGTGAGTTGCCCAGGGTCACACAGCTAGTAAGTGTCTGAGGCTGGATTTGAACTCAGGAAGATGAGTCTTTGTTATATCCAAGGTACCACTTACCCAATACAAAGATACAGAGATGGGAGCTGGAGTGTTGTGTTTGAGGAACTACAAATAGACCAGTATCTTTGCCCGAAAAATCCCAAATGGGGTCACAAAAAGTCAGACACGACTGAAAAACAGAAACTTTGCCACTTTGATAGATATTAGGTAGAATTTTTTAAAGTAGCATTTCTCTATTCATGAGTTAGAGCATTTTTAAATTTTTTTTTTAGGCAATTAGGGTTAAGTGACTTGCCCAGGGTCACACAGCTAGTAAGTGTTAAGTGTTTGGTCTGAGGCCAGATTTGAACTCAGGTCCTCCTGATTTCAGGACTGATGCTCTATCCACTGTACCACCTAGCTACCCTAGAGCATTTTTTAATATGGCTATTGATGTCCTCCTTTGAGAATTATCTGTGGTGTGACCTTTTTTTGATATAAATTATCTATTTGGAAATTATGTTGGTATATGGTATGATTTTCATCAAAACCTAACTTCTGCCAGACTTCTTTCCTGTTTTCCTAGGAGTTATTATTAAATAGTGAGCCTTAACCACCAATAGCTTGGGTTGATTAATTTATTTTAATTTTTTCATTCAAATGACTTTAAATGAATTCTGTTCATATTTATTCTTTCGTTTCATAAATGGAAAAAATAAATTGTGCATTGGGCTAGACCTTTCCATTAAGTTGTAAGATCTTCCTATTAGAATGTAAGCTTGTAGAGGGCAGGCACTGTTTTTACTTTTGTTAAATATGCCCCATGCTCAGCTCATTGATATAATGGCATAGATTCACAAGACAATGAACATTTGGGATAGAAGGCAATTTAGAGAACAGCAAACAATCAACTAATCCTAAGTTTTTTTAAGTACTTTACTAGGCACTCTGCTGGGTAGCTAGGTGGTACAGTGGATAGAGCTCCCCAGGCCTCAAGTCAGAAAGACCATCTTCCTGAGTTCAAATCTGACCTCAGACACTTACTAGCTGTGTGACTCTGGAAAAGTCATTTAATTCTGTTTGCCTCAGTTTCGTCATCTGTAAAATAAACTGGAGAAGGAAATGGCAAACCACTCCAGTATCTTTGCCAAGAAAGTCCCAAATAAAGTCACAAAGAGTCAGACACAACTGAAATGACTGAACAATAACAAGGCACTCTGATAGGCACTGGAGATACAAACAGAAAGCCGAAAAGTGACCACCTTCAGGGAGTGGTTGTCCTATTGGCAACAAAAAATAGAATGTAACAGAACTAAGGAACCCCCCAAAATATCTGGCAAGCAATGAAGGTCCCAGAGGGTCAAAAGCAGGTCCCCTGGTGAGGAGTTAAAAAGAGCTAGCTTACAGGTGAATATAAGAAAAGAAAAAAAAAACTTTTCTTTTTTTTTTTTGAAAAAAACTTTCTAACAATTGTTGTTCAGTCATTCAGTTGAGCCTAACTCTTTGTGACCTCATGGACTATAGCACACCAGGCCCTTCTATCCTCCATTTTTAAAATCTGTCCAAGTTTCCAAGATACTAGCTATGCATCACACCTTCTAACAATTAGAGTTGTGCAAAAATGGAATGAACTTCTGCCTCATGAAGTATTAAGTCCTTTAATGCTAAGGATTGTCATTCACAGATTTACAGGTTGGAAGGGCCCTCAGAAGCCATCTAGCCTAGCCTGTGCGTGAACAAGAGTCCACTGAAACCATAGCTGGCAACCACCTGTCTGAGATGTTACAGATCAGGCAGGAGGTTTGTCTTAAGAGGTTCCTTTTAATCCTAAAATTCACTGGCTCAGATTTTATGAACCACTTTTTTGATACATCATCAGTATTCCTAACCTTTAAAAAGAATGAAAGGAATATAATTATCATTGTTATCATTAATGATCATAGCTGAAATTTCTATAGTGCCTTGAGGTTTTTAAAACACTTTGTACACAATCGTTCATTTGACCTTAGATTCTTCTGAGACTAATGCAGCCATTTGGATCAAGGGACTTAGACACTGAGTTAGGTCACAACTTGGTTATGTTATGGAAATTGCATCCATGGAAATTGCAAGGATAAATTAGGGAATGGCTGAGTAAGTTGTGGTTTATAATCATGACATAATACTACTGTGCTATAAGAAATAAGGAGTTCAATGATTTTAGAAAAACATGAAAAGATTTGCACAAATTAATGAAGACTAAAATGAGTAGAACCAAGAGAACATTGTATACAGTAATAGCAATATTGTTTTAAGAATGACTTTGAGCAAATAAGTTATTTTTTTCTATTATAAATACCCAAATTAACTATATAGGATATATGAAGAAAGATGCTATCTGCATCCAGAGAAAGAACTGGTATGTAGAAGTATGTATAGAATAATTTACATAAATATACCTATTTGTGTCTAATGGTAGCTATCTCTAGGGTGGGAGAGGAAGAAAAAATGAAACTTACATGATAATTTTATTGTATATTTGAAAGGAATAGCCAGTTGTGCATAGTAGATTTGCAGTTTCATGTACAATAACCATTTTATTGTACTATGTTATGGAAATTTGTTTTATTCCATAAATTAAGAATAATTTTTTAAATCTTTGTTATGTAGATTACATTGATCCGTTGGGGGGGTGTCAACAATTCAACCAAATCTTTTTTAAGTACCTATTGTGTGCAGAGTTTTGTGCTTGGTGGGAGGAGATGAAAATTTTAGCTTAAAGTCCTCACTTTCATTGC
The DNA here is from genome assembly GCF_900497805.2 of Vombatus ursinus. Classification (NCBI taxonomy): domain Eukaryota; kingdom Metazoa; phylum Chordata; class Mammalia; order Diprotodontia; family Vombatidae; genus Vombatus; species Vombatus ursinus. Next base: position 5,667,424 of record NW_020954604.1, on the reverse strand, counting down.
ATTTACATACAATAAGGGAAGAGGACACAGATTTTAAAAAAATAGAATACACCATTTGAAAAATACATTAGAAAGATATAAAACAAAGTTCATCAGATCTCAACCTGATGGGAAAGGTTGTTTTCAACAAGGGGGATTCATGGAAGAGGTAGTATTTGTATTCGACCTTAAAAGATAGACAGGAATTCAAGAGGTGAAATGAGGAAGATGGACATCCCAAGTGCAGAGAACATCAGGAGAAAAGCCACAAAGGGGAAAAAGAACAGGGTGTTTTTTGGAAGATAAAGAGCATTACTGCTCTTTATCTAAACATCATCTGCAGATGTCCTGTGTGAAGGGAGCAGCAGAAGATGAACCAGGGAAGAAATAGTGACACCAGATTTGGGAGGGTCTACATGCCAGAGAAAAGGAGTATAAATTTTATTTCATGGAAGATGGTGAGTCACAGATGATTTTAAGTTGAGAAGTGACACTACCAGATCTATGCATGATAATAAATGCCATTTGTATATTGCTTTACTTATATTTAAACCTCTCAACAATCCTATAATCCTAGTTTTACAGATTAGAAAATCAGACCCCAAGTGCAAAATACAATCTACTATTCCATGCTTCCTCTCTGGATAGAATGTTCTTCTTCTTTACCTCCACATCTTGCAATCTCTAGCTCCCTTCAAGGCCAGCTCTACTATCTCATTTGGGGGGCCTTTTCTGTTTTCTCCAATTATTAGTCCTCCACCCCCAAAATACATGTTCTATACATACTTATCTGTGAATATGTTATATGCCACCCCAGCAGAATGTAAGCTTCTTGAGGGCAAAGACTGTTTCATTTTTGTCTCTGCATCCACAGCCCCCAGGACTGTGTCTGATACATTGCAGATGTTGAATAAATGCTTGTTGACTGATTGCATAAGGAATATTAGTCTTACAGCAATTAAAAGATGGGTTGGAGGGGAGAATGAATGGAACCTATCACAATAATTAGGAAGGTAAAAATCAAAGCCTGTACCAGGGTCAGGGGAATATGTAAGGAATAAATGCAAGAAATTTTGTGGAAGTAAATTTAGTAATCGATTCAGTATGAGAGGTGAGGGAGTGGGAAACCCCAAGTTTTAGGACATCAGAGTCAGAAGGATCTAACACTCTTAAGGATAGCACTTGTTTTTCATACTTGTCTGTGTATCCCCAGAGTCTGACATATTATTGTTCACTAAATAAATTTGGGGGGGGGGCACAGGCAATGGGGTTAAGTGACTTGCCCAGGGTCACACAGCTAGTAAGTGTTATGTGTCTGAGGCCAAATTTGAACTCAGGTCCTCCGGAATCCAGGGCTGGTACTCTATCTACTGCACCACCTAGCTGCCCCCCATAAATTATTTTTGAAATGGAAATTGAAACCACAATAACAAAACAATTGAAATTATAATTACCAACTTTGAACTCAAAGAAAAGTTGAGAAAACACATTTTAACATCTTTACCTCCATTTCTTTGCAAGAGCTAGGAGACCACAGGTATGGAATGCTACATTTAATACCAGATTTTGTTTTGATATGTTGGTTAATTTGCTGAATTATTATTTAATTCTTTTTTTAAAATTCTTTATTATAAAGAATGATTCCCTGGGAAATGGGGCAGATAGAGTAGGAGATGTAGGTAATATAAAAACAAAAGATCTGTTAAATTTTATTCATTGTTGAATTGAATCCAATGGAATAAAATGCTAATGCTACAATCAGAAATTATGAGATAAGAAGAAGGAGCACATTTAGGGAGAAAGACAATAAGTTATATTTGGAACATAGAGAGTTTGAGACACTGGTGGGCCGTGCAAGTAGAGATACCCTTCAAGTCATTGTAAATTCAAGCTTGAGGTTCACCATATAAATTCAGGATTGGAGAATGGATTCTGGGAATGCACTAGAAAGTCTATGAATTCGCTCCCAATTATAGATTCATTAGATCCTACTATATCTACTTTGCACTTAGGTTGAGTTTTTTGTTTGTTTTTTAAAGTTGAAAGTGAAATCTTCAAAAAACTTAGGTGTAAACAGGAAACCAAAAAGACTTTTGCTCTTATTTATGGCTATTCATTGCAACAATTGGGTATAAGCCCTTCTAGTACTCATGCTTTTGGGCACTTTGCCCTGAGATATTGATAAATAAGCTTTGCCAGGTTCCTTGTGCGTTATATAGGAATGGAAGGAGGAGGAGCTTATGTTAAAGGCATGTAGGCACACCTTAGACATTTCTGTGCAAAGAAAATCATGATCCCTTTGCAAAATATAAGCAGTCACTACATCTAGCCCATACATGTCCCCTGGAGACTGACTCCTCTTACTCTCAAAACAGGGAGTGGCTGGGGATGAATTACCTGGGTGAATTCACAATATCAGTTCTTCCCTCTGGTCTCAAAGCTCTGATGGAGCTCCTATAAAGAAGAGAAATTATGTTTCTGTGAAATGGGTGTAGTCTTCCTCCAACTCCAGAGGCCGCAAGAAAACAGAAATTACATCTCTGTGGAGTAACACAAAAAACTCTGGATTTAGAGTCAGAGGACACGGGTCTGAATCCTAGCTATGGCCTTTGTTGGCAGTATGTTCTTTAGCAAGTTCATTTTCCTATAGGAAACTAGACTAGGAGAAAAAGGGAGAGAGAGAGAGAGAGAGAGAGAGAGAGAGAGAGAGAGAGAGAGAGAGAGAGAATAGAAAGAGTATAAAGGTGTTGTCATGTGTCAAGCACTGTGCTAAGCATAGGAAATACAAACACTAGCAAAAAGGAAGATAATCCTTGCCCTCGAGGAGTTTACATTCTAATAGGGGAAGACAGCACATAAAAAAAGTAGCTGAAAAAGGGAGGAGAAGGGGCAGTTAGTTGGCACAGTGTATAGAGCACCGGCTTTTGAGTCAGGAGGACCTGAGTTCAAATCCTGCTTCAGACACATAATACTTCCTGGCTGTGTGACCCTGGGCAAGTCACTTAACCCCAACTGCTTCACCAAAAAAAAAAATATTTATTTTTTTTAAAGTTGGTGGACTTCATACATTTATAATGTTTGATCTAAATTTATGTTTCTTTTTGCCTCACTGAAGGAAGAAAGAAAGAGAAGAAAAGAGAGGTGCTCATAATGGAACAAGGTAGAGAAGTCTTCTAGGAGTCATGGATTGGGCTGGATTTAAAGTGTACATGGCCAACATGAGTGGTCCCTCCTCAAATGGAAGGGTCTTCCAGCTTTGAACCTAGGAACTTTTGTGATGAAGTCTCCAGGAAAATGGCCTTTCCAGGAAGGGGCTTAGGATAAGCTGCCTCTCCTTGGTTCTTACAAGTCTATTGATCCTGTTAAAGGAAATACAGAGAATAAGAGATACTGAGTAAATTTTAATGGCCAAAGCTGACATCAACACCCTCTTTAGCCCTGAGTACTGCCACCTATTCCACTGACAGGATGAAGGCAGGATAAGATGGAGGACAGATCCATGATCTCACTGATTTAAAAGTTACCATCAATGACAAAGATTAAGTCCTAAATACATCTGTTCATACTATATGACTGTTCTATGACCTCGTACGAGTTTACCTTAGAATATCTACCCAATGTGTTGGAGCCTTCCTCTATTCCTTCTGAAATCAAGAGAACATTCTGATTGTTCTCTTATCATCTCATGCTTTTACCACATGACTAGCCCATCTTCTCTTCCTATTGTACAATTTCTTGATGCATTTTTAGCTACTGCTCCTTGTGAGTTTTCCATTGGTTACATGTTGCAACCTGCTCATATCCCAAGTAGAGTTATCTATTAATTTCGAGGTAATATTTGTTCTTCATTCTTCAGAGACACTTGTATTCAATGCCTTTTTGCCATATGACAACATTGGTAAAATGTTTGTATTTTTAAAATAGGCTTTTGCTTTCATGGGAAGTTTGGGGTCATTAAAAGAGCTTCATAGTTTCCCAGAGATAATCTAGTGAACTTGCCTTCTCTTCAACCTGGTACACAGATTGTTGTCCATTTGAAGCTCTATAGGCTGTCCATGTAAATGCATGTTGAAAATCTGAGCAATCCTTCATCTTTCCTATGTAGATGGATGGGACAAACTCCTTTGAAGGATTACAGATCTCTTTTTAGACAGTTTTGCAATATTCTGATACTTGATGCCATTAGTACAATGTCATCTGAAAATAGAAGCATCTGGATGACTCATAATCCATAGAGAATCCCTCTTTAACCAGGACTCTATAATGGATCTCCCCCATCATGGTGGCAAATACTATTATCAAGTATACATCTTTCTGTTTTATGGTTTGCCTAATGTTTATGATAAGGGTTGTTTTTATTTTTACATATTTAAGGATTCTTGAATAATTTTGAAAGATGAATGAAAAACACCTTTTAAAAGAAACTGCAAGGTTCTGGTGGCAAAGAAATGGAAATTGAAGGGATGTTCATCAACTGGGACATGGCTGAACAAGTTATGGTATATGAATGTGGCAGAATACTACTGTGCTGTAAGAAATGATGCATGAGATGGTTTCAGAAAAACTGGGGAAGACATGTATGAACAGGTATCTAGTGAAGTGGGTAGAACCTGGAGAACAATGGCAACACTGTAAAGATAATTAACTTTGAAAGACTTAGTGACTTTGATCAATATAGTGACCAACCACAATTCCAAAGAACTCATGATGCTATCCACCTCCAGATAGCAAGCTGATGGACTCAAAGTGCAGATTGAAGCATATTTCCTCTCTTTCTTTCCTTCCTTCCTCCCTCCCTTCCTTCCTCCCTCCCTTCATCCTTCCTTTCCTTCTTTCCTTCCTTCCTTCCTCCCTCCCTCCCTCCCCTCCTCCCTTCCTTCCTTCCTTCCTTCCTTCCCTCCTTTGTTTTATCTTGGCTAATGCAGAAATGTGTTTTGTATGATTATAGATATTAATAATGGATTTTGTTTTTCTTGCTTTCTCAGTGGGTGGAGGAGGTAAAAAACACAGAAATGAAAATAAAATAAATTTGAACTTTTCAATAATAAAAAAGAGAAGCTGCAACATAACAATTTTGTTGATTTTGAAATGCTTTTTAATAATCAACAAACAATAAACTTCTAATTTTTCTTCTATTTGTAGTCATTCTTCCATTTTCATCCTTAAATGCCCTTGGGGGTGAATTTGTTTAATTGGATATCTTGTTGAACTTTCTATTATATAAATATTTGTGTGTGTATGTGTAGTTTATATATATATGAGTGTGTGTGTATGCACACATAAATATTCTCTGCTTATACATATGTGTGTGCATAAAATCAGAGAGTAAAAGTGAAGGATAAAACCAGTTTAAAGAAAGCTTGACAAGATTTCCAACTATATAAATATTTGTGTATGCATATTATATATACATACATGTATATATAATTACAGTTATATATAACTATATATGTATATCACATGTGTGTATATACACATATATGTATGTACATGTGTGTGTGTGTACTGTATCATTTCCAAAGGATGACTTGTTCCTTCCTAATACCCTTGTCATAGATGTTTTTGATTCATCTACAGATAACTCTCATAAAGATTTTGCATAGATGGGAGAATAGACATACAGGTCAGTAGTTATTCAAGTTTCTTTAGTCATATATTTTGTGTTAACGAAGTCCTAGATTTTTTTGCACATCATTAGTTTCTTTCCTCCCTTCAGATTCCCTGCATGCTGGTATGTTAGTCCTGTTCTAATTGCATTGTCTCTGGCAAAGATCTCTTCTATATACGTTTAGTCCAATCTAGCTAGTTTTTTTTTCTTCCATCTTTGTTCTCTTTAGTAGGCATCTGGGTGACTCAGTGGATAAAGCACCAGCCCTGAAGTCAGGAGGACCTGAGTTCAAATCCGGCCTCAGACACTTGACATTTACTATCTGTGTGACCCTGGGCAAGTCACTTAACCCCACTGCCTAGCCAAAACAAAACAAAACAACAACAACAAAAAAAAGACGATAAAGCACTTGGCCTGGAATCATGAAGTTGTTTTTGTTAAGTCATTTAGTCATGTCCAACTCTTCATGACCCCATTTTTATGAGTTTTTCTTGGAAAAGCTACTGAAGTGGTTTGCCATTTTTCTTCAGGGTCCCTGCTTTACAGTTGAGGAAACTGAGGCAAAGAGATTAAATGATTTGACCAGGGTGACACAGCTACTAAGTGTCTGTGGCTGGGAGACATCATGACTTGAGTTCAAATCTAGCCTCAGACACTTACTGGTTGTGTGACTCTGGGCAAGTCATTTAACCTTTGTCTGCCTCAGTTTCCTCAACTGTAAAATGAGGATAATAATAACACCAGCTTTCCAGGGGTGCTTTGAGGGTCAATGAGATAATATGTGTGGAGTATTTAACACAGTGCCTGGCACACAGTAGGTGCTTAATAAATGTTCCTTCCCTCCACTCCCTTTAGTATCATTTCTATGTCTACTTTAAGCTCATCTGGAATTGTGATATTAGGGTCTAACTGTGGTGGTTCAACTGTCTTTGATGGAGAAAAGCTTATTACAATGATTTTTGTAATTCTTTTCCATTGTTTATCTATTTGGAGTCATTCTTCCATTTTCATCCTCAAATGTCTTTTCAATGAATTTGTTTAGTTAGCTGTCTTATTGAACTTTTTATAAACTGGCTTTATCCTCCCCTGCTTCTCTCTGCTTTATGAGATGATATTACTGCTCCATTATTCATCTTTGCAAGATCTTAGACAAGGATTTACGTTCTAGACTTGTGTTCTTTGGCAGTCATCTCTCTGGCAAATAAGTGAGATATTTTCTGATTATGATGATTTCTGGGCTTTAGTCTCCTTGTTGAAGAAATTATATGAGTTAAATATCTAGATAAAATTATTTAATCAGTATCAATGCATTTACATTGTCCATATGTACCATTTTTTCCATTTTCAATTACTTGTTTAAATAGTTCAGAGTTGTTGTTTTGATTCTATGACATAACTTTTTCTCATTATTCTTGTTTTTTTTTTAAAAAAAACTAATTCTGATGGTAGTCTTTTAGTAATAGGAACTTAATGTTTGTTGAATGGAATTAGATTGAAAAGGGAGTAGAGAATAATGGATTCAAGAAATGCAGCTAGAGCAAAGAGGGGAAAAACAAGGCAAGAGGTACATATAGTACCTGGTATAGTGGTGCCTTATAAATGTCAGGGAAGCTACTACAATTTATGTGAGGGCAAGGGGAAGCCGTTCACCTTATTTGTACTTGATATTTCCAAGAGTACACATCATTCTGTGCAGTACCCAATAAATGGCCAATGTTCAAATAAATAAAGGATAAAGCCAGAAACAGTAGGTGCTCCTTCCACCATTGACACCTTTTAGCGTAGCACAAAAGTGGTTCATAAAAACATAGGAACCACCTAGAAGAGGAAAAATAAGAGCTATCATTGTTCAAAAGGGTGGCCTAAAGACTGTAAGGAAAACAGGGTTAGTGGGAGGAGGTAGTGGCCTGGCAGCAGCCTCACTTAACTTGATTGAGCATGTAGGAGCCTCAGGTCTTTCCTATATAGGATTAGCAGTGATTTCTTAACTGCCAAATTCAATAGCCTTGTTTCATCCCCAGATTAAATGATGAAATCCTCATAGTCGTTCTTTTTTTTTTTTTTTTTTTTTTTTTGCTTTGTTTTTGGTGAGGCAGTCAGGATTAAGTGACTTGCCCAGGATCACACAGCTAGTTAAGTGTCAAGTGTCTGAGGCCAGATTAGAACTCAGATGAGTGCGCCACCTAGCTGCACCTCCCACAGTGGTTCTTGACCAATGTGCAGTATCTGATGCTATTGAACAACCTTGCCTCCTGGATACTCTCTGTTTCCTGTTTTTGTTTGTTTGTCTTTTTGTTACACTTGTTTTTGCTGGTTCTCCTACCTCTCTGGCAAATCTTCAGATTCCTTTACTGGATTATCAATGCTTTGCTTTCTAAATGGATATCTATTCCAGGCCCTCTTCTCTTCTATCTTTACATATTTTCAACTCCCTTAACTTCAACTAACATTGCTACAAAGATGATTCCCAGTTCTATATGTCCAGTCATAGTCTCTTTCCTGAGTTCCAATCCTACATCAGCAGCTGAATGTCCCAGAAGCAATTCCAACTCAACATGTCTAAAATATCATCTTTCTACCCAAACTTCCTCTCTTCCTAACTTCCTTATCTTTGTTAGGGCACTACTTATCTTCTAGTTTGTCACCTTAGAATCATCATCAACTCTATATTCTCCCTCATCCTTCTTATCCAGTCAGGATCCAAGACTTGTCGATTTTATATCTATAACATCTTTTGTATCTGTCCCTTTACTAAAACCTAGTTACCCTAGGTCACTACCCTAGTTAGGACTGTTGCAATAGCCTGATTGTTTTCTCCAGCTTTATTCTCCCCACTCTTTAATCAACATAGCTGGCAAATTAAATGTGCCTTAAACCCATTTCTAGCCAAATTGTTGTTCATCCTTTGTTTTCAAAGAGGACCAATGACATCACGGGTTGATGTCTTGACTTGTAAGTGAATTGAATTTAAGTGAGCCAGGGTTGCAAAAAGTTATTGGCCTCACTCTCTCTTCCAGAGTCATCCAAGACCAGTGGCAGGACAAAAGTCAAGATGAGTGGAGATGGCCCAAGATGTAGAGGGTGACCTTGGAGTCTTTGATGTCTGACCAAGCTCTAAGCCTCTTTAGCGCCTGCTTTAACATCTTCATGGCCTGGAATAAAGTGTTCTCATCTGCCCATTCTGCCAGGGGAAGTCTTCACAGGCTTGGGGTGGATATCCCCTTAACTCAGAGACAGGTTGGAGGCCTGTTAGTTACCCTCAACCTGGTTTAACCCATCTGCGAGACGTTTTTACCAGGGTATGGACACTATGCATGCTACGGCTTCTTGGAGCCACAGGTAAGAATTGGGGGATAGGTGAACTCTAAAGGTGGATGAGCAGCCCTGAGAAGGAGCCAGCAAGCCCCCATACCAGAGGTACTAGTCCTCCCTGAACACCCCATAAACCCCAACCAAATCAGTCCCTTATTCAAAAAGCTCCAGTTGCTCCCTTTTTACTCTAAAATGAAATATAAATGCCTGAGTTTGTCAAAAGCACTTTATAATCTGGACCCAGTCTACCTTTCCAGGTTTAGTGCATACAGGTCTCCTTATTGCACTCTCTGGTCCAGCCAAAATGCTGCCTTGCTGTTCCCTGTATATGAGCATCCAGCTCTCAGCTCTCTGCTTTTGTACAGGCTGCATCCATACCTTAAATGTGCTCTTCCCTCAATCCTGCTTCTTAGAATCTCCAGTGTCCTTCAAGGCTCAGCTCAAGTTCCATCTCTTCCTCAAAGTCTATCCTGATACTCACTAGTTAGTGCCCTCTTTCCCCAAAACTCCTTTGTATTTATCTTCTATTATATTTTTCATTTACTTATTTATATTCATGTCACAGGGTTTCTCCTTGCCTTTCCCTGCAAGGTAAACTCCTTGAGCGTAAGGACTGTTTTACTTTGTGAAATTGATCTTTGAAACTTGAGTGAGACTTTACATTTATATCTATTAAATATAATCTTACTAAGTTTGGTCCATTCTTCTAGACTGTCAAGATCTTTTATATAAATAGATAACATCTCTCTCTCATATATATATACATACATATGCACATATATACATGACTTTCTAATCAAATACATTAGCTATTCTTCCCAGCTTCACGTCATCTGCAAATATAATAAACATTCCATTTATGTTTCATCCAATACATTGCTTTAAAAAAAATGTTAAAAAGTGTATATCCATGGGGCAGCGAGTTGGCACAGTGAATAGAGGAGGCCTGTACAACATATGGCCCACAGGCCACTTGCAGCCCGCCAAAGAATTTTGGGTGGCCTGCAAAAAATGTAGAGGATGTAAAAGAAAGATGTAATGAGTGATTTCTTCATGCTCCCCTTAACCCTCATTCCAATAGTCACTATTGTGCCCGCCACATAACTTGGCAGGTGAGTTGCCACTGCACACTCTCTCCTGTTTGTCACATGACCCATGGCAACCAACCACCGTCAATCTGTCTCTAGTCTGAAAGGATCGAGAATCATATCTTTTCACTGTGTTTTCAGTCATTACTAAATGTAACAGTAAGAAAACCTGAAAAATGTATTAAAACTTGTGCCACTTAGCAGAGTAATTTTTTAAACATTAATATGATTTCATGATAAATAAAAATCTTAATAAGTGTAATTAATTGATATTAATTGAAATTTCCCTTTTTAAATATGGTTTATTTGCAAAATAGTTTAACCATTAATTATACCTTTACTTGGAAAGTGAGCTGCTAAAAATCTATCTGTGACCTGAAGAAGTTTAACCTGTTTTAATTTTGGCCCTTACCTACTGCCAAGTTGTGCAGGTCTGGAATCAGGAGGACCTGAGTTCATATTTGACCTCAGGCAGTAGCTGAGTGACCCCAGATAAGTCATTTAACCCTGATTGCCTCCAAAAAAATAAGTGTAGATCCAAGGACAGATCCCTGTGGCACTCCACTACAAACCTCCCTTCAAGTTGATCTTGAGCTATTAATGACTACTCTTCATGTTCTACAAACTCAGAAACCAACTTATTATCTTATCGTCTAATTTACATCTCTCCACTTGATCTTTAAAAATAGCAGAAGAGGTAGAATAGAAGGAAACAATCTGAATTGTATTAGATTGTCCTACAGAGCTGCTGCATGATATTAGAAGAGTTATGTAAACCTCTCTGCTTTATTCAACTTTCCTTCTGAAGACCAAGAGCAGTGCTTAGCACCTGCTTGTCTGGTATAATATGGTACAGGTGCATTTGGAAACTGAGGGATTTGAAGTGTCCACAGAATGAAAATTCATTGTAATGATATAACGAATGGAATATTGGGTTGGTTTCTAGTTCTGGTTCTGCCACTAATTTTCTGGATAATTTGGGGCAAGTTATTTTGCTCTTCTGGGCATCCCTTCCCTAATCTGTAAAATTAAGAGTTTGGACAAGATTGGTCAATCAATTAACAAGTCTTTTATTAATGAAGCTAGGTGGTAGCTAACTAGAGAGCTGGACTTGGGAAGAACTCAGTTCACATTTGGCCTCAGATACTATCAGTGTGACCTTGGACAAGTCACTTAATTTCCTTATATGTAAAATGGAGATCATAAGAGCACCTACCTTTCAGAAAGGTTGTGAGGATAAAATGAAATAATATTCACAAAGTGCTTTGTAAAACCCTGAAGTACTATATAAATATATACATATATATATAAATTGTAACATAAATGCTATTCATTATTGTTATTATTATTATAACTCCTATAGTTCACTCTCACACATAATGTATTATGCACACATATGTTATATATATACATTTGGATTTACAAATTTACCTTCCCAAAATTTACATGTGTAGTGGAAAGAGTCTTAGATTTGGAGTCAAAGGGTTCAAATCCTGCCTGTGCCATTTACTTGGGCTCTGATGGCTCAGAGGGTCTTTCCCTCCAAGATCTATTTTTTTTAAAGAGGCCATTCTTTGCTTCATTTCTTATTAAGCCTTAATCAGTGAATAGGTGTTGCCACAGTCAAACTAAGACCTGTTGAAGACCTTAGCTTGAAAAGGCCAAGGTTCTCCACTGCATCCTGGGCCATCTCCAGTTGTCCTGATCTATATCTGGACACCGGATTCACATGGCTCCAGAGGTGAAAGTGAGGCTGGTGCTTTGCACAGTACTCCCTCACTTAAAACCAATTCACTTGCATGTCATGGCATCACCTCCCTGCAGCTCCAAAATCCTATGTGGAAACTGGTTATGATATGTTATGTGACCCTAGCTATTTGAGTAATAGAATGAAAACCAGAACTGAATTTTCTGGACCAGCTCTTTCAGACATCCTAAGCTTCCTCCTTTCCAAAGTGCTATAAGATGGTGAGGAAAAAAATGAGGGACTAAAAATGCAGCGTGATGATAATCCTGCCAGACTCACTGGTCTGTAATTCATTTTGTTTATGGGGGCTCCTTTTATAGTCTCTCCTTGCAGCTCAGTTGCTAGGGACATAATAAAACATGGCACAGAAAAAGGGAGGGATGAGAATGGGAAGTTAGCAGCATCCACACACCATTTGCAGTTGATCCTGGTGGTGAGAAGTGAGAGGAAATGCACAAAGGGAATTCATAGTTCTTATTCTGCTATCCCCAAACCATCTAATTGTAAGAGTGATAACTCTGGCCCCCATGGCCTGAAGGCGAGATACATTCCATTTCAGCTACCCTCCTAGGTTCTCACAAGTACTCTTAAAGTGGTTAGGAAGCTAAAGGCTCTGCCTTCAGCTTAAACCCCAAAGACCGTGTTCTCCCAATTATAGGAGGCCTGAGCAGCTCAGATCCATTTTGCCACTTAATGGACAGATTTGCTTTTACAAAGGAATATTTACTTCAAAGGTATGGCAAAAACAACCATACAAACATCCTCTACCCCCAATACTTGGGGACATAACTCTCCCTTGGGATCACAATTAAATTCAGTTCTAATATAGCACTTCACCACCAAGATCAAAGACCACCCCACTCACCCACCTCCATCCCTTATTTCTCTATATTTTGGTTTCTCAGGGGTTCCTTGCTAGGCTGGCAACAATATCTGGCCTGGAATCCTGGCTTGAACTCCTGAGTGTGGGGATTTAACCACCTACACCTAGAATGGAAAATGGCAAATGAAACAGACCAAACTTCCAAGCCTTGAGGTCTCTCTAGGCAACAGGGCCTGAAGGGATAGGGGGAAGGTATGGAGAGAGACAGAGACAGAGAGGCAGAGACAACAAGACAAAGAAAAGTGAGAAAGAGATAGAGACATACACACAGAAAGAGAGGGGGGGAGAAAGAAAGAGAGAGAGAGAGGATACAGAGAGAGGAAGGAAAGGGATAGAGGAAAAGAAGGAGAAAGGGAGAGGGAGAGAAGGGGGAGTAGAGAGAGGGGTAGGGGAGAGGGAGAGGGAGAGAGTTACTAATCTGGCAGTTTTAAATATGCAGTTCATTCCAGCCACACAACCAATGGAAAAAGATCTGCTCCCACCTATATGGCAGGGGAGTGCAAGATGTCTTCTCACACAAAGTAAATCCCTGACATCTCTCACATGGGTTCCTCCATTTTAGGTGATCTGGGCATGGGCAAAACCCCATTGCACAATATAAATATGGACTACAAGGATCCAAACCAGTCCACTGTTTTAAAAAGGGGGGAGGGGAGCTTAGAATCTAAAAGGAAGCTGAAAATAATGAAATGCTCTGAGTTATAGATAAATACTTGATTTGGCCCTTAGGAATTTCCCCACAATGTTAGTCGTCTAAAAGGCAGCGTAATATGGTAGATAGCACATTGGATTAGGAGTCAGCAAAATCAGTGTCTGAATCCTCCTTCAGACACTTACCAGATTGTGTCACTCTGGGTAAGTCATTTAACCTCTCTGAGCCTCATTTTCTTCATCTGTAAAATGGGGATAATAATGGCACCTGCTTCAAGGCCACTATAAGATACTTGGTCATCATTCAACCTCTCTCAGAGGATTATTGTTTAAGTTTCAAGAGAGCGAATGTAAAAATGTTCTACAAACCTCAAAGCCTGCATAAATGTGAGTTATTATTATCCTTTCTTCCCTGCAATTTGCTCCTCCCTCCCTAACATCTCCCCATAGCCACATCTTCAGAGAAACATCCTTACAACCTCTTGGCTTCAGTAAATTGGTCTATTCCTGACGATATGGCCATGGTGACCTTCCTCACTCACTTCACTCACCTCTCCCTCCGGGTTCCCTGCTTGGCTCTTCAGATATTCCTACTTAGAGATTTCATCTTTTCACAAGTGCTCTTAGATTCACCTGTCTGTTGTCATGGCAGCCGACTAGCTAGTGAACAACTGAGTACTGTTAATCCCACACTTTCTTCTTTCCTTTTCTCTCTGTCAAGTCTTCTGACTCAAGGAGGTTTTCTGGGCAACAGCATGAGGCAGGTGAAGTCTGGGTCAACCACTTTCCCCTTCATCAGTGATGCTCTATCCTAGACCTCCTATGTATTTTCTCCACCCTCCCCACCATCAGATCTTGCTCTGGAGAAAGCTTCTGATTCTTTCTTCACACTAAGGTGTAAATAACTCACTAAGAGATTTTCCCAAATCAAGGATCTGACTGTCTGATTCCCCACCCCACCCCAACTCTGACTCAATAAACTCTAATTTATTATAAACTCTGTTAGCTATAGGATCATGTTTAACCCCTTACTACTTAAACTTTTCTTCTTAAATTTTACTACCCCTCCACATCCTCTAGGAGCCAACTAGTCTTTCTTGCTGTTCCTTGACCATAACACTCTATCTCTCATCTCTTTCCCATTGTACTGGCTGCTCCTCACGCCTGGTAAACTCTCCCTCCTCACCTCCATTTTCTGATTCCCCTGGCCTCATTCAAAACAGCTCAAATCCCACATTCTGTAAGAAGCCTTTCCGGTCTCCCCACTGCTACTACCTTCCCTCTGATAGTTGTGGTTGTTCAGTCATTTTTCAGTTGTGTCCAACTCATTGTGACCCAATTTAGGGTTTTCTTGGCAAAAAAAAAAAACTGAAGTGGTTTGCTATTTCCTTCTTCAGCTCATTTTACAAGTGAAGAAACTGAGGCAAACAGGGTTAAATGACTTGCCCAAGGTCCTACAGCTAGTAAGTATCTGAAGCTATATTTAAACTCAGGAAAATGAGTCTTCCTGACTCTAAGTCCAGCATTCTAGCCACTGCACCCCATAACTGCCCTTAATATACTTTATGTGCTACATAATTATTTGCATGTTGGTTCCCCAATTAGTATGGGAGCTCCCTGAGCACAGTGACCATGTCCTTTCATTGTATCACCAGCTGTACACTGTACTAATGTCTAGTATGTGGTAAGGGTTTGATAAATTCTAGTTAAGTAACTGATTGACTAGAAATGATACCTCCAAGGAATTTTTGCATTTTAAGGGGAGACAAGAAGTCAAAAAAAAAAGAGAAAGAGCATAGAACTTCAAATAGGGAGTTGTAGAGGGAGCTACTTATTGTGAGGCTCCAGAAAGTGAATGTAAAATGTTTCACAAACCTTAAATATCTTTATAAACATGAGCTATTATATTATACTCTCTCCTCTCCCTCTCTAACATCTATCCATAACCACCTTTTGAGAGAAACATCCTCACAATCTCTTGACTTCAGTAAAGTAATCTATCCCTGATGATGGAGCCATTGGACTTTGTTTACTCACTTATCTGTGAGGGGTAGGGAAACCTTTCTTATCTACTAAAATAATAACCAGAGTAGGCAGCTGCCTGCTCCAATTACTGATAAAGCCAACTCTAATCTGTCCAGAACCCTCTGTAAGCCAATTCAATTAAATAAGCCTTTATTCATGCTACAATGTGCCAGGCACTATGTGGAGTTATGAAGATACAAAGTCTAAAATGAAACTGTTTCTGCCCTCAAAGAGCTTACATTCTACTGGGAAGAAATATGTACACTAGTAAGTTAAAAAAAAAGAATATATACAAAGTAATTTGGGGGAAGGAAACTAGGATGGCAGGGAAAGAACTTATAGATGTCAGTTCTCTTTGTGCCTGGATCTATATCCTACTCCCAAAAGCGTAGAGACTAGACCTGTGATATCATTGGCATAGGAAATTTTCAGGTGGGGAAATTCCCTTTAATGACACAGATCAGTATCCTCTCTGCAATTAAAGAGTAGTCTAGAATACTTAAAGGTTAAGTGACTTGCCCAGGGTTACACAACCTTTATGTATCTGAGGCAAATCTTCCTGGCTTTGAGGCTGGCTTCTCTAGCCAGTCCACCATAACTCTCTCTCTGTAGATAGGCTTAAGCCAAATGGACAAGAAATTTGGGGATGAGTTCTTTTTATTTTTTTTTTAATTTTAATTTTTTTGGGGGTGATTTTTTTTTTGTTTTTTAGGCAATTGGGGTTAAGTGACTTGCCCAGGGTCTCACAGCTAGTGAGTGTCAAGTGTTGGTCTGAGGCCGCATTTGAACTCAGGTCCTCCTGACTTCAGTGCCGGTGCTCTATCCACTGCACCACCTAGCTACCCCTAGGGGGGTATGTTTTTGACAAGCATGATTAGCAATAGGAATTGTAGCAGCTCACATGGCTGCCTTTTTAGAAGGCTTTTATTTTCACCCTCCAATGAGTATAACCATACCACCTTTTACTGCTCCTCCTCATTACTACCTTCTGCCTCTCTGATTATAGAGTAGGGTCATGAACTCCAAACCTTCATTTAAGGAAAGAACTCAGCTGTGACTGACTTCTCTACCATGCCCCTAAGACTGGCACTTTCTCTCTCCTCTTCTTTTTATCTTCCTTTAGTATGTTTTCTCCCTTGATTAGATTGTAAGCTTCTTGAGGGCAGGGACTATCTTGTATTTGTTTTTGCATCCCTAACACTTAGCACAGTGCCTGGCACATAGTAGGTGCTTAATACATGTTGATTGATTGGTTTACTGACCACCCCTTTGGTCACCTGTCTCTGCATTGCATGATCTTTCAACAATCTTTTCCCTTCATGTATAACTACAAGGAAAAGCACAATATTTAGAATCATAAGACTTCAGTTGGAGGGCCAGCTGCATCACTTCATAGCTGTCACTTGGGGGGAGTCATTTCATTTCTCTAAGACTTGGTCTCCTAATCCATAAAATAAGACTAATGCCACTTGTACTGGCTTAGTCATCAGGTGGTCATTAAAAAAAATGTTTTGTAAACCTTAAAGCCTCAAAAAGTGAGTTATTATTAGCACATGCATGTGAACTATTACTATTATTTGTTGTGGTTTAAAACCATTCCCCTTGTCCTTCTCTGGCTGCCAGGCAAATAGACCATTATTACCATCTGCATAATAATCTTTAACCCATTTGGAGACTGCAGTCAGATACAGTCCTTCCTGCTTGCCCAGACTTTTGCTCAATGATTAAGAGAATGTTGATGATGACAATTAAAAAAATAGTATTTATAAAACTCTTAAAGGCTTGCAAAGTGCTGTACATATGTTATCTCATTTGGTCTTCACAACAACCCTGTGAAGTAGGTGTTATTATTATCCCTATTTTACAGATAAGGAAATTGAGGCTGAGAGAAGTTAAATGACCTGCCCAGGGTCACACAACTAGTAAATGTCTGAGACAGGATTTGAACTCATGCCTTCCTGAAACCCATTCTTGTCAATATCTCCTCATAGATAAAGCAACCCCATTTCAATTACAATGATGCCTGTATCCCTAAGTCCCGACTCAAGAAGCATTCTTGCACTAATAGTTACTAATCAAGGGCTGGTGGGTAGAGATAGGAAGGAAGCACAAGGTTGCATCCCCCAAGCTTGTATCTGCAAATTTGGTCTCAGAAAAGAAAATGACACATAAGATTAAGGTACTCTGTGGCTCTGCTCCAAAAATGATAGCTCACAAGCCCCTAACCCTACTGGTATAGTGCCCATTAGTAGTCAGCTAGTAGATATAATTAGTTCATCTGGGTTCCCTGAGTCTTCACTTCTCCACAGTTCTAGATGACCAGAACTGATGCTCTTGACTCCATAGCTGACCTTCTCTACTAAGAGATTCCAGGGTTGAGTCGCAAAGGTGAAAAAAAGAAAAAGCTGCCGCTCTGGTAGAGGGGAAGGGAATAGGAGAGAACCAAAGGAGTAGGAAAGTCTGAAGGACAAAGGGTAAACTCCTCTCAAGAACTGGATTTTTCCTCCATAGTTCACTCTCATCTCTGCTGTCAAGGGTCACACTCCTCAGAGCTCTTCTACCTTGACCACTGTTTTTTAAAGGACAGATTCTTCTGCCCTCTAAATCAATCAAGTATTGTTGAAGATTTCTTCAAACCTCATATAAGCCACCCTCTAATTCCATCAAACTTGTACCTTTTTATAGTTTAATATTTAACATCATGTTGTCTCCTTTATGTGTTTCTTACATTCTGTGATTTTTATCCTCTGGGAAAGCCAGTTGAGAGTAAGTCAGTTGATCTATTCTCCCCCAATACAAGAATAAGGAACAAAAGGTGAGAATGGAGATTATTTGAATGAATGAATCCAATATTTCAATACTGCCAATGGATCTGTAATGTCCTCAAGGACCTTGGTCAATAAATATTAAGCATCTACTATGTACCAGGCACTGTGCTAAGTGCTTAGGGATACAAAGAAAGGCAAAAGATAGTCTCTGCACTTGAGGCACTACCATTCTAATGGGATTGATGACATGTAAATGATTATGTACAAAAAAGATGTATAGGTACATATATGTGTATATATATACACATATGTGCATATACACATATATATGATAAAATAGGGATAACCAACAGAGGGAAGGCACCACATTAAAGGAAAGACTTCCTGTAAAAGGTAGGATTTTAGCTGAGAGTTGAAGAAAGCCAGAGGTGCCAGACAGTGGAGATGAGAAGAAAGCATTCCAGATGTGAGGGAAAACCCGTGAAAATGCACATAGTAGGGAGATGGAGTATCTGGCAGGAGGAACACTGAGGAGGCCAAGATCACTATATTTCAGAGTAGGTGGGGGGAGGATGAAATGAGTAAAATGATTGGAAAATGTTGTGGGGAAGAAGGCAGGTTAACAAGGCTTTGAATGTGAAAGAGAGGATATTATATTTAATCCTGAAAGTGATAGAGAGCCACTGGAGTTTACTGAATAGGGGAGACATGGTCAGACCTGAGCTTTAGGAAGATCACTGACAGTTGAGAGGAGGATGGATTGGAAAATGAAGAGCTTTGTGACAGGAAGAAAAACTAGCAATGTATTGTAATAGTCTAAATGTCCAGTGATTAGGGCCTAAACCAGGGTGGTAGCAATGTCAGAGGAGAGGAGAGGGCATAGAGGAACAGTGTTGCAAAGGTAAGATTGACAGGCATTGACAACAGATTGGTTATTGGGGGGGTGAGAGAGAGTAAGGAGCTGAGGAGGATGATAGGTTTTGAGTCTCAGGGCTTCAGAGGATGGTGGTACCCTCAACAGTAATAGGAAAATTGGGAAGAGGAGGGAGTTTGGGGAGAAAGGTAATGAGTTCAGTTTTGGGCAAAGTGAGTTTAAGATGTTTGTGGGACATCCAGGTGGTGATGTGAAGCTGGCAGTCAGGAGAGGACATAGAATAGATAAAGAGATCTAAGAATCATCTGCCTAGAGGTGATATCTGAATCCACTGGAACTGATGAGATCACCAAGTGAAATAGCATAGAGGGAGAAAAGAAAAGAGCCCAGGATAGAGTACTGTGAGACATCCATAGCTAGAAGATGTGACAGCTGGATGACAATTAGAAGATCCAGAGAATGAAAAGCGATCTGATATATGGGAGGAGAACCAGGAAAAGGTAGTTTACCAAAAATGTAGGGGAAAAGGGGAGTATCACAGAGAATAAGATTATCTTTATAGTGCCAAAGACTGCAAAGAGATAAAAAGGGTGAGGATTAAGAAATTGAGGCAGCTAGGTGGCTCAGTGTATAGAGCACTGGTTCTGGAGTCAAGAGGACCTGAGTTCAAATTTGACGTCAGACATTTGACACTAGCTGTGTGACCCTGGGCAAGTCACTTAACCCCAATTGCCTCACCAAAAAAAAAATAATAATAACAATAATAATAACATCAAGAAATGTCTATTATATTTGTCAATTAAGAGATTAGCAGTGACTTGGAAGAGAGCCATTTTGATTAAATGGTGAGGTTTGGAGCCAGTCTAGAGAGTTAAGAAGAGTTTGAAAGGAAAGGAAATAGAAGTAATTACTGCGGATGGCCTTCTCAAGGAGTTTTGCCACAAAAGGGGGTAGATATATGGGAAGATAGCTAGTAATGGATGGATGGATAGATCAAGGAAGGGTGTTTTTTGAGGATGGAGAACATACAGGCAAATTTGTAGGCTGTAGGGAAGCAGCCCATCAACAGGGAGAGATTAAAGATAAGTGAGACCTGGGATGATAGAGGGAGCAACCTGCTGAAGAAGACAGGATGTAATGGGATCACTCGTGCATGTAGAAAGTTAAGAAAGGGAAAGAGGAAAGGAAATGGAGGCACCAGTTGTAGAAGGTCTTCTCAAGAAGTTTAGCCACAAAAGGGAGGAGACATGGGGGATGAGAGCTAATGGGTCTAGATGGATGAATCAAAGGAGGGTCTAAGTTGAGGGAGACATGAGTAAATTTGTAGGAAGTAGGGAAGTAGCCAGTAGACTGGGAGACATTGAAGATAAGCTAGAGTAGGATGATAGGTGGTGGTAATGTCTGGGTTATGACCATCTCTGTGTGTAGTTGGGGTGGGGTGGACGAGTAGGTAATGGGAAATTAGTAAGCTGAGTAACTGGGAAGTAAAGATGTTTGAGGGAGTATCAAGAAGTGTGCTAAAGACACCTTGTATGAAGGCAGGAGTGAAGGAGGAAAGAGAAAGACTGTAAGACAGACACTGAACTCACTGAGGTAAGAAAAGTAGTGTCCCGAGGGTCAGTAGACAACAGTTAGCAGAATTTTGAAGAGATGGTAGAAGGTTTAAGCTACTGAAAGGAGGAAAGGTTACCAAGTCATGTGGTAGAGGGTGAGCTTGGAAGTAGCTATGGGAAGTAAGGAGTGTTCTAAATCCCCTACTTTGAACAGTAAATCAGGGGGAATGAGGGAAGGCACAATCAGTGTTAGAAAGGGCTTTTTGTTACTCATAGTTTACACTGCCTTCTATATTTTCAGGAAGTAGCAGTGAGGGATGGAGAACAGAGTTTGAATGACAGCCAGAGGTTCAGAATCATTGGGATGGAGCAGGTATGACCAAGTGGGGGTGGGGGTTTCTTATTCATTGATGAATGATTTCAGGAGGGTTATTAATTTCACTAGGGGCTCACCCTCAGGGTGGAGTCCTTTCATGGTGTTAGGCCAGACAAGTGAAGGGGCACCAGGGGAGAGATCTGATGGAATGGTCTTTCTCTTCTATCCCTTCATGCAGGCTAGGTTAGGAGTTAGGCAGAGTGAGCTGAAAAGAATGGAATTTCTTTGTCCCCTGCCGGCAGGAAGAGGTCAGATTAGGGATTGGCCTATAATGGAATGGCCTCTCTCTGATTCTTTTATTAGCAGGAAGAGGTCATTCTGGGAGAACAGCCCCTGATGAAATATGGCAATTTTTAAAGTTATCCAGTTATCAAGATGGAGACTCATACATGCCTACTCATAATGTGAAACTATCATCCCATAAATCCTTGACAAGGAATCTACTACACCATGATTTTTCTTTCCTTTTTTTTTTTGTTTCTTTTTTATTTTTTGGCTATACATTTTTTTAGTGACTTTCTTTACCCCACCCATATTGCATAGTTACTCCTTCACAATATTTCACTGTTTGATCTTCCCATCATGTTCTTTTTCCCTCTGAATTATTGTCAATTTCAATTCTTGGAGACTATAGATCTTTGTGTAATCATACAATGTAACCAAAAAGAAAATTGCTATTAAAGTCAGGAGGGCCCAAAATTCAAAATCCAAGCCTGTCCTGTGTCATTGAGAAAGTCTAGTCATTTTACTCTGAGGTTAACACTGTCTGGATCCATCCTTATTATATTTACAACCTCTTAAAGCCAGCTACAGAGAGGTAGGATTACTTCCTGCAGTTTCCATCTTATTCCAAACTACGGTTGGTCTTACTGGCAACTACCACAGTAAATGAAGCTAATTTTTTATATGAGAACTATTATTTTGCCCCAAGGTCTAAGAGGTCTTGGGAAAAAGCCTCTGTGCCTAGATGTTTAATTTCCAAATTTAATTTCTGCCTCCTAATTAGTCACTCCCAAGTGAAAGGAAGGAGGTTAATCTAATACAGGCCTGAAACAAAGCAGAAGATTAAAGTGAGAATTTCAGCTAGGGGGGATTTTGAGGGCAACACAAAAAGGAATGAAGGCAAAAAAAAAAAAAGACAGAAAGAAATGGATAATTGATGTTATGCACGAGATGACAAAAACTTGCTTGCACAGTTTTTAAATGGAATAATTCTATCTACTAATCTCCTGTCTGTGTATCTTAAGTGTGGGTGTGGAGCTGTATGTGTGGGTGTGGGTGTTAAATATGGGTAGGAGACCTGATTGCTTTCTCTCACAGAAAACATCAAGCCAATTATCATTTCACTGCCAAATTCCTCTAATGTGATTATTTGTCTTTTAAAAAGGCAATGAGAGGATGCTTCCATGAATGGCATAAGACTGTAAAAATGGAAATGACTGTGCCTAATTTAGGAAGACAGAAGCAGTAGGATTATGAGTGTGAAGGAGGAGGGAGCCATAAGTTTGTTAGTTAATTTTCCCAGTGTGGGGGCAAAAAAATGTCTGACATTTTCCTCACGCAGGTAAGTATCTCACAAAGAAAATAGAGAGCCTGGGCCTCTTGAATCCCAAAGGTCATGTTGAGGAAGTCCCATTCTGAATGCTATAAACAAGTTAAGCAACAGCTCCTGTAGGGGAAATTCTAATTCCTGGAACTAAGTAATAAAGCAGCCAACACACAGCTGTATGTCTAGTCACCTATTTGGGGAAGAAATTTACTATGGACATTAAAGTAAATGAGGCAGATCATCCCGGTTAGAAGGGATGAGGCCTTTGATGTTTGATGTTTTTGGCCTGGTAATATATTTTTCTCTGGTAAATAACACAGTGTCACGAACAAAAGTGTTCATTTATAACTAACTCAGGCAGGAAACTCAAGCTGGAAAAAGCAAACCTAGATAATAATAATAATAATAACATCATCATCATCATCATCATCATCATCACAGCTGACATTTATATAGCACTTACTATGTGCCTGGAACCATACTAAGATCTTTACAATTATTATCCCAGTCATTTGTTACAACAACCCTGGAAGGTAGTTGCTATTATTAAACCCATTTTTACAGATAAGGAAACTGAAGCAAACAAGTTAAGTAATTGCCCAGAGTCACACAGCTGGTAAGTATCTGAAGCTAGATTAGAATTTAGTTCTTCTTCACTCCAGACCCAGCTCTCTATCCATTTCTACCACCTGCTGCTCAAGTTGTGTGCCATGGATCAACAACACTATTAGACTAATATTGGCCTCAGTGAAGAGTTGAGTCTGGTACTCCCTGGGCTTACTCTATCAGCCCCTACTCACACAATGGCTAGATCCTTAGAGGGCGGTTTACTACTTCTCCCTTGAGTGTTCTAAGAGTAATTTTGAGGGTTTCTAAAACACTTGCCCATGAGCCCCTAAACAATGTGTTCCCTGTTAATTACCAGCCAGTAAGACTTAATTAGGTTTTAGTAAAAGGTATTTTACTAAGGTTTTAAAGTAAGAACATTTCATGTAACCCCAATGTTCAAAAAAATCTGGGATAAACTCTCCCACAATTATATGTAGAGTCTGTGACAAAGTGGGTTCAAGCTCACAGATCACATGTTCCAAAAGAGTAACTCATGACTCTTGGATGTATGGAACTCTCTCTTTCTCTCTCTCTCTCTCTCTTTTTTTCATTTGTAGAGTTCTGGGAGTCAAGGTGATGGAATAGTGGAAAGAAACAGTCTTCTACAAAGATCTGAAAAACATGCCAGACTGAGTCCTGATCAGTAAATCCAAGAAAAAAAATCACAGTGAATCATTTTTCTAGCCCAGGTCAGCATAGGAAAACAGAGAGAAAAGTCTGTGAACACAGGGGATGGGGTTTGGCTAGGGGCACATTGTGGAGAACATTTCCTCACCCAAGGATTGAAAGTGGATCAAGTCAACTGTGAATGACTTAACTAATCTCAGCAATACAATGATCCAAGACAACTCTGAAGGACTTATGATGAAAAATGCTACCCAAAGAACTGATGGTATCTGAATACAGATTGAAGCATACTTTATTTTGCTTTATTTTTCTTGAATTTTTTTCTTGTCTATGTTTTCTTTCACAACATGACTATTTTGGAAATGTTTTGCATGACCACACATGTATAACCTATATCAAATTTCTTGCCTTCTCAATAGAGGGTTGGGTGGAAAGGGGGGAAGGAAGAGAATTTGGAACTCAAAGTTTTAAAAGTGAATGTTAAAAATGAATGTTAAAATTGTTTTTTACATGTAATGGTGGGGAAATAAAATAAATATATGGTTTTTTAAAAAAAAAAAAAAAAGAAAGAAGATCAAGGCTAAGCATTGGGCAAGAAAAATCCCAGGGGGACCTAGACCTTGAGCATGTGGAAATGGAACAAATGGCAGCTCTACAGCTCACAATCCAATTCAAGGTCACAGATCCATGGCAGACCAAGGAGAAGACCTGCTCCTAGAAAATGAGGAATTGTCATGGGTCTCAGACTATGCAACAAGCTAGGTACAAGTGTAGATTTGACCCCAGAAGGGGAATCAAGGACTCAGTTCTATCTTCCAGATCAGCCTGAAGCCTATAGTGGAATAACCAGAGCATCTCAGACAAAGGAAAGTCTCAAGTTGTGTCACTCCGAACTGCAGAGCTTTCCACCTGGATAATGGTGATTGAGTCTAGCAGAAGTTTACTGGAACTTCCAACCAGGGACAAGCCCACAGCCATGTTACTGAGATGCTAACCTGAGCCAGGAACTCACAGAACTCAGCTCAGAAGGTCAGTGCACAGACTTTGTCTCAAAATCACTTTGGAAACACTGAAAGCTTGTGTGTCCCCAGCCTGAACTATCCCTGAGACTCGGGGATACTGTAAGAATAACTACACTCAATACCTCCAGGAAAGCAGCAAAAGCACCCAAGAGAATGGTAGCTTAGCTTTGATATTACTCTTAGAAGTATACAGAGCCTGTTCCTAACATAAAATATAAAGTCAGGAAGTAGCCTTGAAAAACGAGCCAAAAAAAAAAAAAAAAAAAGAATCCCACCATAAAGAGCTATTATGGTGACAGAGATGCTCAGGATACAAACCCAAAAGAGAATGACTCCAAAACATCTATAAGCAAAGCCTCAAAATAAAAATACAGCTTATATCTAAGTCCAACCAAAATTCCTAGAAGAGATAAAGCAAGCATTTTGAAGAGTTTCAAGTGACTTTTAAAAATCAAATAAGAATGCTGGAAGAAAAATATGGGGCAGGGGGAAATAAGAGCTATAGGACAAAGATATATAAAGAAAATTACTAATCTGGAACAAAAGGTACAACACCTTAACCAATAAAAAACCTCCCTGAAAATTAGAATTGAATAAGTAGAAGCTAATGGTTCTATGAGATATCAAGAAATATTTTAAAAGTAAAGAAAAAAAGTGGAAAAATAGAAGAAAATGTATGGTGTTTCATAAGAATAACTGACCTGAAAAACAAATCAAGTAGAGGTAGTTTAGGAACCAATGGAACCCCTAAAAATCATGACCATGAAAAAGAGCCTAGATAAACTATTTAAAGAAACCAAAAAAGAAAACTGCCCAGATTTCCTACAAAGTAAAAATTAGAAAGGAGCCACTGCTCACCT
Source organism: Vombatus ursinus (assembly GCF_900497805.2). Classification (NCBI taxonomy): domain Eukaryota; kingdom Metazoa; phylum Chordata; class Mammalia; order Diprotodontia; family Vombatidae; genus Vombatus; species Vombatus ursinus. Next base: position 5,641,893 of record NW_020954604.1, on the reverse strand, counting down.
TATGAAAGAAAACTCAAAATAGAAAATCTAGGAATATTATATCCAAAATCCAGAACCTCCAAATAAAAGAAAAAATACTGCAATCAGCTAGAAAGAAAGGATTCAAATGTCAAGGAACCAGAATTAGGATCACACATGATTTAGCAGCCACTTTGATAAAGAAGAGGAGAAATTGGAATGTGATATTCCAGAAGACAAAATATCTAGGCTTATAACCAAAAATAACTTACCCAGAAAAACAATATAATCCTATAGGATGAAAAAAAAAAGTGGATCTTTAATGAATAGATGACTTCTAAGTATTCCTGATGAAAAGACCAAAGTTGCATAGAAATTTTGAAATACAAACCCAGGACTCAAGAGAAGCACAAAAAGGTAAACATCAGCAAGCGATCACAAGGGATTAAACAAGGATTAATGGCTTAAATTCTATATGGGGAGATGGTACGCATTCCCCCAGAACTCTGTCATCATCGGGGGTCATGAAGGGAAAGCATGGATGTGTTTCTATTATGTTTTGATGATCTTAAAATAATAATGGGAAAGGGGGTGAAATTGTACACTTGTGGCAGCGGCAGGAGAAGGAAGAATAAAGGAAATTATCTCACATAATTTGGGTGAACAAGTAGACATCTACATAAACAAAGATGAAGTGGGAGAGGGCGACAAGTTTGTGGAGTCTTCACAAAATTACTCTTAGGTGTAGCTCTTTGCTGGGGGGGACAAGATATGATGGAAGACCAGAAAAGTCTTTCTCATTCAACTCAATTTATTCTAAATTATTTAACAATTTGAGTGCCTAGTAAGTGCAAAGTACTGTGTTTGGCACTGATGCAGAAAAGACATGAAGAAATATAAGGCATGATAGCCCTTGCTCTTCATGACCTTATTATTGGGGACATAGGACACATAAAAGAAGCAAAATGATATTGGGTAGAAAGTTGGTCTTAGAGTCTTGGGATTCTTTCCCACTTTACTATTGGTCTCCATTAAAGGATTCTGATGGTCAGATAGCATGGAAGGAAATGGAAAGATGGTGGAATAAGATTTAGGTTGAAGAAAGGCAAATTGAGAAGAAGAACAAATAGGAAGTATTTGTTAAGAAAAATGGAAAAGAAATAAAGCTTTGAAATAATATGAAAGGAAAATGTGAAGACTGAAAAATGAAAAGGGAACTTTGGATTATAATCAAATGGCAGCAAAAAAATAATGAATGACATTTATTAATGAGGACATGACACTATTCTTTAGGTAGAAAGCTGAGTGAAACTGTCAGTGAGTATATCTAAACATTTTTATTTAATTTTATTTTTATTTAATTTTATCTTTTATTTAATATCTAGACATTTTTACAAAATTTTATATGTTTATAGGGAAGATCAGAAACATCCAGATATATTTATAAAAACTGACATATTCATTTCACTAAACTCAGAGGATTTAGCTGCCTTAGGTCAGTGAAAAAATTATTTTATCCTATCTAATCTAATCAGCTCTCTGCTTTCTCCCTGATTGGCTAGTAGTGGCTGTAGGTTCATAGGTAGGATAATGCAAACACTGCGCATATTCTATTGTGTGTACCTGACATCTGACATGGTAAATAGAGGTAGAACACTGAACACTGTACTTAGGCCTTATGTACTTAAGATTAAGTGCTTGTTGAACGGCTCCCATATTTCTCTTGACTCCCATTATTTATTCAGCTTCTGTGGAAGCAGGATCATTCTTTTATATTTCAACATGGAGATGGTTCCACCCACAAGGCCATTCATTTACAGATCTTGAAACCAAAATGTTTGATTTGATGCTCCCATGTAGACATACTATAATCTGCAATGAATATAAATAGTAATCTGAGAATTGCAAAATCTCAGAGTTGAAAGTGACCTCAGCAACAACCTAGTCCAATTCATATGCCCTCAAAAAAATAGTAGTAATAATAATTCCTTCACAGGTGTTCTTAATCTAAGATGTGTGAATTTATGTTTTTATTTATTGTTTATAATTGTATTTCATTATAATTGGTTCCCATTATAATCATGTGGATTTCATTTTATATATTTTAAAATATTTTTCTGAGATATAGTTGATAGCTTTCACTAGATTGCCAAAAGGGTCTTGACATTAAAAAGTTAAAGGAGTGTACTATCTTTCTGTCTATCCATCCATCCATCCATCTATCTGTCTATGCCATATACGTGTATATTTGCATATTTATTGAAGCACTTGATCTTCCTTATTACAAATATATACATATGTATGTATACATATATATATATACATGTTTATATAAACATATGTATAAATATATGTAATAGGGAAGATCCATGCATCCAGATATATTTTTACAAAAACTGATATATTTATTTCCAATAAACCCAGAGGATTTAGCCACCCTGATTCAGTGAAACAACTATTTTATCCTACTTACTTAGTTCCATGTTTTCTCCCAATGGGCTAGAATTAACATTCACTGACAGTTTCACTCAGTTCTTTACTAAAGGATAGTGTCTTCTCCTCTTTAATAAATGTAATTCATTTTTTTCAAGGAATTCTGTTGCCTTCAGATTATATTCCAGAGCTCCCCTTTCACTTTATATATTAATGTATTTATATATTAATAGGGAATACATATTACTATACAAGTGATATATTAATAGATCTACACCATTGATATTTTTCCATCTCCTTCTCAAGTCTGAACAATCAACAAAATAATAACTGAAGGTGTGACTTACAGTATTACAGCATTTGCTGATTTCTGAGGTGTAAATGTTCACAGTGAAAATTTAACAATTGGCTCTCACAAGGCAGTTTGAACTGACTCTAGTACACCTTTGTCTACAACATAGGGGTCGTACAGCCTTTTCCCAATAAGTAATAATCTCAAGGCATCCCATCCCATTTTTGGAAAACTATAATTTTTAGGAACATTTTTTCTGATAGCAAGCCAAAACTTGCCTCTCTGTAGCTACAACCCAGTATTCCTTCTTCTGCCCTCTGGGGCCAAAGTGAATAAATCTAATCCCTCTTCCCCAAAATAGCCCTTTAAATATTTGGAGACAGATATTGTATAACCAAGAGTCTTCTATTCTCTAGTCTAAACACTTACAATTCCTCCAAATTATCTTGATGATGTAGAAGGAATTCAAGGCTCTTCCCTATTTGTTTGCCTACCTCTACACAATTGATGTCATGCATATCCAGAGCACAGTCCAACAAAATTATTCTGTCCTTATTCCTGGAAGCTCTGCCTTCCTCACTGCAGCCTAAGACCACATTATCTCCCTTGGCTGCCAAAGAACCCTGGTAACCCTTTGCTGTTGTCATTCACACCTGCATTCTTTCATCCAGGTAACCCCATACCCCCAACCCCAAAGGAGCTTCCCTTTGCCAAAGTAGATCAAGAACTATTCTACAATTTATAGCCCTAGAAAACTGCCTGATTAATGAAAGGCTTAGTAACTTGCCAAAGGTCACACAGACAGTATGTATCTGAGGTCAGCCAGTTCTTTCTGGCTTTGAAGCTGGCTTTCTAACTATTGTGCCCTTTTGATTTGATTTTATAATCCACTAACATCCCACCACCACCTTAATCATTTTCAGACAAACTGCCATCTAACCATGACTCCTCATCTTGCACTTGTGAAGTTGATTTCTTGAACCCATCAGACTTTTTACATTTATCCTTATTAAATGTCATCTTATTTGACTTGGCCAACTGATCTAGACTGTCATGAGTTGTTCTGAATCCTTATCATCATCCAGTGAGCTAGCTATTGCTCAGCATTTTGGGTCTTCCATATTTTTTTAATCATGCCATTTGTGCCTTTGTCCAAACCATTAGATAATCAATATTCCCTCTTGTGACATTTTGGTCATGTTATTGGTAGCCAGGCAGCTGGGTGACATGGTGTATAGAATTCTGGACTTGCAGTTAGGAAGGCCTGAGTTCAAATCCCATTGCACTAGCTATGTGATTCTAAGCATGTCACTTAACTTCTCATTTGCTTCAATTTCTTCAGTTGTAATGTGGGAATAGTAATTGTACCTAACTCCCAAGGTTGTTGTGAGGATCAAATTAAATAGCACGTAGAAAGCACTTTGTAAACTTTGAAGTGCTACATAAATGTTGTTGTTGTTGTTGTTATTGCTATGTATTCAATTCAGAAGTATTCCAGAAGATACTTTGCCTGAACTTTGGGTAAACTGTTACCTGTTGTACAATGGTACCAGTTTTTGGACTAATGAACAAAATAGTTGTTTCCCACATGTGTACTTAAATGAGTCAAAAAGAATCCAGAACATTTTTTTCTCCACATCATGTTTTTTATGATATAAATACAACTCTTTGTTAAAGCAGCAAAGCCAATAGCTATTAATTATTAAGAAATTAAAGAATCTAACTTGTATCTCAACTGAGTAGAGGGTCATTTCATTTCTCATGAGTAACAAGAGTATAAGTAAGGAATATGCTTTCCTCAATTTCTGAATTCTTTTAAGCATGTGGACAAGTACTCAGATTAGATCCCACAATTCTATATAATAGAATATAAAAGAGATAATAAGAGCCTGAAAAAACTTAAAGGGAGGTGTTATCAATACCTATGATCACCAAAAAAAAAAGAAAAAAAAAAAACCTCATTAGAGTCACATGAAACATTTGTTTTTACTGATCCAGGTCTCACCTGTGAAAAGAATTCCTAAGGTCTAAATGAAATAACATGTTGGATGGGATTGTTTAATGCCATCTGTTTAAATGTTGCAGTTGTTTAATTGGCACAACTGTGAGAGAGACAGCCAGACAGACAGAGACAGGAAAAGACAATAGAGAGATAGATTATATGTGTAAATACCTAAAAAATAAGTAATTACTAAGTACTTTAACTAAAATGGCTATCCATCATATAATTCAAGGTTTAAATATAGAATCACAGAATAGTTGTAAGGGAGTTAGTAGACTTTTAGTCCAAACAATACATAAAAGGAATCTGCACTAATAATAAACCTTCTCAAACATTTCCACGGTTATTTAGCTCACTTTCCATCTTCTGAATGTTCTTGGTCACTACTTCTCACCTTTATCTTCTCCCTGACTTGAGCAAACTGCAATTTTCCAACTTATCTTGAACCTAAAATATTTCTATTTTGCAAATGAGGATACTGAGGCTCAATGAAATTAAGTGATTTGCTTATGTTCATATCAGAAAAATTGCGACAAAGAGGCTGGGTGGAGGGGTGTAAATTCGATTACTCAGGATTAGAACAATACATTAATTGTGTGTTGTTGTTTTTCTTTCGTTTTCAAAGAAGACCAATGACATTATGAGGGTGATGTCTTGTCATTCTCATAAATTAGATTTAAGTGAGGCAGAGCTGTGCAAAGTCATCAGCCTCACTCTCTCCTATAGTCATCGAAGTCCAGTGGCAAGACATTGGGCAAGAAACTTCTCCTATCTGGGCCTCAGTTTCTTCCTGTATAAGTTGGGAGGGTAGAATAAGATGATGCCTAAGATCTCTTCCATCTCTACCATTCAATCATTCTTTGACTTTTTTATACCAATAAAGGTAAGTATTGCTATGCAGATCATATAATTCTGAGAATTTAAAGCAGAGATGAAAACCCTAAAGTAGAGAGGGGCTTCCTTGCATGTTGAAAATACCATGATAGATGATATCTGGGGTAGAATACAATGCAACATTTTGTTCTTCAAAGATTCCACACATTTCAACAGATCATATCCTTAATAGAAATAAAGAATTAATGAAAAAGCATTTATTAAGTACTTGCTATGTGCCAGTCATTCTACTAAACTCTAGGTTTAAAAATACAAAGGATAGTCTCTGCCCTCAAAGAACTTACATTCTAATTGTGGGGGGGAGGGGGAAATCATACACATAAAAAATGGTGGTCAGAGAGGGGCATTTGGTCAATAAAGTTAAAGGGATGGTGTTAGTGATTTCAATAAAAACATTATTATCATTATAAGTTTCTTCCCTGTCTCCCCAAAATTCATCCCCTGCTAGCCAGCCTTGTAGTAATGAGCCTCTCTATGCTTCCCTCTACTGATCCTCAGATGACAGATGTATTCTAGCTTGATAGTGCCCAGACCTTTAGTGACACTGACAGAGTAGTGATGAGTGGATTAGCTAACATACTTGAACCAAACTATCATTTTGCCAGTTCTTCACACTGCTCCCCTTGTCTTTTTTTTTCCTGAAACTATGTTATGATGACTATACCCTACCCTCCCACTTTTGGCTTTGGGTAAACCTCAAGACCTCATTTTTGACTCTTATTTAGGCCTCTCCATTTATTTACCCTGTTGCACTTCAGTTTGACCTAGCTTAGCCCAGTTTTCTATTTTCCCTATCAGATCTCAATTTAGATTATTCTCTTTTATTCCTAGTATAATTCTCTCCTTCGGGCCCTGGTAATTGTCTTAAAAATAATAATTCATATTTACATAACACTTTAAGGTTTTCAAAGCAGTTTCCTTGTGACATGCATCATTTCTGGGAAACCCATCTTCATGAGTTCGCAAAGTCTCTAGAGTATTAGAATTTTTTTTTTTTGTAAGTAGCAGAGTGGTACAAATAGCACTTTACAGATAAAGAAACTAAAGCACAGAAAAGTTAAGTGAAATGCCCACGGTCACACAACAATGTTGTTGTTGTTCATCCTTCATTCTCGAAGAGGACCAATGACATCAGGAGGGTAATGTCTTGACTTTCAAGAGAATTGGATTTAAGTGAGGCAGAGCTGTGCAAAGTCATCAGCCTCACTCTCTCCTCCAGAGTTTTTTGAGTCCAGTGGCAAGACACAGGTCAAGGTGACTGATGATGGCCCTTGCAGCAGGAGACCTTGGCTTTTTTTTTTTAACAAATTTAACCACCACGTGGTATTATTAGCTATACACCTAATCCTACTCACCAAAAGGAGCAGAGCCTGGGAAATTTTGCCCTGCAATTATGTTCTCCATTGCTCTCTAGAAGGAGCACAAGAGAAATACTTAGTTCTCAGAGAGTGGGACACCTTCTATCCCTCAACTCCATCTCCTTAGGTGCTTGTGTTTATCTCATTAGCCTAAGATATGTGGTTAATATGTATAGTACTCCTCTGTGTTATTTTCCCATCTGCACTCCCAATTGGGTCCCTGGAGGGTGACTGCTCCCAGTTCTGTGGATTGTCTAAAATTCTAACTAATGAGCCCCTATCAGTGTACTTTCCCTTAATAATCATTTACTACCTCAAAGCAAAGTATTTACTAATATGGCATATTTAAAACGATAGCTACAAAACAGCTCCCTGCCCTGCTATAAACCTAGGGTATACTCTCTCACGAATGCACACAGCAGGGAGTGTGTGTCCAAGACTATTCATTCTTCTGATACTGTTAGTCCCCTTTTATATGATTAGCTCCTAAACTTTTGAGGGCCAATTCTCTGAAATGTGAATTTACCCAATAATAGCTCTAAACATACCAGAAAAGCTCACCTTCTCCCTGAATCTGATCTGTTTGATTGAATTCCAGTCAAGTGACTTTGACATGATGATCAGTCATCCATGCAAACAAACATGCTTAATTCTTTACAGTATTTTTACTCCTTGCATAGAGTCAATAACAAAAATAAAACAAGATATAGCAGGACATCTGTTGCCTAATTTCAAATCTGTATCTTCCTGACCAAGATATAGGTATGCTACAAAACAGGGAATTTTAAAATAGAGTTATGAGTACCTAAATCGACTTGCTCTTCCAGACCAGGGGAATTCTAGGGCACAGTTCAAGGTCATTAGGCTAAGCCAGCTAAACCAGAGTGGCAAGTGTAGAGTCAATGAAACCTTTCTAATATAGGAATTAGCAAACCTTGACAATGTAGCAAATGTCACTCTAGACTCATCCACCAGTTCCTCTGCAACTCCATTTTAGACTGTCTGGGTACTGTTTGGATCCTAGGTGGCTCAATGGATAAAGTGCTAGGCCTGAATTCAGGAAGATTCATCTTCCTGAGTTTAAATCTAGCCTCAGACACTTACTAGCTGTGTGATCCTAGGCAAGTCACTTAACCTTATTTGCCTCAGTTTCCTCATCTATAAAATGAGCTAGAGAAGAAAGTGGCAAACCACTCTAAGTATCTTTGCCAAGAAAACCTCAAATGGGGTCATTAAGAGTTGGACACGACTGAACAATAGCAACAACTCCTAATGTTGGTGACTTTCTCTTCAGTGCCCTACCATTGACCAAACTGACTGCTACTAATAGTGTAAATCTCACAATTCATGGAACAGGGCAAGTGTGGACCTAGTCAAGTCAAAGGGGACTGCTACCATTTTTTTTTTATTTTTAGGCAATTGAGGTTAAGTGACTTGCCCAGGGTCACACAGTGTCTGTGCCACCTAGCTGCCCTGGAACTGCTACCATTTTGTCCACTTGTCTGTCATCTCAAGTCTAAGTTCCCCAGTAACCAAGAACTATATCACTTCCCTCCTGGTCTCTTCTAATCACCACTCAAATTTGATCCCTCCCCACCAAAGAGGAAGAGCCTAAAATCTAGTGCTACAGAAGAATCCCTAATAAGATCTTGTAACTATTAACTGAAGTCTAAGGTTTTTGACAAATCAGTGAAATGCATTAATCTTCCTTAGCACTACTGAGTCTCTTGGTGACCTTTAGAAGTTCAACCATGATTCAAAGCCTGAAATGTATAGAATTTAAAAGATTCTGCATTTCAGAGTGCTATGGTGAACATAAATGCTAACCCCAGACTATATAATTTTCTATCTGGATCTATCCTCCTTTCTCTGAGGCTGGAGTCATCTAGTTATATGACTATATAACAGAACAAAGGGTCAGGAAATGAGGGAGACATTAAACCCATTCAGGGATAAACCAGTGAGATAAATAACAAGACAGGAGATGGAAGATGGGAAAGTGTTTGAGGGGACTAGCATGACTATTTCTGAAATTCTCTTTTGGCTGTAATCCTGTATTATTTATTAATATACAATACCCATCAATGCAATACAAACATCTCTCCATCTCAAACACTCATGATTTCCGACTGATCCTAACTATTAATATGGCTTATTCCTTGGCCCTTATGAAGAGGTGGGGGGTTTTTGGGTGCTCCTAGATGCACAGAGGCACCCCAAGATCACGGGAGGTTTCGGGGTGCTGGAAAAAGCCCCAGATTGTGGCACGGATCTGCCTGAAGGAATTCAACCCAAAATCTTCTCCCAGCCAGAGAAAAAGTTTATTAAAGATAAATCACATATAGTACAGGTCATGCCCATGAGGACGAGCAGGCTTGAGAGTCTCAGCCTCTGGGCGTGAGAGGTTCTCAGGGTCTGAATGGGGGCTGGGGGCTAAGGTGGCCAGGCCAAGTGATGCTTGTCCTTACAAGCAAGCTTGGGAATAGCTCAGCCTCTAGGCATGAGGAATTCCCAGCATCTGAATGGGGTCTGAATGGGGGAGGCTAGGTGAATCCCAAGCCAGGTGATACCCATAAAGAGGGGCAGGCGTGAGTGTCTTAGCTTCTAGGGGCATGAAAAATTCCCAGCGTCTGAATGGGAGGTGGGGTGAATCTTAAGTACAGAAAGATTGTGAGAGGGATCTAGGAGTGGCCAAGTAGTTTGGAGTGATGGGAGGCAGGGCCTAAGGAGATCTGGATGGGATTGGCTAGTAAGCTGGGGTGAACAGAACTCCTGGGTCCTGGACCTCGTGGTGCCTAGCTAGGCTTAAGGGTGAGAAATGGCCAGGAAGGCAAAACAATGGAACGGAGATTGGGTGTAGCCACAATGAGAGGCCAGTTGAGAAAAAGGGTCCAGGTGAGAATTTCCTGTTTGGAATGTCTGAGAGCTTTGAACAGACAATGACAATAGATAATGAAGGAAACTGGAAGGGGGAGTTTGCTTTCAAAGGGAGATAAAGAGAGACAAACAGAAGCCAGGTTCTTTTCAGGGCCAGGGAAGAAAGATGCATATGAATAAGGTCAAAAGGTAAGGCTGAAGCTTTGGAAAGGAGGTAAGGGGAATCTAAAATCTAAGAGTTTTCAAACTGGATGGTGTGCACATAACCCCGTCATTTCCGAGGGGAACGCCAGAGATTTGGCCATGTGGGAAAGTCCAGGGTTTTTCCTTTCTGGGGTCCAGATCCCAATCTCATCACTTCCATAGTTTAAAGTTAATGCTAAAGCATCACTTTAGTCATAAGTACATAAATTTAGAGTTGGTGATCACCTTAGAATTCACCTGGTCCAACCCTTTCATTGTCCAGATGAGAATACAAAGGTCTAGGCTTTTAGAAAAGAAAGACATTAAAGATAATCTTTAGAGAACTTTTGAGGTTCTCTATCATCAACATGGAGGGGTATTTTGCATTGGGTCTCATAGAAACAATAATAGCATTTATGTAGTGCTTTAAGATTTGCAAAGTGCTGTACTTTTACTATCTCATTTTATTCTCACCACCCTGGGAGCTAAGTGCTATTATTATTGCTATTTTACAGATAAGGAAACTGAAGCAGAAAGCAGCTAAGTGACTTGCCCAGCTAGTAGGTTGTCTGATGTCAGATTTCTTGACCATGGCTCTATTCATTACATCACCTAAGTGCCACACAGGAAATTGGATATGATATAAAGAGTACCACATTTGGATTCAGGATATGTGGATTTGTGTATTACTTGTATGAACTCAGGTTAGTCACTTGCCTCAGTTTCTTCAAGTGTAAAATTAACTGGTTGGACTAGATAACCTGATTTAAAGCACTGTAATAGGATTAGCCAGTAGCTTAATAGATTTTTTTCTTGCATTGAGTTTATAGGATCAAAATCATTGAAGCTAACATTTCTTTTGCCATTTAACAGATGAGGAAAAGGGAGATTAGAGAGTTTAAGTGACTTGGTTGTGGTCATGCAACTAGTACATGTCAAAGATAGGATTTCAGGTCTTTCTTCCTATCTACTAAAATAGCAAAATAAAGCCCTCCCCCTAAGAACCTTCAAGGGATACTTGGTGCATTCTTTAATGATTTCAAAAATTTAATTTATAGATAGAAAGAGGCTCACTGCCCCTCTACATTTGTAATTAAATCCATTATTGCATTTGAATCTCACAATAAGTTTGTGATGTGGGTAATGTAGTGATTATCCCCATTTTACAGATTAGGAAATTGGGATCTGAAGAGGTTAAGTAGCTTAAAGTATCCTTAAGTCATAGGACTGTTAAGCAGAAGGGCAAGAACATAATACCTAGTCATCATTTTCTCTAAATGACAACATGGTACCAGGCAAAGTCCACAACTATGGACACAGTGACAGTACCCACCCTATACACTGCCCTTAACTTTGGGACTAAATCCCCCCAAAAAAACTATACTTACTTTTCATATATGGTTTTAGAGATTCAGGGATTGGTGAGCTGTGCCAGATGGATAGAGAATTGGAATTAGAGGAGGAATCATAGAATAGGGTAGCCATAAGGTAATGGTAACTTTAAGGCAATCTATGCCATTTCCTCAGTTTGTATATATGGAGCCTGAGGTTCAGAGAGGGTCCAGAACTTGCCCACGGTCACAGAGATGCGGTGGAAGCTCAATCTTGGACTCTTGTCCCATCTAGTACTCTTCGTATAAATGCACTCTCGGTAGGGAAAAGAAATGCCAATGGTGACTTTAATCAGTAATGATAACTGATTTCACTGTGGGAAAAAAAAAAAAAAAGACAACCTCACACATTTAGCCCTGAGGGAATTGGTCCTTGTTTTTCTTCTCACAGCAAAGTGAGTTCTGGTTTTATGATCTTAGCAGCCTCTTTATTTATATGGTTACCAAAGAAAGAGGGAGAAGCAAAATATATTTGCTTTTCACTAAATAGACATCACAAAATGGGGTGCAGGATGTTCTCTCTCCCTTTTTCAGGGGAACATAACTTTTTCCTTGGTGCAAGTTATATGGAAGAGGTTTGATCCTAAGTATGCTGCTATTCTGCAACAAGGCTTAAATAACAGGGCATCTGAAGCTTAGAACCTTTTTGCAAAGCATATCATAAATCTTTATGTAGGTAGAGAAAGTGGAGACCAGGCTGGAGCTCCCCTCAATTGAAACTGAATTGTTTCATGAAAGCAGCCAACTGGTTGCCTCCACCCAACCTCAAGAGCCCAGCCAGCTCACCACAGCTCTTCCCTCAAAGAAGCATAATATTAACTTTGAGGTTAAATTTGTCACATCAACATTAATGAAAATCAATATGGCCTTTGTGTCCAAGGGTGGAGTCCTGTGTGGCTGACCAGCAGCTCTCTGTCACTGCCCAGGAAGTGCTTCCCCTTCTCCATGGTCCAGAGTTCTCTTTGTTGCCAGCTTGGCAGGTTCTCTGTCCCCCTTCACTCATGGAGACAGTGCTTGCTCTCTCTTTGTCTCTTTCTCTTCCTCCATCTCTTCTCTCTCTGACTCTTTGTGTATATGAGTGTCTCTCTTTCCCTCTCTCTCTGTCTCTCCCTCTCTCCCACCTTTCCTCTCTGTCTTTCTGTTATGTCTGTCTCTTTCCCTCCCTGTCTCTCCCTCTCTTCCTCTTCCTCTGTGTCTCTATCTCTGTTTTTTTGTCTCTCTGTCTCTCCATCTCTCTCTGTCTCTACTTCTCTGTCTCTCTGTCTCCCCATCTCTGTCTCTGTCCCTCTCTCTATCTCTTTCTCTCCCTCCCCCCATCTCCTACTACACAATAGCACTTTCTGACCTTTGCCAACAGAATGTTTTTACACTTGTCATGTTCTAAGTGTTTCATGTGGATATGTTTAATCACACCACCCTACCCCAGGGATTGAGTCAGGGTAGTACAGCAGAGATAAATAACATTTTGGGGCCACCCTTCCAGATCCCAACATTTTTACACTAGCAAAGAGAAGTAAAATATGGCAGTCTTAAAGTCAAGTCAGCAATCATTTGTTTAGTGATTACTATGCACTAGTCACTGTGTTAAGCTCTGGGGATACAAATATAAGCAAAGAAAAAAGATAATCCTTGCCCTCAGTGAGCTTACATTCTAACGGAAGACAACATATAAAAGGAATCTAAAAAGCAGTGGGGTAGGGAGAGAAAGTATTTACGTGGAAGAGTGATGGCAAAGTCCAGAGAGTCAAAAACAGAGTCAGTAGGGGAATGAAAGACGACTGTCATAGATGCTTCCTCAAAATGGAAGGAACTCACTAGTGGGAGAAAGGGAACATAGGAGTAGCAAGAGATATTTCTGGGCAAGAAGGTCACAAAGACTGGAGGAACTTCCAGGGTGAGAAAGCAGCTGAGACATGGTAGGAAAAGGCCAGAGAGTCAGAAACAGAAGTGAGAGAGGAAGAACATGAGACTTAAAGTTATAGGATTATAGATTTTGAGCTGGAATGGATGTTAAAGATCATCTGGTCCAGGATGTCTTCACCATTTTCATGTCATAGGTTCCTTCGGCAGACTGGTGAAGCCTGTGGACCTCTTCTCCAAACAATGCTTTTAAATAAATAAAATAAAATAAAATACATGGTACTGCAAAGGAAACCAATTATGTTGATATTCAGTTACAAAACACTTTTAAAAAAAAATCATGGACCATAGGCTAAGAACCTTAATTTAGGGGCAGCTACATGGTGCAGTGGATAGAGTACCAGCCCTGGATTCAGGAGCACCTGAGTTCAAATCCAGCCTCAGACACATATACTTACTAGATGTGTGACCCTGAGCAAGTCACTTAACTCCATTGCCTAGACAAAACAAAACAAAAACACCTTGATCTAGTCCAATATCATTTTAAAAATGAGAAACCAGAAGCACAGAAAAGTTAAGTGACTTATCTAAGGCCACACAGGTAGGAAGTGACAGAGACAGGATATGAATCCAGAGGACCTGGACTTGCCCAGGGTCACATAGCTAGTAAGTGTCTGAGGCTTAGCACTCCATCTATTTTTACCACCTTGCTGCCCCTAGATAAAGTATTGCCCACAGATAATTATGACCTGGTCAAAACTCCACAGGGAGTCAGCAGGACAGGGTTTGAACCCCTACCCCAATCTTCTGTTTCTAAAGCCAACATTCATAGCATCAGATCATTGTTTTTGAGCAGGAAGGGACTTTTAGAGTCTTCAAGTCCAACTCTATACTTTTTGCTATCTGAGGAAACTGAGGCCCAGAGTGTTAAATGACTTTTCCAATTTAAACCCAGTCCTCTGACTCCAAACCCTGGATCCATTCCATAGTAACACTGCCTTCCCTATAATTCTTTCCACTATTCTTCAAGTTAATCTACAAAGATATAAGAACACAAATTTTGTCCTTTTCATATATTTTCTTTTTCCTTGAGGAGGTTGTTTAACTTTAGGGCAGGTATTTTTAAAACTTAAATGTTACTTCTCTGTCTTTCTTAAAGTATTTTATTCCATTCTATTTACTTACTCAAATAAGAAAAAGAAGAAGAAGAAAAAACAAATGCCATACCCGTTAGCTAAAGAACCAGAGGGTGTGGCCACAGCTTAAACCTCATTAATTTGTGTAGTGGAAATGAGTGACAGCACTAGTATTATACACCGAGAAAACAACATTCAGCTTCAAATTGGAGGCAAAAAAGGAGAAACACTATTCTTACCCTGTCAGCTCTACTTGGAGAGTCAAATTTCTTTTCAAAGCATGCATTACCCTGTAACCCCCCAAAAATGAACAAGCTAGGAAAGTCCAGCACCAGAGTACAAAGAATTCCAGATCCTTGCATAGAAGATTCCCTGCCACTACCCATTTGTTAGGAACTTTAAATAAATTGAATCAAATCCAAAGCAAGGAAAGAAGTTAAGAGGAAGCTTTTTGTTGTTATTAATTAGACCCTGATGCTCCCAAAAACTTGTGGTCCTTAGCATACGAAAAAGATCATTCCTCTCTGCAAGGTCTCTTCTCTCTCAGGTCCCTTCTAGTGCTAAATCTACATTTTTCCCCTCCCAGACTTATTCTTTTGTGAAGACAAACTAGGCCATCTTTTGTCTCAATTCTTACCTATTCTAACCATTGAATGGGTGTTGCCTCAGACAAACTGAGACCTGGAAAAGACCTGAGCTTAAAAAGCCCACGGTCTCCCACTGAATCCTGGAACATTGCCAGTCACCCTGACCTGTCTTGCCACTGGACTCCAATGATTCTGGAGGAGGGAGTGAGGCTGATGACTCTGCACAGCTCTGCCTCACTTAAATCCAATTCACTTGCAAGTGAAGACATCACCCTCCTGATGTCATTGCTCCTCTTTGAAAAGGAAGAAGCAACAACAACAACGACAACAACAGCAAGAAGTCTGTGCTTGTATGACATAGCCATTTCTTCACTTTATGGCCACAAGCAACAAACAGAATTGGAGATGAATTAGTCCAATCATAGTAGCTAAGGTAAGGAAAATTAAATTAAGGTGAGGAAATGTCAGTTTTTGTTCTGAAAGGAAAATGAGTATTGAAACCTTGGACCCAAGTGATCAGGGCACTAACAGGACTTTCAGGGGCTGGTTAATTTTCTTTTTTCAGATCTAGGAAATCCAAAGGAAGAGAATTTTCTCATCTGAATAATGCTCCTCTGGGATTTATGACCTTTCCATTTATTTATTTCTTCTTTATTTAGTAATTAAAATGCAGATCTAATCATGTCAACACCCCCCCAAAACAAAAAAAAACTTTCAGAGGCTCTCTAGTACCTCTAAGTTAAAATATAAATTCTTCTTTTTGATATTTAAAGCCCTTCACACCCTGACTCTAAACTACCTTTCTAGCCTTATTACATATTACTCCCCTCTTGGGTCCAGCCAAACTGGTCTTCTTGTAGGTCCTCACACAGAACACTTGATCTCCCATCTCTGAGCCTTTCCATTGGATTATAAGCATTCCTGAAATGCTCTCTTTCTCTACTATCACCTCTTAAAATTCCTTAAAAGCCCTACCAAAACAGTCTGGCACTTATTTGATATATATTCATTCTCTCTCTCTCTTCCTCTCTGTCTCTCTCTGTCTCTCTCTCTTTCTGTCTCTGTCTCTTTCTCTTTCTTTCTCCATACATACATACACACATACATATATGTGTGTGTGTATGTATGTATGTATGTATGTACATATTGCCTCTTCTCTTCCTCCAAACCCCATAGAGCAGCAGAACTTCGAGGGCAGAAACTGTTTCACTTTTTCATCTCCATTAATAAATGTGACAATGTTTGTTGATTAATGAATTGATTGATTTTCCCATGGCAGTAAAGCAAATGCTTTCAAGGGGAACAACAAATCTTAATCTTCATTAGGAGGAAATTTTAAACTGTGATGAAATACTACTGTGTTGGGGCAGCTAGGTGGCATAGTGGATAGAGCACTGGCCCTGAAGTCAGGAGGACCTAAGTTCATATCTGGCCTCAGACACATAACACTCACTAGCTGTGTGACTCTGGGCAAGTCACTTAACCCCAATTTCCTAAAAAAAAAAAAAAAAATTAAAAAAATAAATACTATTGTGTTATAAGAAATGATGAGTTCAATGATCTTAGAAAGGCATGGAAAGACTTGCATGAAAATGAAGAGCAAAGTGAGCAGAACCAAGAGAACATTGTATACAGTAATAGCCATATTGTTTTAAGAATGACTTTGAGCAACTAAGTAATTTTGACTGTTATAAATACACAAATTAAAAATAAAGGACATATCAAAAAAGACACCATCTGAATCCAGAGAAAGAACTGATAAATAGAAGTATGTATAGAATAATTTTACATATATATACATATATATATACACATATGTATACATATACATAGATATTTGTGTCTAATGGTAGCCATCTCTAGGGTGAGGGCTGGGCGGGGAGAAGGGAAGAAAAAAGGATTAAAAAAAGAAATTTACATGATAACTTTATTATATATTTAAAATTAAAAGCAAGTTGTACATAATAGATTTGCAGTTTCATGTGTAATCATCTTTTTTATTATACTATGTTATGGAAGTGCTTGTTTTATTCCATAAATCAAAAATAACATAAAATTTTTAAAAAATCTATACAGTTTAGTTAAATAACAGATATGCAGATTCCCTTGGTTTGGCACTAGCATAAATCATTAAGCTGTATTAATGGCTCCCTGACCCTTGGTCCATATCTTTTCTTTTTTGCTAATTATCTCAATTCCACCTCCAGCCCATCTTAAATGTCTGAAGGCCTGGGGTCCTTTATTATTTGGACCCCAGATCTATACCCTTTGGCCTAACTTCAAAACTAATCTCTTCATAGTTACTTAAACCATTGGTTCAATGTATAGGTCTTTTACTACCCTTTTCCCTGGGTTCTGGATAGTCAACACCTTTCCTTAATGTCCCTGAGATAAGTCTTGATCAGTTTCTGGGTTCTTCCCATTTTATTGTTTGTTTTTTCCCCTATTCCCTCCCATCTTTGTTTTTGTTATTTTGCTATTGGAGTGGTGAGCCCAGACCCTGCATTCTGGACAGATCCTTCTGGGTTCCCTCCATCTCACGCTCTCTCTTCTGGGAATCACAGTTAGAAACCTGAAAAGTAATTTAGAGATCATCTTACAATTCCTTCACCTTGAAAAATGAGGCCCAGAGAAACAAAATGATTTGGCCATGGAAACACAGCTAGTTCTCTTTTGTAATTCAGTAGACCTTTGAAAATCCTCTTATTAGACTTCCTTATCTCCCCAAAGCTGGAAATACAATGGCTACTCACAGGCCTGATCTACTACAATTCATTCCCACTGTAGCTCAGAACTCCCCAGCTTAAGAGATTCACCAGCCTTTTCCTACCCAGTGGCAGAGATTATAAGCATGGGCCACCAGACTCAGCTAAAAATCCTCATATTCTACAGAGCTCTGGTTTCCACCATGACTAGGCCATCTGGATGGATGGATGGATGAGGCTGTTAAACCTACATTCAATTTATACAAACTTCCCTGGTTGTCCTAGCATCATTCCTTCCCTCAGGGCATCTGCATGATGCAGAAAAGCCCATGTTTATGTTTTACTGTAGTCTTACCCCGGTACCATCAGCAGTCTAGAATCTCCCATCCATCCACAATGACTTGGGGGATGGATCGGGTTTCATGGGCCTACATTGCACTGGTGGATTGGTGACACTGGGGAATGGGAGAAGGTGGCAGGAGAATGGGGCAGAAAGAAATCTGGGGCTTTTAGAATAACAGTAGTTTAAAAGAAGGAAGAGACTGGATCATCAAAACAGGTTGTGTGGTGCAGCCAGTTTGGAATTATTAGAGCAGGAAATGACTTAGAGAAGTGGACTTGGGCATAGAGGACCACCCAAAGAAGGGAGTGTTTAGATCAAGGAAATTCAGTGAGAAATATACAGCAGAGTCAACAAGTCACAGTTTAAGGAAAGTTAAGGATTGTAAAATCACAAGTTATAGTACTGGAAAGGACATTTGAGATCAAATAGTCCAACCCCCTCATTTTACAAATAAGGAAACTGAGGCCTACTTGTGTTTCCCTAAACTTGACATTCCACCTCTATGTCTTTACATAGTCTATTCCCTATGCTAGGAATATTCCCTCCTACTTCTTGTAATCTTTAGTTTATTACAAGCAGAACTCAGATCCCATCTGCTATGAGAAAACATTCCTGAATCCCTAGTGGGTACTCAGTGCTCCCTCTCTCCTCTTGCCTTTAATCTATCTGTTTAAAGGGTGGAACCTCCACTAGAATGTAAACTCTTTGAAGGCATGGACTTCTTCATTTTGTCTTTGTCTCTTCAGTGCCTAGTAGAGTATTAGACACAAAGTTAGGTGCTAAATGGATGAGTGACAACAAGGTGCTAAATAAATTCTTATTAAATGAATTCTCTTTGCATAAGATGACAATCTTGAATTGAGACAGAGGGATGGACAAGTCACTTTGACTTCTTTGGGCCTCATCTGTAAAGTGAGTTTGGCTTAGATGGCCTCTATAGTGTCTTCTAGCTCTAAATGTATCATTCTATAATGAAATATGAGGCTCAACCACGTCATGAGATCATCGATTTAAAGCTAGAATGGACCTTAGAAGTCATTCAGTCCAGCCTCAACTTACAGATGGGGAAACTGAGACCCACAGAGGTCAAATGACTTGCCCAAAGCCATCCTTCTGTCTTAGTTCAAGATATATTAGAGATGAAGAAACTGGAGCCCAGTGAAGTTGGGACTCGCCCACAATCACACAGCTTGTACATATGATCCAATGTGTTAAAACAGAGAGCACTTTGCAAACCTTAAAGTGCTATATAAATGATATTAGCTATTATCAGTATCTAAGGGGGAATGAAAACCCAGGTCTTCCTGACTCTTCGAATAATGCTCTATCCACTTTACCATGCTGCCTTTCTCTTCAAACCAACCTAAACTTCTTTATTCTACACAGTTTTTAACATGGTATTTTGTATATAATGAGTGCTTAAGCAAAGTGTTTTGTCGACTGATTCTTCCATGATCCAGGAAAGAGAGAGAAATAGCTTTGTCTTGGACTGGAGGCAAGGGTGAGCTAGAAATGAGTGGGGAAGACTGAGTATCTGAGCAGGTAACTTACCCAACCTGTTTGTGTCCTGAATTTCCCTCCCATTGTTTGTGGCCCTTAAACAGGCTAAGTGTTTCCAAAAGAGACTCCTGTCAGGTAGCAGGGAGTGAATAGGTACTGCAGGTGTGTGGGGGCAGGGCTGATGTCCTCAAGCAGCATCTATCAAGGAGAAATCTCTAATTTACTAGGGAACAGCATCAGATCCCCTAGGGGACAGGTGTGTATGGGGCAGTGAAAAATCCAGAGAGTTTTCTGCCCTGGGTCACAGCAACAGCAGCTCTGTTATCTGGTTATATGTAAACTCGCCCACCCAGAAAACAAGGAACTTTTAGCAACTACCAGCAGAGCTTTTTCCCAATCAGTTTCACACTTATGGCTCTATCAAGACCAACACGCAGTTCCTCCCTCCTAAACAAGATCTCTCCAAATCATTAACATGCCTGTCCCTGCAGGAGCTACTTTCTAATGCATTACTCTCAACCTCCTATTTCCATAATCAGTTGTTTATTTTACTTGTTCTGCTGGAGGCAGTCCTCACTGTAGGTCTGTTCTTTTAAAAAAATTAGCTTGGCTCAGTTTAGAAAGTATTTTCACATAATGTATCCTATTTGATCTTTTAGCCCTGAAGAGAGGATCAAAAGATTATAGGCAGCTAGGTAGTGTAGAGGAGAGCATCATCAAAGCAGCATCAGGAAGACCTGAGTTCAAATCCTACCCTGCACAATTATCAGCTGTGTGACCTTGGGCAAATTACTTCCCCTCTCTGGACTTCAGTTGCCTCTTTAAAATGAGGGAATTGAACTAGTTAGTAACTGAAGTCTTTTCTAGCTCTAAATTTTTGTTGCAATGATGTTAATGGATTTTTTTAAAAGAAGAAAATACAAGAGAAGTCATAAAGACAGATTGCAGACTAGACTGGAACTACTTGGTGGATTGCACAGGATGGAGGAACTTTGCCCTCCTATCAAGGGACCCTTCCTAAGACATTGCCTTTGGGGTGTGAAAGAAATGGATGGACCTCTGCTCTTCTTGTGGTAACTGAGGAACCTATGCTGGCAAGAGAGAAAAAGAGGCATGTGCCAGCTAATTTAGTAACTGATTCCCAAGCAAGTCCACCCCCTCATCTTCAAATGTATCTCTAAATTAAGTCCTTGGAGCTCTAACATTCTGCTCTATCTAGGTTCTTTGGTTAGGTGATTCTAGATTTCCTTACATGAATGATGAGAGCCCACCAGACCAGCAGAGTACTTTGAAAAAGATGGAAAAGGGAGATGGGGGTAAGGGGAGCAAGGAACATCCTCTCAAGCATAATGCAATTGCCATCTCTCCAAGGAACTCTATTCCACACTTAAATTGCATGCAACACTTTGCTTTGGCAAGAGGATGGGAACAGGCATTTATTAAGTGCCTACTATATGCCAGGCAGTGTGTTAAGTGCTTTACAAATACTATCTTAGATAATGATCTTCACAGCAACTCTGGGAGGTAGCTGCTATTGTTACTTCCATTTTCTAGTTGAGGAAACTGAGGCAGACAGAGGTTATGTGATTGGCCAGATTTGACCACAGGCCTTCCAGACTCCAGGTCCAGCGCTCCATCCACTGCTCCACCTAACTGCCTCTAACTTTAGCCCCAGCTGCTTTATAACTAATTAGAGAAGTGCGGTGAAGGAATGGTAAAAATTCTAGATTTGGAGGACCTGAGTTCAAATCCTAGCTTTGCTATGAACTACTTGTGTGACCTTGAGCAAGTCACTGCATGTCTTTGGGCTTCAGTTTGTAACTCTTGAAAATCCCTTTCCACTCTAAGTCTTTGATACTCTGTGATATTATCTGTGACAGTGTTTTTTGTTTTGTTTTTAATTTCTTTTGTCCCTCTACTGTACTAGAACCTCTTTGAGGGCTACGACTAAGTCTCATCCAAACTATGAATTCCCCCAGCTGTTCATCACAGGATTTTATACTCATGAAGTCTAGTCCTGCCTTAGTTCTCTGACCCTGTTGGAGTCAGGATCTGGGTTCAAATTCTGTCTGGTGAATACAACCCTCTTTCTGTATTCCATCTAGGTGCATCCCCTCTCTACCCTAAACCCCGGCCAATCACTTCCCAGTGCTTTAAGCCTGCGTCCCTGAGCCCTCATGCTACCCCTCATGCTAACGTGCTATTTCCTCATCCTTTCCTTCAGAATTACCCTACAAATATCACTTCACCTCAGGACCCCAGGTGTTGATGCATGCTGACAGTCTTAAAGGGAGAGACCTAGAGGGACAAGTGATATATTTGCATTTTAACAGTTTGCCCCTGTTTTTGTTGCTTAACCTGGAAAAGGGAAAATAATGGGGGAAGGGTAGAAAACATCCTTCAGTTCCCTTCCACAATCAGGTGCCACCTGCTTTATGCTACCTTCCTCTGGCTACTCGGCACACACTGGACTGATCTATACCCTACATTTCCCCACCTCCGTGAATTTTTCTCCTGTTAGATTCTATGCCTTCAAGGTCCTCTTTCTCACTGTCAGATCCCTTAAAACTTCTCTCAGATGCCAGCTTCTCCGTGAAACCTTCTGTGCTTGAATTAGTAACAATGTTTTCACTATCTGACAAACTAGAGCATTTTGTTTTGCATGCTTCTAATTTATTTATCATGTATCATTTTGTGTTGCGTCTTTGTGACTTTGTAACCTAGTAAACTAGACTTTAAGTCCCTTAAGGGCAGAGGTTGTGATTTTTTTTTTTTTGGTTGGGCAATGGGGTTAAGTGACTTGCCTAGGGTCACACAACTAGTAAGTGTTATATGTCTGAGGCCAGATTTGAACTCAGGTCCTCCTGAATCCAGGACCAGTCCTCTATCCACTGCACCATCTAGCTGCCCCCAGAGATTGTGATTTATATAAGCTTTATCTCTTCCTGCTCCCCCCACCCCCATACCTCATGTAGTACTCCATTGACACAATAAATGTTTGTTAAACTATCCATCACATCATGTTGTTGTTCAGTAGTTTCAGCTGTGTCCAACTCTTCTTCTTACATGTATACATGCATATATACATATATGTATGCATATGTATATATGTACATATAAATATGTGCATATATTTATGTGTGTTTAGAGGGAGAGATAGAGAAAGAGAGACAGTGAGAGATGTCCTCTGTCATAGCATGCCTACATGACCCTGAGCAAGTGACCCCAGGTCATTCTCCAAGACCATAAACTGAAGACAAATTACTCATTTGCGTTTGTGTCCACCTCCTGGAAAGATCAAATCACGGATCTGACCACATTTACAATAGGAGTAAGTCTAAATTCCTTGTTGTTGTTGTTGTTATTGTTCAGTCTTTTCAATTGTGTCCCATTCTCTGTGACCCCATTTGGAGTTTTCTTGGCAAAGATACTGGAGTGATTTGCCATTTCCTTCTCCAATTCATTTTACAGATGAGGAAACTGAGGCAAACAGGGTTAAGTGACTTGCCGAGGGTCACAAAGCTAGTAAGTCACACAGCGAGTAATCTGAGGCTGAATTTGAACTCAGGTCCTCCTGACTCCAGGGCCGGCCGGGCGCTCCATCCAACCTAGCTGCCCACTGTAAATAGGCATGCTAGCAGGCAACAGGCATGTGTGTATGTAACAGCTGTAGGTTTATAAATTAAGCATTGAAAGAGACTTTAAAGGGAATAAAATTTAACCCCTTTATTTTACAGAAAAGGAAATAGACATTCAGAGGTGAAGTTCCTTTTCCAGGGTCACATAGATAGTGAGTATCAAAGGGAGGAGTCACACACAAGTCCTTGGACTCCACATATGGTGACTAACATGCACTAGTACAGGGCCCCAAGCTGGGTGATGATAATAAAAAGCAGGTTTGAATTTCCCCAGTGAAATGTTCACGAAGCCTAAAAAACCCCAGAACGTTGACCTCTTAGAAAAAGAACATACCATAGATAGGAGCCATGCCTGTGATTTCCGTGCTATAAGGAACTCCCTCTACCTGAACTGGTCAGTACCTTGTCGGAAACTCAACAGTCTTGGAGAGTTGCCTAGAGTTTTGAGAGGTTAACTGATATCCAGGGTCACAGAGCCAATGGACAGAGAAGAAAGAAAAGAAGTTTTGTTTTTTTTCCTCTTAAAGACCAGCCTTAACCCCAAACCACTCTGGTACCAGACCAAGCCCTACTTTGGTCACTGTTTGGGCCCTGATTGACTCAGAATGAATTTAAATAACATTTGTTACTATTTTGAACAGAAACTCTGATGGTCTTCTTCTCCCAGATCTATTTTTTCTTTTATACAAGCCATTCTTTGCCTCATCTTTTTTTTATTATGCCTTAATCACCAAATGGCTGCTGCCTCAGTCAAACTGAGACTTGTTAAAGACCTTAGCTTGAAAAATCCAAGGTTCCCATTGCATCCTGGGCTGCCTCCAGTTGTCCTCATCTAAATCTTGCCACTAAACCCAGATGGCTCCAGAGGAGACAGTGAGGCTGGTGACTTAAATCCAATTCACTTGTATGTCACGGCATTACTTCCTGATGTTACGGTCCTCTTCAAGAATGAAGGACAAACAGCGCAGAACCAGTGTATGGCAGTTAGGATTTGAACCCAAGTCTTATTCTGAGGACAGCTCTATCCATTAGATCATGCTGTCTCTTATATCATATAGAAGAGGGAAAAACACATACACTTACACAAACATACACATGTGCACACACACACACATTCCTCCCCCTCTGAAAGGGGAGTGTGAAATACTGCAATGCATGACTGGAATTGCTGAAGTTCAATTTGAGTATCACACCTGCAGAAACAAACTATGCTGTAAGCTATGCTTTGAGGCTGCCTGTGTTAGCACAGAGAGCATTGGACTGGGAGACTGAAAATGTGAGTCTGCCATTAACTGCCTTTTTCGACTGTGGGTGGTTCGATTTAATTTTTGACTCAACAAACAAATCACTTCACGTCTCTGAGACCCAGTGTCCTCTTCTGTAAAGGGAGGCAGCTGAATACAATGACTTCTAAGGTCCCTTCCAGCTTTAAGAAAAGTCTATGGTTTTATGACTTGACTGTGGCTGAAACTCCCTCCCGCTACCTTCCTCACTCCCAGAGCTCTCTATGCCCTTTTTTCCTCCTCTCTTTACCCTAGTCCTAAAACAGAGCAATCTACATTTTATTCTCACTGCTGAATGCTTCCATAGACCATATTGTTGTTCAGCCTTTTTTCAGTCATGTATGACTCTTTATGACCTTGTTTGGGATTTTCTTGGCAAAGTGGTTTGCCATTTCCTTTCTCCAGCTCATTTTACAGATGAGGAAACTGGGGCAAACAGTGACTTGCCCAAGGTCACATAGTGAGTAAGTAAGACTGGATTTGAACTCAGGAAGATGAGTCTTCCTGACTCTAGGTCAGGAAGGACTAGAGTGACTCTAGTTCCACCTAGCTTCCCAAATTATCCTGACTCTGGCACTGGCTGTATAGTCTAGGCCAAATCATGCTAATTCTCTGGGTTTCACAGATCCCTTAATTTTAAAACAAAGATGCACACTGAAAGGATGGCTAAAGGTCCCTTCTAGCTTCAAACTTGTCTGACTCCTTTGTGTTTGGCATAGATCAAGGGACCCTCAGAGTTAAACAAAAATAATCTTCACCTTCCTGTAACATATAAAAGCAGAAAGGGAAGAGATCATTCCTTGTCCGGGGTGGTATAGCAACTAAGTGGCAAGGCTGGGACTTGAATTCAGATCTTCAGATTCCAAATCCAGAACTCTTGAATACAATACTGGGCTGATTCACCAGATTGCCTTCTTCCTCAGTCTTTGGTCCATGTAGTCACTTCAGTGTCATTTCAGTTGTGTCCAACTCTTTGTGACCCCTTTGGGCTTTTCTTGGCAAAGACAATGGAGTGGCTTGACGTATCCTTCTCCAGCTCATTTTATGGATGAGGAAACTAAGGCAACCAGGGTAAAGTGACTTCTTTAGTATCAAACAACTAATAAGTGTTTGAGGTCAGATTGAAATCAGGAAGATGGGTCTTTCTGACTCCAGGCCTGGCACTCTACCCACTGCACCCCTTAGCTGTCCCCCTTTGGTCCATACTGACAGTCAAGAGATTGGTATAAAGCGGTGGTGTCAAACTCATATAGAAACAGGGGTCACTAAACTATATGTAAGGATCTCTGTAGGCCGCATACTGACTTGTAGTACCATATACTCCTACCATCTAGGTTTATTATAGTCTTATTTTTTTGTTAAATATTAAAATACATTTTAATCTGGTTCAGGCTACACAGTAGAGTGCTGAAGGTCATATGCAGCCCATCAGCTATATGTTTGATACCTCTGGCATAAGAAAGAGGAACGGGAACTGAACCTGTGATTTTGTGAGTAGAGAAAAATCCCAGATAAAGAAACTTGACTAATGCAGATTAGCATCTTCTCTGCAATTTATAATCTAGAGGCAACTAGGTAATGCAGTGGATAGCTCTTTGGACCTGGAGTCAAGAAGAACTGAGTTCAAATTTTGCCTTAGATATTTACTAGTCATGTGACCCCGGGAAAATTACTTAATCTCTGCCTGCCTTCATTTCCTCATATGTCAAGTGGGGATAATAATATCACTTACCTTACAGTTGTTGTAAAGATCAAATGAGGGTAATATTTGTAAATCACTTTGAAAACTTTAAAGTATTTTGTACCAGGAATGCAGAGCTGGTTAAATATTAGGAAAGCTATCTGTATAATAGACCATATCAGCAACAAAACTAACAGAAATCATATGATTACTTCAATAGAAGCAGAAAAAGCTTTTGACAAAATACAACACCCATTCCTATTAAAAACACTAGAAAGCATAGGAATAAATGGAATCTTCCTTAAAATGATAAATGGTGTCTTTCTAAAACCACCAGCAAGCATTGCTACAACTGTGTGGGCTAGGCAATGGGGTTAAATGACTTGCCCAGGGTCACACAGCTAGTGTTAAGTGTCTGAGGCCAGATTTGAACTTAGGTCTTCCTGACTCCAGGGCTGGTACTCTATTCAGTGCACTACCTAGCTGCCTCTCTTTCCTCATTTTTATGATCTCTTTGGGCTATAGACCTAGAAGTGGTATTGCTGGGTCAAATTTTCAGTGTGCATCTTTATTTTAAAATTAAGGAATCTGTGAAACCCAGAGAATTAGAATGATTTGTCCTAGACTATACAGCTAGTGCCAGAGTCAGGATAATTTGGGAAGCTAGGTGGAACTAGAAAGTAATGGGGATAAGCTAGAAGCCTTCCCAATAAGATCAGGGGTGAGACAAGAATGTCCATTATCACCATTGTTGTTCAATATTGTACTAGAAATGTTAGCTTTAGCAATAAGAGAAGAAAAAGAAATTAAAGGAATTAGAATAGGCAAAGTTGAAACAAAGCTATCAGTCTTTGCAGATGATATGATAGTAAACTTAGAGAATCCTAGAGAATCAACTAAAAAACTACTTGAAATAATAAACAACTTTAGCAAAGTTGCAGGATATAAAATAAACCCACATGAATCATTGGTATTTCTACATATTACTAACAAAACCCAACAAGTGATAAAATGAGAAATTCCATTTAAAGTTGCTGTAGACAAAATAAAATATTTGGGAGTCTACCTGCCAAGAAAAACCCAGGAACTATATGAATATAATTACAAAATACTTTTCACACAAATAAAGTCAGATCTAAATAATTGGAAAAACATCAATTGCTCATGGGTAGGCCAAGATAATATAATAAAAATGACAATTTTACCTAAGCTAATTTACTTAATCAGTGCTATACCAATCAAATTACCAAAAAAATTATTTGATAGAGTTAGAAAAAAATAATAACAAAATTCATCCAGAAGAACAAAAGGTCCAGAATATCAAGGAAATTAATGAAAAAAAAATGCAAGGGAAGGTGGCCTAGCCATACCAGATCTTAAAATGTATTGTAAAGGAACAATCATGAAAACTACTTCGTACTGTCTAAGAAACAGAGTGGTGGATCAGTGAAATGGCTTAGGTACACAA
Source organism: Vombatus ursinus (assembly GCF_900497805.2). Classification (NCBI taxonomy): domain Eukaryota; kingdom Metazoa; phylum Chordata; class Mammalia; order Diprotodontia; family Vombatidae; genus Vombatus; species Vombatus ursinus. The sequence continues at coordinate 5,614,304 of NW_020954604.1, read as the reverse complement.
GACACAGTAGTCAATGACTAGAGTAATCTACTGCTTGATAAACCCAAAGACTCCAACTTGTGGGATAAGAACTCATTATTTAACAAAAACTATTGGGAAAACCGGAAAATAGTATGACAGAAACTAGGCATAGAACAGTATCTTACACTGCATACCAAGATAAATTCAAAACGGGTACATGATTTCGATAAAAAGACTGATACTATAAGCAAATTAGGAGAGCAAAGAATAGTTTACCTGTCAGATTAATGGAGAATGGAAGAATTTATGACCAACAAGACATAGAGAACATTATAAAATGCAAAATGGATAACTTCGATTACATTAAGTTGAAAAGTTTTTGCATGAACAAAGCCAATGCAACCAAGATTAGAAGGGAAGCAGAAGGCTGAGAAACAATTTTTACAACCAGTGTCTCTGATAAAGGCCTCATTTCTAAAATATATAGAGAACTGAGTCAAATTTATAAGAACATAAGTCCAATTGGTAAATGGTCAAAGGATATGAACAGGCAGTTTTCAGATGAAGAAATTAAAGCTATCTATAATCATATGAAAAAATTCTCTAAATCACTATTAATTAGAGAAATGCAAATCAAAACAACTCTGAGGTACCACATCACATCTATCAGATTGGCTAACATGACAAAATAGGAAAATTATAAATGTTGTAGAAAACATGGGAAAATTGGAACACTAATGCATTATTGGTAGAGTTGTGAACTGAGTCCAACCATTCTGGAGAGCAATTTGGAACTGTGCCTAAAGGGCCATAAAACTGTGCATACCTTTTGACCCAGCAATACCACTTCTAGGTCTATAGCCCAAAGAGATCATAAAAATGAGGAAAGAGAGGCAGCTAGGTGGTGCAGTGAATAGAGTACCAGCCCTGGAGTCAGGAAGACCTAAATTCAAATCCGGCCTCAGACACTTAACACTAGCTGTGTGACCCTGGGCAAGTCATTTAACCCCATTGCCTAGCCCACCCAAAATATGGGGAAGGGACCCACATGTACAAAAATATTTATACCAGCTCTTTTTGTGTTGGCCAACAATTGGAAGTTGAGGGGATGCCCATCAATTGGGGAATGGCTGGAACAAATTGTGGTATGTGAATGTGAAGGAATACTATTTTTCCATTAAAAATAGTGAGCAGGCAGACTTCAGAAAAACCTGGAAAGACTTAGACATGAACTGATGCTGAGTGAAGTGAGCAGAACCAGGAGAACATTGTACACAGTTACAGCAACATTGTGCAAGGACCAACTTTAATAGACTTACCCCTTCTTAGCAATGCAAGGATCTAAGACAACTCCAAAAGACTCATGATGGAAAATGTTATCTACCTCCAGAAAAAGAACTATGGAGTCAGAATGCAAATTGAAGCATACTATTTGCTCTCTCTTTTTTTGTTGTTCTCTTCTTTCTGGTGATTTCTCCCATTGGTTCTACTTCTTCTTTACATGACTAATGTGAAAATATGTTTACCATGAATGTATATGTATAGCCTATATCAGATTGCATGCCATCTTGGGGAGGGGGGAGGGGAGAGAGAGGGAGAAAATTTTAGAACTCAAAATCTTATGGAAGTGCATGTTGAAAACTAAAAGTAATTTTTTTCTTTTTTTAAAATTTATTTATCTGTTCATTCATTCATTTATTCATTCATTTAAAAGTGAATGATTTAAAAGTGAATAAATTAATGAACAGATAAATAAATTTTAAAAAATTAAAGCTTTATGTAAAAGTTAGTTATTATTACCCAATGTACTATAAAATCAAGTCACTTTCCCAGAATCACATTGTTGTTGTTGTCTGTCCTTCATTTTTACAGAAAACCAATGACATCACAGGATATCTTGACTTGTGAGTAAATTGGCTTTAAGTAAGGCAGAGTTTCACAAAGTTGTCAGCCTCTCTTTTCCAGAGTCATCAAAGTCTAGTGGCAAGACAAAATTCAAGACAATCACCTAACTCACCAACGGATTTGAGGCCTATTGGTTATCCTTGACCTGGTTTAGCCTGTCTACATAGACAGTTTTATTGGAGTGCGGCCATTGAGCATATTATGGCTTCTTGGAGCCACAGGTGAAAGTTGAGTGAAAGCTGGACACCAAAGGTTGATGAGCAGTTCTGAAAAGGCCTTAACAAACCCTTACACAGATCTGCCATAGATTTAACAGTGAAAGGGACATGAATAAGTTTGTGATTATTATTGCACATAATAGGTGTGAAAAATAAATGACCCAAATGGTAGTATCTTACAAATAAAAAGATATTATTGTTGTTGATGATAATGATGATAGTAATGATGATATATTGATTCCCAGAAAAAAGTAAACCACCTCCAGATCTGAAAAGACAACAGAAAGGCCTCAACAATACTTCTAGAAACTGGAGGGAGGAAGGGAGAAAATTTGGAACCCAAAGTTTTAAAAACACATGTTTAAAAAAAATGTTCTCACATGCAACTGGGAAATAAGAAATATAGGAAATGTGGTACAGAAATCTATCCTGCCCTACAGGAAAATAGAAGGGGAAGGGGATAAGAGAAGGGGGGAAGAGATAGAAGGGAAGGCAGACTAGGGGAAGGGATATTCAGAATGCATTCCATCTTGGGGTGGGGGGAGTGGCGAGATGGGGTGAAAATTTGGAACTCAAAATCTTGTGGAAGTAAATGTTGAAAACTAAAAATAAATAAATTTATTAATAAAAAAAGAGAAAAACCCCATGATACCCGTAAGCCTACTCTGATCAGTACCTGACCCTAGGGCATCAATCCTGCCATCTTCAGGGTCCTGTGGCACCTTCCCTCTCCCCTCTGCCACCTGACTTCGAACTAATTCAATTGAGTGAATAGTGGCACAGCTCCTAGATGTAGAAAGATGTTTACAGCAGCTTTTTTTCTATGGTGGCAAAAAAAACAAACAAAACAAAACTTGAAACTAAAGTAATCTCCATCAATTAAGGAATGGCTGAACAAATTGTGGTAAATGAATGTGATCATACTCTCTCACATTCATTTACTACAATTTGTTAAGCTGTAAGAAATGAGGGAGGAGCAGCTAGGTGGCACAGTGGATAGAGCACTGGACTTGGAGTCAGGGGACCTGAGTTCAAATCTGGCCCCAAACACATAACACTTACTAGCTGTGTGACTCTGGGCAAGTCACTGAACCCCAACTGCCTCACCAAAAAAAAAAAAGAAGAAAAAGAAAAAAAGAAATGAGGGAAAAGATAGTTTCAAAGAGACATGGAGAGATTTATATGAACTGATATAGAATAAAATAAGCAGAACCAGAAAAACAATTCACATCATAACATCAGTGTTTTAAAACAAACAATTTTGATAACTTCTATAAGCTGACAAAAAGATGAAATGTACAGAACCAGGACAAAAAAATGGTAAAATAACAACAATATTGCAGAGGCAAATAACTTGGAAAGCTGTGAGATCAATATGCGGACCATCCATGATTCCAGAGGACTAATGATATAACATATTATCCATTTCCTGACAGAGAAGTGATGAATTTAGGGTGCAAAATGAGACATCTATATTGTTATATATAGCCAATGAATTTGATGTGCTTGACTGAACATATTTGTTTCAAGGAATTTGTTTTTTTCTTTTCTCTTTTTTCCCCAATGGCAAGGAAGAGAAAAAATACATTTCTGTTCATTAAAAACAATTTTTAAAACAGAGAAGTGAGAGGTGTGCTACAGATGTGGAATTTTCACATTTCATTTTCAATTTTCAATTTGTACTTTCAGTTGAACTCGCTGTATAGTTAATTTTCCTTAATTGTTTTACTTTATTACAAGAGGCCTCTTACAAAGTAGGGGTAATCTGTCAAAGTTTGTAATGTAAAAAAACAAAACAGGTCAATATAACTTAAAAAGAAGAGGGCTAAGGTAAGAGTATATATCTCACCTATTTGAGAGATTAAGATATAATACAAGTTCTTAACTTGGGAATTGTGAACTTTTAAAAAAAAATTTGATAACTGTATTTAAATATAATTTCTTTCTTTTGCAATCCTATGTCTTTTATGTCTCTAAAAACATTATTCAGAGAAGAAGTCCCTAGGTTTCACCAGACTGTCAGAGAGGTCTGTGACACCAAAAAAGGTTAAGAAACCATGGTGCATAAGATTCTGTCTTAGTACAAACTACTAGGTTCAGAAGATGCCCAAAGGCCAACACTGAATTTTCTCATGCTTGACTTTTTGGGGTACAGTAGAAACTTTATTGAAAGATACACAGAGCTAGAAAGATAGAAGCCTCTAGATGGCACCAAGAAACATCAGCTGCTTCCAACTAATCCCCTGCCCAGGTCTGTCCTGAAGCCCATAGTTGCAACAGTCCTGCCCTTGGAGTCTGCTCCTTACTCTCACCCCTATCCCCATTGTGGAAAGCTTGTGGCTTAAATACCAAACCAAGGAAATGGATAGGAACAAGGCATTTATAAAGCACCTACTATGTTCTAGCTACTGTGCTAGACTCTTTGTCTCATTTAAAGTCAAGGACTCTAAGAAAGGAAGACTTGACTTGAGATCCTCTATAGGGCCCCTCCTCAACCATTTTTGGATGCTTACTTATGAGCCAAGTTGTATTTAACAACTTGAGGTGTATGGGGTATTCAGAAAGGACTAGCACCTCTGATGTGAGGGCTTGCTGAGCCCTTTTCAGGGATGCTCATCCACCTTTGGTGCCCACCTTCATCCAACTCTCACCTGTGGCTCCAAGAAGCTATAACTGGCAGAGTGGCCACACCCTGGTAAAACAGTCTGGGCAGACTAGCTAAACCAGGCTGAGTGTAACTGACAGGCCTCAAACCCATTAATGAGTTAGGGGAGTGTTTATCCCAACTACGTGAAGACTTCCCCCATTGGGCAGATGAGAACAATTTGTTCCAACAGCCATGAAGGCAGCTAAAGCTCTGAAGCAGGCATTGAGGAGCGCTTAGAGCTTGATTAGACATCAAAGACACCAAGGTCATCCACTACATCCTGAGCCATTGCCAGTGCTCTTGATTTTTGTTTTGCCACTGGACTTCGATGACTCTGGAGGAAAGCATGAGGCTAATGATTTTATCCAACTCCGACTCACAAATGAAATTCCTGTACAAATCAAGGCATCATCCCATGATGTCATTGGTCCTCTTCAGAAACAAGGAGGAACAACTTAACAACTTGGGGACCTTCAATACCCCAAGTTTAAACAAGGGCATTTCCTATGCTTGCATGATAGATACTTGCAGGCCTGGAAAAGCTATAATGGATCCTGACCTGGCCCTGCTTAAACAACAGCTTCTCATCAGATGGAGATTCTGTATACAGCCCTGTAACTGCCATTAGCCCCTTCCCCAACATTTAAAGAATTAAATAGTGCACTGTTTGGATTCCTATCATGATGCCCTCTGCTGTAAAATAAGACTAGATGGTTTTTAGTTTGTAATGCCCTTCCTCCCCCCAAAAAAGACAACAGTTCAAATTTATTCCAGGTGGCAAGAATCCCTAGTCTTGCTGAGGACTAGAAGATAGGTGTCTTGTCTTTTGGTCAGAGCAATGCTTTGTCTACTGTCTTTAGAAAAACAATGTAGCACCACAAGGTATGATAAATATAACAAATTCAGGATGTGTATGAACTGATGCAGAATAAAATAAGCAGAACCAGAGGAATATTTACATGATGTTCATAATAATGTACTTATAGTCCCTACTACTCGGGAGGATGAGACTGGTGAATTGCTTGGGTTTAGGAATCCTGAGCTGTAGTATGGCTAAAGTCAATTAGGTCACTGCCCTAATATGATACCAAGATAGTGGACCTCCAAGGGTGGAGGACCACCAGACTGCCTAAGGAGGTTTGAACTGGCCCAGGATGCAAGCAGAGTCAAAGTCTAAGTTTCTGTGCTGATCAGCAGTGGGATAGGGCCAATGATTGGCTGCTACATCTACAATTTGGTCCAGATAGACCCAGTCTCAAGAGAAAAAGACTTTACTACAGTGATCAGTCATGATTTATAACTTTGAAAATGAAACATGCCACATACTTCTTAGCAGGGAGGTAATGGACTAGAGGTGCATGTATCAGACATATATTTTCAGTCATGGGCAGCTAGGTAGCTCAGTATATAGAGCCCTGGGCCTAGAGTCAAGAAGACCTGAGTTTAGATCAAATTCCAGACACTTAGTAGATGTGTGACTCTGGACAAGTCACTTAACCTCTATCTGCTTTGGTTTCCTCATTTGTAAAAAGAGAACAATAAGAATAGCACCTATCTCTCAGGGTTGTTGTGAGTCTCAAATGAGATAATATTTATAAAATGCTTAGTGTAGTGCCAGGCACATAGTGCCTACTATGTACTAAGTACGTAGTACTTAGAGTTTGGTTAGTACTTAGAGCTATGTACTACCTACTAAATAGGCACTTAATAAATATTTATTCCCTTCTTGGCCAATGCATTGGATTTTTTTTGTTTTGTTTTGTTTTGTTCAATTATATTTACTTGTTTCCATTGAAGGGTTTGGGGAAGGGGCTTGAGCTAATGGATAGTGACAAGAAAAAAAGAGAGAGAGAAAGAGAGGAAAAAAGGAAGGATGGAAGGAAGGGATAGAGAGAAGGAAAGAGAAAGAAAGAAGAAGGAAGAAAGAAAGAAAGAAAGAAAGAAAGAAAGAAAGAAAGAAAGAAAG
>NW_020954604.1:5450807-5607597 GCF_900497805.2 Vombatus ursinus | reverse complement strand
AAAGAAAGAAAGAAAGAAAGAAAGAAAGAAAGAAAGAAAGAAAGAAAAAGAAAGAAAGAAAGAAAGAAAAGAGAAAGAAAGAAAGAAAGAAAAAAAAAGAAAGCATCAAGAAGATTTTGAAAAAATACACAGAAGAAAACAAAAAGAAATTGAGAAATGGCAAGATCAAACAGGGTAATTTTGTTTTTAATAATAACTGGCTGGCAAAGAATTGGAAATTGAATGAATGTCCATCAATTAGGGAATGACCAAATAAGTCGTGGTATATGATTGGGAAAGAATATTATTGTGCTATAAGAAATGATGCAGGATGCTTTCAGGAAAACCTGGGAAGACTTACATGAACTGATGCAAAATGAATTGAGCAAAACCAGGAGAACATTGTACGCAGTAACAACAATAGTGTACAATGGTCAGCTGTGAATGACTTAGCTATTCTCAGCAATACAAGTAACCAAGACAATTCTGAAGGACATATGATGAAAATGCTATCCATTTTCAGAGAAAGAACTGATGGAGTCTGAATGCAGATTGAAGCATACTTTTTTAAACATTCTTCATTGTTCTTGGGGTTTTTGGTCTGCATTTTCACTTGCAACATGGTTAATATGGAAATGTTTTATACGATGCACATGTATAATCTATATCAAAGTGCTTGCCTTCTCAGGGAGGTAGGGGAGGGAAGGAAAGAATATGGAACTCAAAAAATGTTTAATGTTAAAATTTTTGTTTATATGTAATTGAAAGAAAGTAAAATAAAAATTAAATGTTTAAAAATAATAATAACAATAATCAGCAGCAGCAGCAGCACTTCTCTAGGGTTTTAAGTTTTTCGAAGAACTTTCAAATATTACCTCCTGTCATCCTCACAATAACCCTGAAAGGTAGGTACTATAATCATGCCCATTATATAGATGAGGAAACAGATAAAAAGAGGTTAAGTGGCATGCCTGGGACTATACTGCTAAAAAGTGTCTGAGACCAGATTTGAACTTAGGTCTTCCTGACTCCAGCACTCTATCCAGTGCATCACATAGCTGCCACAGTATTTTACCATGGTAAACTTAATATGCATTTTTCAAAAGAACAAACTACATAAAAAAAATGCATGGTTTCATATATAATCCTTTTTGTTATTATTTGTGCACTGAATATTCATATTTTTAAGTTTATGCAAAAGAATATTCTAAAAAATAATGTGGTCAGAGTATTAATGTCCTGGGTCGTAGTCTATACTCTCTCACCCTGATCCCCATTAGCCAGAGCTCATAAGAGCAAAGCATCTGGCAGGAATGGAGTCCCTTTGGGTAGCAAAGCCTCCTTAGGAGCTCTGCTTATCGGCGTCAGTCATCACGCTGGGCAACAGGACAGCAAAAGGCAGTGGAGGCTGTTCTCTTGGCTCAGTAACTACGGTTAGCACTGGCAGAAGTAATGGAGAAAAGTGGGATAGATGGAGAAGAGCAATTGGGGGAAACCAATCAAATCATGGGTCACAAATTCAGACACAGAATGCACCAGAATTCCAGAGTGTCAGAGCTGGCAGTGACCTTAGTCCAACTTCTCCATTTCATAAGAGGAAGGTGTAGCAGCAACATGCCCAAAGTCGGGCACATTAGTGGCAGAATAAGGACAACAATACATGTCCCCTGGCTCCAGGACTTTTTCCACTACATCATGCTTCTTCTCCATTAAAAGGCCTGGTTCTGTCAATCAGGTCTCCAGGGAAGAATGCAGAAGGGAGCTTTGAGATGGTTCACAGAGTCTATTAAGGCTTGTTCAATCGTTTCAGATTTGTCCGACTCTTCATGACCCCATTTGGAGTTTTCTTGGCAAAGATGTCTGGAGTGGCTTGCCATTTCCTTCTCCAACTCATTTTGGAAACTGAAGTAAATGGGGTAAAATGACTTGCTCAGGGTCACACATCTAATAAGTGTCTGAGGCCAGATATGAACTCACAAACATCAGTTTTTGTGACTAAAGGCCCAGCACTCTATCCACTGTACCACCTAGCAGGCCTGTTGAGGATCCCAAAAAGCAAACTTTTACACTATCTACATTTTAGGTACTGATGAAAATTGTATTTACTTGATTATTCTATGTACATTCTACCTTCTTTGGCCTCTAGAGGTTCATCATTTTGGGAGGGGGGGGGCTAGGCAATAGGGTTAAGTGACTTGCCAGGGTCACACAGCTAGTGAGTGTCAAGTGTCTGGTCTGAGATTGGATTTTGAACTCAGGTCCTCTTGACTCCAGGGCCAGTGCTCTATCCACTGCACCACCTAGCTGCCCTAGGAGTTTCATTATTTTGAAAAGCCCTTCAGCAAAACAAAAGTACAAAAGGGTTGCCTAGGAACGACTAAAAAACTCAGTACCCACCTAGAATAAAATGGTCCTTTTTGAATATCTGAGTTTGAATAGGTAGAGGCTGAGAATTACATGGTGTCCTAAAATTCTTCGAGCTATTAAAGTCTTAAGCTGAACTAAGACTTTTGGTACATCCTATTTGAGACATGTATTTGACATTTATTTGAGAGGAAGTGACAGGAGTTTTGGGGCAAGTGAGTAGAAAAGGAGAGTATAGGAGGAGAAGGAGCAGAGAATGAGGATTATTAAAGAGAATACAGAAATAAACATTTATATAGCCCCCTACTATGTGCCAGGCACTGTGCTAAGTCATTTTTTTCCTTTTCTTTTTTTTTTTTAACAAATATGTTTTCATTTAATCCTCACAACAACCCTGGAAGGTAGGTACTATTATTATTCCCATTTTTCAGCTGTGGAAACTGAGGCAAACAGAGGTTAAATTATTTGCCCACAGTCACGCAGCTAGGAGTGTCCAAGACTGAATTATGACCTCAGGTCTTCCTAACTCTAGGTCCAGAATGCTATCCACTGTGCCATCAGCTGCCTCTAAAGAGGAAAGAAGCAGCAGTTAAGAACAAAACTAGAAATGACAGAAAAGCTTAAGAAATGGGTAAGGCCAGGATATCTAAAAAAAAAAAAAATTAAGTGATCCAAAATCTAGTGCCTTAGAATAAAATTCTTAGGGAATCACCTCAAGATAGTGGAGTGAACAGAAGCAGAATCTTCTAGCCTTTTCACAAATATTTCATCAAGGGTGAAAAGAAAAGCACACCAGTCAAGAAATAATCAAGAAAATCCAAGGAGTTGCTAGAGTTAGTGCTGTTTCTCAGTTCAGGTTCACACCAAGAAATTGACAGAAACATGGAGCCTCTAGGGAAAGAGCCCAGACAAAAAAGTCCATACGAGTAGCTCAGCTCAGCAAAGCCTACATTAAAAAACACAGGAACCAGGAACAAGCTGCAGAAGCCTAGATCCATTCACACTTACATCGCCTACAGCTTTGAATCAGAGGAAGAGGGATGGAAGTCTAGACCAAGGACTTCTATAGCCTGCAGCTGTGTCATTCTGACTTTAAACTAGGTCACAGGAGACTATGGAGCTCAGATTGGGAAGGCAATGATCAGGGCACACTCTGGACCAGACTGCCCTGGTGCAGCACATTGTCTGCAGCCACTCCTGAGGACCTTGAAAAGAACAGTGCTCATTACTTAGTCCCCAAATACTGCAAATCAGGACAAAAGAAGGCCTCATCATTGCTTTCAGAAGTGCACAGAGCCTGGCCCCAACACAAAGTACCAATTCAGAAGGTTTGGCTGGAAAAGGAGTAAACAGAAAAAAAAAAAATACAGAAAATAAAAGCAATGACAATAATACAATTATTCCTTCCACATTGTGACTTTCCTCATTGCAATTTTGATATATTGTGGCATAAAAAATTAAACTGGAATTTTGGGGGCATTTTGTAGAAGCTGCAGATGACACACAAAGGCCAGTAGACAACACAGAAAAAGTTTAGGAACTCAGGAATGCATAAAATATATGAATAGTATTGTATAATGTCAACATATTTTAACTTTTAACACCATAATAGTTGAGATTTCTTCTCTGGTATGAAGGCAGGGCCAAAAAAATTTGTGCAGATTTTCCACATCAGAGGAGCCCCTAACCCTCTTGATATGGAAGGGATAACTGTAATGAAATATTGTGGAGCCAGAGAAAATAATAATTCTACATCATCTACAAGTAAAACCTCCAAAAAAATCACCAATATGCCACAAACTCTCCTGGACACTATGGCACAATAGTTCAAAATGATACCATAAAAGTAATGAGAGCTCTAAAGAAAAGAATGGGAAAGGAAATTGGAGTTCTATGGGAAAGAATAAGATGGAGAACAAACAACTAAGTATAGAAGGTACAAAACCTTACTTAGTTAACTGACTCCTAGAAAATTAGACTGAACCAGATAGAGATCAATGATTCCATGAAACAATAGTACTAGAACAAAAGAAAAAGAAGATAGAGAAGAAAATATAAGATATCTTTTATCAAAAATATTTGACCTGGAAAACTGGTCAAGGAAAAAAAATCTAAGAATTATTGGACTACCTGAAAACCTTGACCATAAAAATACCTATTTACCATTTTTCAAAAAAGCTTGAATGAAAACCATTCAGACCTATTAAAACCAGAAGGCAGAGCAAAAATAGAAAGAATCCATAAGTCAACTCCTAAAAGAAACCCCCAAAATAAAGATATCACAACAAAATCATAGCTAAAACTCACAGTTTCCAGATAAAACTAAAAAATATTATAAGAAAGTGGAAAAAAAAAGATTTCAGGTAGCAAGAAAGTGCAGTAAAGATTTAAAAAGTCCTGTGACACCATTATAAAGGAGAGGAGTTCTTAGAATACGTAAATCTAGAAGGCAAAATACAAAATCAAGAATGCAATAAAAATTATTTACTTGGCAAACCTGAGAGTAATCTTACAGTGGGACAAGGAATGAATGCACCTTGAATGGAAAAAAGGATATCCAAGCACTACTCATGAAGAGATCATAGTTGAGTAGATACTTTGAAATGCAAGTCCAAGGATCAAGAGAAACATCGAAAGGTAATTACATCTGACAAATTTGAAAGGGGCAAAGTGTTTACTTTCTAATAGGGAGAGGCAAAATAAATTTCTCCTCAGAGCCCCGATATCTTCAGTGTGGTCATAGTGGGAGTGAATGAGATGAATGGCCTGGAATCTTTGGTTATATTTCATTGATCTTGGGAGAAAAAATAAAAGGGAAGGAAAAAAGGAATACTCTAGGGAAGACAGAGGGAGGAAAGAGATGAAATTTACTGTCCCACATAACCAGGATATGAGAGAAGACTGAGCAAACTTGGAGGAAGGGGTGGAGAGAACTAGTTATGTGTAAATTTCACTTCATCTCAACTCTCAAAGGATAGTTGAATACACGCATACAGACAGAGACACAGAGAAAGAGTTTTAGTGTAGAAATACATCGAACAACTTTGAAGGACTTCAGATCTCTGATAAGTGCAGTGACTAACCATCATTTCAGAGTACTGATGAGGAAAGTATGCTATGAATTTCCAGAAAGAGAAGGAATGTACTCAAGGTGAAGAATGAGACATGCATTTTTAGATACAACAAATGCATGGATTTATTCTGCTTGATTAGTCTTATTTGTTACACAGATTGGTTTGTTGCTGTTGTTTCCATCCAGGGAATAGGATTTTTAGGGAGAGGAGAGATTACAATAATTATGATTCCAAAAAAAATGGGGGGAGGAGGAGAAGGAGAATGAGGAGAAATATTTTTAAAGACTTGGTGCAGCTAGATTGCACAATATATAAAGTGCCAGGCCTAGAGTCAGGAAGGCTCATCTTCCTGAACTGAAAACGGGCTTCAGACGATCAATCCAGCCACAGACACTTCCTAGCTGTATTACCCTGGGCAAGTCATTTAACCCTGTTTGCTTCATTTCCTCATCAGTAAAATGGGTTGGAAAAAGAAATGGAAAATTACTCCAGTATCTTTGCCAAGAAAACTCCAGATAGACTCACAAAGAGTCAGACATGACTGAATATGATTTAACAATTCCCTATGTTTCACAAGCTGGAAGTCCAATGGTTACTTATGGGCCTGATCCCACTATTGATTGGCACAGGAGCTTTGTCCCACTCTCTTTCTGACCCGGCCTGCTTCTCTACTCCTTTGGCAATCTGGTGTCTATCTCCTCTCTCCTGGGGACTCACCATATGAATGTTATATTCAGTGTAGATACTTGATCAATATAGCCCACTGCAGTTCAGAACTTCTAAGTTCAAGAAATCTGCCCGCTGCAGCCTCCCTAGTGCTGGGATCACAGGCATGCACCTCCATATCCCGCTAAGAGAATCATTTAAACATTTTTCAATGCACACAAGAGAACAAAAGAAGTTCAAAAGGAAAAACAGAAAAAGAGGAAACTTTTAAAGTAACATGTTGGATTTAATATAGATGTTTAAAAAACAAATTACATGTAATAAAGTCTCCTTTTCATATGTAATCCTTTTTTTTTAAATTCTGCCTTCTATATGGAAATTTTCCTCTGTGCATGAAATGAAGAATTTTTAATTTTTTTTAATTTCCCAAACTTAATTGACTTAACCAACAACAAGGTTTCCCAAAAGGTTGACAGAAACATGGTTAATATTAACCTTACCTGCTCAGCATATAGACCAACATTCAAGTCACCTCCAGGGGCTCCCCCATTCCTACCTCTGAGTATTTTCAAGTTGGAAAATATCCGCAAAACTTAAATCATAATGGTCATTACTCTTTCTCTCTCCTCCTACTCCGTACCATGGTACCATAAGACATCAGGGAAATAAAAATTTGCTCTTCAGAAAAAGATCTGGCACCTGAGGCCTACAGCAAAGCAATCGAGTTGGTAGGGCATGTTGAAAATAAAAGAAAAAAACTAGAAGAGGACAAAAGTAAGCATATTCTAATGGATACTTTATATTTTTAAATTTTTAATTGATATCTTTATTTTTTCTTTAGCAATCATATCCTGACATGCCCCCCCTACACACACAGTGAACCTTTCCCTATAACAATGAAAAATAATTAAAACTGAGCAGTCAGTCGACAAGCATTTATTAAACCTCTACTATGCACTGTGCTAAGTTCTGGAGATATAAAGAATGGTAAAAGATATTCCTTGCCATCAAGAAGTTCAGAGTCTCATGAGAGAGACAACATGAAAACAATTGTGTATAAACAAGCTTTATACAGGATAATTTAGAAGCAACCAACAAAAAGAAGGCCCTAGCCTAATGGGGAATCAGGAGAGGCTTTTGATAGAAAATGAAATTTTAGTTGAGTCTTTAAGGAAGCCAGAAAAGTTCCTGTCCTCAAGGAGCTTGCATTCTAATGGAGGAAGACCCACACAAAAGGGAGCTGAAAAGCAGGGGGTGGCCAGAGAAGGTACCTGGAGCAAGGAATGGTTTTGAAGTCCAGAAAAAGTCAGGAACAGAAGCTGCAGAGAAAGAAAGGCCTGCCTGGGTCCTTCCACAAAAGGGAGGCTCCATGAGGAATTCACCAGAGGCAGAATGGGAGCAGATCTTGTGAAGGGATACAGCAGAATGAGTAGGCCACAGAGATGGCTGGCTTTTCCAGGGCAAGGAGGCCCCAGTTGCTGAAAGAAGTTACATGATAGGCTAGCAGTAGAGGAGGCATGGTGTTGAAATCCAGAGAAAGTTGTGAATGGGGCCAGCAAGAATAGGAATGAGGAGCATATGGAGAATCATTTCTATAGTACCAGGTGATACAAGGTTGCCTGGTACCAGATGGAAATTTTATCTATGAGATTATTATTAAGAAAAGAGCAAAAGACCCTCTTGGCTAATTTTCAGGGTAAAAGCAAAAAGCAAAGAAAAATTAACACTCAAGGGATACATGCCAATTATCTAGCAACTGTTGGCATGCTTTCCATGTCTGGTATTCACAATTTTAAATCCTTTCTCTTTGCATATAAGCAACAAGTAAATCACATGACCTCAACCACCACCTTCTCCAGTCCCCAACAGAGATGACCCAAGACGTTGAATCCAAGAGCCTTGGGAATAGTGCCCACAAGATCACCAACCCTCCTTCCAACCCAGGCCTTATAGACAGCAATTAGGGAACTAATCATTTTTGGAGAAGTAGCCACATTTTTTGTCCCCATCAACAACAACTACTGACTAATTACCACCAACAAGGCAGGTGAGTCCAAGAATCCTGGGAATGGCAACATCCTCCAAACTACCAGTCCTGCTTCTCTCTCAACCTCGACAATCACGATCCCAGGAAGCAGCTTCAGTGGAGATGCAGCCTGACAATTGTGGGTTCAGTAGCTACAGCTACTGAAAACCCAGAATAGAAAGTGACTAAAAGTTCTCAGTACTAAAGTTCTCAATGCTGTCAAATGGCTCAGCACCAGACACTGATATACTTTTATTAGTGAAAATTACATTAACGAAGATGTATTACCATCTCCTTTGCCCACTGTACCCTAAGAACCATGGTTCCTTTCTATTTGACTTATAATCAAAGCATTTATGTGTTATCACTGCCCCATTAAAATGTGAACTCCTTGAGACTAAGGAATGTCTTACTTTTCTACTTCTATCCCCAGAACTTAATACAGGATTTATATATAGTAAGTGTTCAATAAATGCCTTTTCATTTATTCATTCATATGGTTTTGCTTCTTAGAATTTTATAACTGAAAGTGCTATCCTACCTCACTCCAAGGAGTATAAATGAATCAATCTTGTTTATTATAGATTTTATATATACGCACACAAATATAGACAGCCCATGGATAGAGTTGGAGTCAGGCAGATCTGAACTCAGATCTTGACTCAAACATTTATTAGCTGTATGATCCTTGAGAAAGTTTCTTAGCCTCAGTATCCACATCTGTAAAAAGAGGATAATAATAGCACCTACCTTGCAGAATTTTTGTGAGAATGAAATAAAATAAAACATGTAAAGCATTTTGCAAACTTTAAAAACTACATAAATACTAGCTATTATTATTATATATACATTAGCATGTTGGGTTTTTAATGTCTTAGCATATTTGTATAATAAATATTTATTCCCTCTGTCTTATAGAATATAAGCTGGCATTTCCAGGATGCAAAGGGATGGGGGAAAAAAGCAGTTCTATAAAGTCCTAAAAGATCTTATACTTATGGGAAAGTACATCCCAAGTTTATGGGGGAAATATTTTGTTGTTACTTTGCTTACTGTTATTTCATTAAATGCCTCTAGCTTTGACCTAATTGTGTCTTCTGGCCAATTAGAGAAAAAAGTTAACACGTCACATAGGGATTCATGGGCTACGGTTTAGAATGGATGAACATCCAAAAAGAGCTTTGAACCTGGCTGATTCACCCATGCAAAGTAATAAAACTTAGCTTATAGAGGAGAATGGTGAAAAATTATGAGCAGCATGGTCTTATGAAGGAAAAAAAATATTTAAAAACTCAACAAGGAAAAAAAAAAACAGAAATCTCTCACATATTTCCTCCTCCACAGAGCAGATCTGTATTTTCATACGAGCCTTCTGAGGATAATATTCCTTCTTTGTCATCAGTAGCTCTAAAAATGAAAATTTGAGGTCAGATATTAAAAGAAGTTGGTCTCTTGGTAGGCTATGATAAGATACGTAGGAGCAAACACAGTCTTGCAACAAATGACTAGGTCTAAAGCAGTTTGCTTTAAGATTTTAGGGGACTTATTGTCATCACTATGGCAAGGTGGAGCAGAGGATAGAATGCTGGGCCCAGAGTCAGGGAAACCTGAGTTCAAATTCAGCCTTTGACCTTCTTAGCCATGTGATCCTGGGCAAGTCACTTAACCTCTGTTTGCCTCACTCTCCTCATCTGTAAAATGGAGATAATAGCACTTGCCTCCCAGGGTTGTTGTAAAGATCACGAGATAATATTTTTAAAGCACTTAGCACACAGTGCCTGGCACATAGTAAGTACTACGCAAATGTTAACTATTATTATTATTGCAGGGTTGTCACGAGGCTCAAATGAGATAATATTTGTAAAGCTCCTGGCCCATAGTAAGTGGGCACTATATAAACACTTGTTCCTTCCCCTTTCCTCAAGGGGGCTGGCTGTATTGTGTCAAGATAACACTTGTTCTTACTTGTGAAAGCACGATAAAGCATCAAGCTAACAGGAAGCACCTGTTATTGTGCCAATGTCTGGAGTCAATCAAGAGGTCAGAAGATGGATTACCTCAGCCACAAGAAGCTAAAAAGGGAATTTTTCAACCACAAGACACCAAAAGCCTTCACAAAGATTTTGGCAGGCACTGCACTGGGCAGACTCATTATCTCCCTACCTAGGAGAATTCTTGAGATCATTTATACCTACAAGTAAAGGCTCAAAAGTTAAAAACAACTCTGATGGGCTGGTGGTCATGGGAGAGCAGGAGAAGGGTTACTTAGGAGGGGAATATCTAGAAAAACAACATCCCTAATGGAAGGACCAGTAGGGTTTTATCAGACTGGTTTGGTAAGATAGTCCTGGGCCATCTGCTTTCCCTAATTGTGGGGGCTTATGTGAGCAATAAAAATGTCTTAAGATTATAGTTAAAAGGTTTTTATCTCTACATAAGTCAGTGACCCTGGCCCTCTACCATAGATGGCAGAGGAAGGTCATGCCTGGAGCATCTCTTCTCTATTTGCTGATAGGGCTGGCCCCAGTAGGAAAATATTTGAGGAGCCTAACTTGTTTTGACTAGTGCAGGCGATTGTTTTCTTTCCTTCTCTCAATGTGACGTGATGTACTTTGTGATGACTGAAGTACGGTAGGGTGAAATGGACAGGGTGCTGGATCTGAAATCAGAGGAAATAGGTTCAAATTCTATCTCTGATAGATAGATAGATAGACAGATAGATAGATAGATAGATAGATAGATAGATAGATAGATAGATAGATAGATAGATAGATAGACAGATAGATAGATAGATGGATAGATAGATGGATAGATGGATAGACAGATAGATGACAAATAGGTTATATTATAAGTATTTGTAGGCTCACTGCCTCAAGGCAAGATAGGCTACATCTCTCCTCAGGGTTCCAGGGTACCCTGAGGGACTTAAGGTACCTCTTTTCCTACTGCATCAGGTCAAGTCCCCATCAACTATCTTCTCCTCCACCCCTTTGTTAGGGAGCCATTGACTAGCACCCGGTTCCATTTAATCATTTAGCATCAATTAGCTTTTACACAAAGATATTTACTTCAAAGATCCAGCCAGAAACAAAAAAAAAACATTTTCCCCAACACCTCTAGGGCATATATCCCCCTTTACCTTGTCACTCTCTTTGGGAGGGTAAGCTCAACCTTAGCTCAGTTCCCATATAGCACCGATACCACTAAGTTCAGCAGCTCTGCCGGATAAGTCCTCATGTCAGTTTCCTCTGAGTGAGGAACCTACAGTTCTTAATGAAGTTCTCTCCTTGTTTCTTATGGTATCAGTGCTGGGCTAGTTATAACCCTCAGCCTGGGCTCTGACTCTCAGATTTCTGTGGATTGCTCTCCTAGCTTTTGTGTGTGTGTGTGTGTGAGGCAATTGGGATTAAATGACTTGCCCAGAGTCATGCAGCTAGTGAGTATTATTTGTCTGAGGCTGGCTTTCAACTCAGGTCCTCCTGACTCCAGGGCCGGTGCTCTAGCCACTGTGCCACCTAGCTGCCCCCTCCCAACTTTTCAAAACCACCAGAGTCAGAGATCTTTACTCCCTTCATGTGACACTATGAGCAAAGGGGTCACTGAGGTTCCCCCAGAAACAAACAAGGCAAAGAAACAGTAGCTAAAGCTGACAACCTTTTTGGAACGCCTGTGTAGCCAAAGAGCTTCCTCTTCTACACATGGTTAGCCGACAGATACTAGTTATGGAGTGTCCACTGCTCCACAGTCTGTCTCTCCAAGTCACTTTGCTCACATGCCATCATGATTCTTTCAGGAGCAGGATTCTCAGGTTCTCCACGTGGAGAGACACTACCCATCCCAGGGGATCCCATTACTCTTAAATCCATAGATAGATAAACAATTACTAAGTGTTTTACTATGTGCCAGTCACAGTATTAAGCACTGGAGATCTAATTACAAGTCAAGTAAGACAGTCCCTATCCTCAAGGAGCTTATGTTCTAACGAGGGAAGACAATGCATAAAGAAGAATTGAAAGGTGGGGGGGAGGTGAATTATGGTGTGGTTTGGAGCTAGTGGTCAGGAAGTGAGGTTTCTGGCAACATAAACTGAGGTATGAGAAAGACCTTAATTTAGAAAGGCCAAGGTCATCCACAGCATCCCAGGCCTTCATCAGTTGTCTTGACTTTTGTCTTGCCGCTGGACTTTGATGACTCTGGAGGAATGAGGCTGATGACTTCATAGCTCTGCCTCACTTAAATCCAATTTACTCAAGTCAAGACATCACCCTTATGATGTCATTGGTACTCTTAGAGAACGAAGGTCCACCACCACCACCACCACCAACAACAACAATAACAGCAACAGGGCAAGAACTCATCTCTAAAAATCCAGGATGATTCCAAGGGCAGAGTCTAAATTTTCAGTGAGTAGGAAGCAGTATGGTCTAGAACTGGAGGTGTGACCTTGGACAAGTCCACCTCTCTGATCTTTTGTTTCCTCACCTGTAAAATAGATTTCTCAGGTCCTTTTTAGCTCTAAATTTTTGATCCTGTGTAAGAGAGAAAGATATAGCTAAAGCTGCCACCCCCTAGTAGTCAGCTGTTTCTAGTCTTCCTTCCTCAAGGGGAGTTCCCCTTCCCAGTTCCTGCTGACCAGCTCTACTGAGAAGGGTGATGGCTGATAGGAACATTTATGTAGAACTGGCCCTTCCTATCAGGCTCTTCTCTGCTTCTCAAGAAGCTATAGGCAGACTGGGTTTGGCCTTCATTGCCAAAAGAGAAGACCAATCTCCGGGCCTCTTGCCCATCAATTCCCAACTTACACTCCCACCTTCATCTTGCAGGTCCTACCACCTGGGAGCCAGCCCTAAGCTCCCTGACGGCATCTCCAGTTGCTCCCTGTACCCCTCCTGGTACAAACATGCCAGCACTTGGTGCTCAAAAGCAAGTCCTGAGGCACCCTCTGGCACAGATACCAGTCTGCAAAAAAAAAGAGTTGGCCTCAATCTGATGAGCTAGGGATGTGGTAGCAGAGATGAGTAATTTAGAAGGGGAAAAAATGCCTTTGTTCCTCTTTCCTCTTCAATGGTTCAGATTGCAAAATATGGGGGGGAAGGTCATGGAATCCTGTCTAGCAAATATCATAATAGCCTAATAACTGCATATACTGTTCTGCTCTGGACTAGGATGCCCTCAAGGATTTAACTTTTTCTGCACCACATCTTCTTTTCTTTCTTTTTTTAATTAATAAATTTATTTATTTTTAGTTTTCAACATTTACTTCCTCAAGATTTTGAGTTCCAAATTTTCACCCCATCTTGCCCTTCCCCCCCACCCCAAGATGGCATGCATTCTGAATACCCCTTCCCCTAGTCTGACTTCCCTTCTATCTCTCCCCCCCATTTCTCTGCCCCACATCTTCTGCTATAGCCCACAAAGACCATTTCTCTTCCCTGCCCACACCCTCTGCCCTCCTATTTCTTCCCACTTCCCCCACCGTTGAAGAGATAAAGAAATAGAGATAGTGTCTATTTGGTCATTTTTTAAAATCATAAAATATGCCAGTTTTTGCAGTAGTCTTTTATAGTAGGACCCTGCAATGCTTACTTAGACTTGTGATCTTGGCTAAGTCACTTCATCCTGTCTTGGATCTCAGTTTCCTTTTCTTCGAAGAGGGTCTGGTAAAGCTGACACTGTTTCATCACAGGGTTCTTGAGAGAGCTGCACTTCGCAAATTGTCATAGAAAAATAAGTTATTGCCTTATGTTTATTTATGCTAAATTGTTCTCTTTTACCCCCTGAGATTGTCTACCTCCTCATGAATATTGAAAGGGAGAAAGGGCTTCCTTTTAACCCGTGTGACCCATGGGGAAATTGAGACACAGAGAAGGGAAGGGAAGGGACTTAGTCAAAATCACCCAGGTACTTCCACTCTGCACTTAGCATCTGTGGCACTGTTGTTCCACTAGAACAGACTATGGGCCATATGTTGTGCAGGCCTATACTAGAAGTTGCTGATTGAAGGCAGCATAGGATATAGATAGGTTTGGGCAGTGACAGAGAAGGAAAGGTGAAGGGAAGAATAATGGTCAGAAAAGTGTCTCTCCATGCCTGGTCTGCTCTTGACTATACTCAACCACTTCACTATCTGTGGGGAGAAAAGCAAACACGCAAACTCTGAGGAGATATAGGAATCCTATGCCAGCCAGCTGATGACTGGTCATTCTAGGACGTAGCAGGAGAGCAAGGTGAGAGGTTAAAACAGTGAGAGGAAAAGCAGTGGACCTGGGAGCCAATTCTTACATTCCTCTTCCCTGATCCATTTGACTCCCTTAAAGGCTATGCCTGGAAAAGCCTATAGGGAATGGCTAGGCTGTGAATAGAACAGCGTTTGAGGAAATTTGCTGGCTTCCATTCGGTCTATAAATATTTATTAAGCACTGATCATGTTCCAGAGACTGTGCTAAGTGCTGTGGATATAAAGAAAGGAAATAAAACCAAACAAATAAACAAAATGGTCCTGGTCCCAAGAAGCTACACATACACACACACACACACACACACACACACACAGAGTTAGTGGAAGGGAGGAAGGGAAGAATCTCAGTGAGAGCAGCTCATAGGAGGTTCTTTAGGCACTTGGAATGAAGAGGAAGTGAGGCTTAGTGAGTAGCATTCCAGATTTAGAGCCAAGAAGGCTTGGGTTCAAATCCCAGCTTTGACACTTACCAGCTACATGAGCATAGACAAGTCATTTAACCTGAGCCTCAGTATTCTCATCTGTAAAACAAAGGAGCTGGACTCAATGACATTTATGGTCCCTTCCATCTACAGACCTACAAGGGTGCTGTAAAGTTTGTCTGTCTAATGCTTACAGGCTAGTTGTGGGCAGTCTGAGTTAAGAGAAAGCCTTAGGTACACAACCTCGTGGGGTAGTCCTTCTGTTAGATAATGATTTTATTCCTTTTTGTAAAATGTTTTTCATGATGAGTTAAGCAACTGCACACATTCAAACTCAACACTTCTGTGATTGACTCTGTTTTTGCCATTTTCATGGACCCAAACTCACTGAGCTGGAATTGATCCTGCAGGTTAAGGCAAGAGCCAAGATTCTGATTGGATTAATGGGCACTAGTAATACCCTCTAAGTAATAAATGAAGTAGCTGCCATCTTCTAAGATGTAGGTCTTGAGGAGAGAGGTTCAGTTCTCTGAGAGCCTTAGCGACCTTCCCCTGAGCACCACTTAATGTTGAGTGGAGTGTGGGACTGGCCAGGGGCTGGTTCTTATTCTGAACAAGATCAAATTAATGTCTGGCAGCATCCTCCCTTTCCCTCTTTAAGGGCTAAACATATATTTCAAGCCTATTGCTATGTATACCTCTATTACATAGACTTCCATTTTACCCAGAAATGTTATTTAAAGTGAGTGTCCCCTTCCTAACTCCTTCTCCTTTTGATGGTCTATCTTCTTGAGAGGTCAATCCACCCAACACAAGCCCAGGTCTAATGTGGGAAGGAAGCCATGGAGGCAATGTGCTGAGACCAAAGATTAGACAAAGGATCATCACAGATTTGTTCCTCTATATTTTTCCCTAATCCCCAGAGAATAGCATGGGCTTTAATTATTTCATCTGTAAAGTGGAGAAATTGGACTAGATGATTTCTAGGGTTGTTTGCAGCTCTACATCTTGTGATTCTAGCTGTCAATGAACAGTAATCAGTCCATGGAAAAACCCCATTTCCTATAACCCTGTCCCTGTGTAAAACTGATCTTATCATTCTGTAAGGTATTAGGTCTTAAGTAGTATACTTTGCAACAATACAGTACCACTGTGTAGTATTACTCCTCCTTCATGAAACCCTCCCTGATTGGGAGATGACATGTTACAATGGTACAGTCAGCTCCTTAGCTATTATATTGACATTATGCTGGCTGTGGAGTAAGTTGTTCATCCTTCATTTTCAAAGAGAACCAACGACATCATGGGGTGATGTCTTAACTTGCTTATGAGTAGGATTTAAGTGAAGCAGAGTTGCACAAAGTCATCAGCCTCACTCTCTCTTCCAGAGTCATCTAAGTCCTGTGGCAAGACAAAAGTTAAGACGACTTGTAATGGCCCGGGATGCAATGGATGACCTCAGCATCTTTGATGTCTCACCAAGCTCTAAGTGTTCCCCAGCACCTGTTCCAGCTGCCTTTGTGTTTATTGGAATAAATTGTTCTCATCTACCCATTCCACTGGGAAAGTCTTCACATACTCAGGGTAGACATCCCTTTACTCACTAATGGGTTTGAAACCTGTCAGTTACCCTCAACCTGGTTTAGCTCATCTGCCAAGATGGTTTTACTGGGGTATGGCTGCTGTGCATGCTATAGTTTCTTGGAGCCACAGGTGAGAGTTGGATGACAGGACACCAAAGGTAGATGGGCAGCCCTGAAAAGGCTTAGCAAGCCCTGACACCAGATGTGCTAGTCTTCCCTGAATACTGCATATATCCCAAGTGTAGAATAAGTACCTTAGGATCAAACTCCATGATATACTGATAAATGTTTAACAACCAGCTTTTTAAAAAAAAGTATATGTGACAAACTTTTAAGTTTAATCTGCATTAATATTTTATCCATCACTTTCTTAAGTCTAGACAATCAACAAAATAATAAATCAAGTCTTGATTTGTAGTGTTTGCTCTATTCCAAGGTGTAAATACTCACACTGGAAATTTGACAATCAACTCTCCAGAATCAGTTTGAGCTAGCTCTGGCACACACCTGAGATGAAATCCTACCTCTGACACTTAGACAAGTCACCTAATCTCCCTGGGCCTCAGTTTTCTCATCTGTAAAATAAAGGGATTGCACTAGATGGATTCTTAAAGTCTTGCCCAGATCTATGATTTTATGATCCTGACCCCACCTCCTTTTCCAGCAAGAAGGGATCCATCCCTCTTTTGAATTAACATAGAACTTAGAATCTCTTTTTTAGAACAAGTTAATGGTTATCTAGTATTGTACTGAAGTATGCACAAGCTGGATTGCCCCTACTAGACCAAGTATGGACATAAGAACTGGTCTCTCTTCTAGGCACATAACCTGTGCCCTGATTTAGTGCCTTACCTCATCTGTTCTACAGTCTTTTACCTGGCTGTCCTTTCCAGGCTCAAATGGTAATCCAATTCATTTCTCCAAAATAGCTCCCTTTTTTACTATCCAGCCTACATTTCCTGACCTTCTAGCTCCCAGGGTTTCATGTATCCTGAACCCTTGTTCTCTAAACAGCCAGTACACATCCAGGATTTTATGATTTAGAGTTAAAAGGGACCTTAGAAATCATGTTAGTCTAACCTTCATTTTATGGATGAAGGATTGAGACCCAGAGAAATAAAGTGACTTATCATATATCACCTATGCAGTAATGACAGAGCCAGAATTTGAACCCAGGTCCTCTGAATGCACAGCCAAGGCTCTTTTCATTACATCATAGCTGTCTTCTTCCCATTAAACTCTTCTTCACAGATTCACAAGTTTGGACTTTCCAGTCTTCCATCCTCAGTCATCACTTGCCTCTATTTGACCTCAAGTACCTTTTCAGCTCTACTCTGAGCATTTTTAGAGCTCCTTTTCCATCTACTATTCCCTCAGGTACAAAGTAGTCCATCCAGCCATACATATGTGGGCTTGGAATTAATCAGCTAAGCAAACATATATTAGGTGGATGCTATGTGCCAGGCTGTGTGCTAAGTGCTGAAGACACAAAGACAAGAGCAAAACAATCCCTGCCCTCAAGGAGTTTACATCCTAATTAGGAAGAAAATACATGTATACATGGAAGGAAAGGAGGAAGGAAGCAAGGAATGAAGGAAGGGAGGGAGGGAGGGAGGGAGGAAAGAAAGGAGAAAGGGAGGGAGGAAGAAAGGGTAGGAGGGAAGAGGGAAGAAGGAAAGAAGGAAGGAAGGAAGAGAGGAAGGAAGGAAGGAAAGGAGGAAGGAAGGAAGGAAAGGAAGAAGGAAGGAAAGGAGGAAGAGAAGAAGGAAAGAAAAAAGAAGTAAGAAAGAAAGGAAGGAAGGGAGGGAGGGAAGAAGGGAGGAAGGGAGGAAGTGAAGAAGGAAAAAAGAAAGAAGGAAGGAAGAAAGGGGGAAGGAAGGGAGGGAGGGAAGGAAGGAGGGAGGGAGGAAGGGAAGGAGGGAAGAGGGAAGGAATGAAAGAAGGAAGGAAGGATTTGTTAAGCACCTACTACATACCAGGCATTGTACAAAATGCTTTACAAATTTATCTTATTTGTTACTTAAAACCACCCTGGAAGATAGGTGCTGTTATTATCATTCCTATTTTGCAGTTGAGGAAACTGAAGCAGACAGAAGTCAAATGACTTGCCCAGGGCTACACAGCTATTAAGTATCTGAGGCCAGATTTAAACTCAGATCTTCCTGACTCTGGGCCCAGCACTCTTATGTGCTGCTCCACTTAGCTGTTTCTAGGTACATGCTCATATATTTATAAGTATTTTCATAATATATAAAAATAAATAGAAAATCTATGGGGTGGGGTGGTGATGAGCAGGTCACTAGCAGTTATGCGAGCAGGAAAAAACTTCATGTAGTGGTGTTTGAGCAAAGACTTAAAGGAAAACAAGGTTCCTGAGAGATCAGGGTAAGAAGGAAGTGCTTCCAGACGTGGGGAAGGGCTGGTTCCAAGGCACAGAGAATGAACTGTGGAACCGCAGGGAGGCCCGTATTGCTAGGTGGCAGAGTGTGAGGAAGACAGTGAAGTGTTAGGTTGACAAGATATTTAAATGTCAGAAAAACTTCTGTTTGAACATAGAAGCAATAAGCAATAAGTAGCCACTTGAATGACACCATTAAGCCTGAACTTTGGGAAAACCACCTTGGGTGACTATGTGGAAGATGGATTATGGTGAGAAGAGAACGGAGGCAAATCAACCAAATAGGTTCTCATATTCACACAAGTGAGAGGTGGTGAGGGACTGAAGTAGACCGGTGGCCATGTGAATGCAGAAGAGAGGATGTTTAGCAGAGGTCTTATCGAGATAGAAACAATGAGAATTAATTGGAGAACTGATTGGATATGTGAGGTGAATGCACAGAGGCACTGAGAATAATACTAAGGTTGCTAACTTCACATGATCACTCTGATGCCCACTTGCTGTTCCACACACTGGACACTCCAACTGCCACACTTTGTTATGAGTTATAGGGAAAGATATCATAGTTCAATGGAAAATGTATAATATTTGAAGTCAGAGAAATCCATGCTTTGCCATTTAATCTCTGTATGACTATGTGTCAGTCATCTTACCTTTCTGTGTCTCAATTTCTTCCTTCCTTCCTTCCTTCCTTTCTTTCCTGGAGGCAATCAGGGTTAAGTGACTTGACCAGGGTCACACACCTAGTAAGTGCCTTAGGCTGGATTAGAACTCAGGTCCTCCTGACTCCTTAACTAGTTCCCTATCCACTTTGCCACCTAGCTCTATGTCTCAATTTCATCTGTAAATTGCACTCAGGATAGGAGATTATTTTTAAGGTCCCTTCCAACTCTAATTCTATGAGCTTATTACAGGAAGTGACCTTAAAGATGACCTGGTCCAACCTCTTCATCTGATAGATGAAGAAACTATAAAGTTAAGAAATCTTAAATAACCCAATCTCACACAGAAAGTTACCAGCAGAACTAGGACTAGAGCCCAAATCATCTAATTCCCTGATCTGTGACTCCTGACTCATGCTTTTCCCACTCTCTCTTACTCTGGTCCTGATGTCCAATCCCTTCTCCTGCCTTCTTGTGCTCATTCCCTTCATAACCTTTATTAGAGATTAGTCATTAGCTGAATGGAGGTTATCACTTATCAATCCCACATAGTGAATAGTCTCTAAATGGGCCATCCCTATTGTATGATTTAAGAGCCCCACCTTCCCCCAAAATATCTACCCAACAACTCTGCCTAAAATTGCAGATTTTTGAATCACTCCTTAAGATAACTGTTCCAGAAAGCCCAAGTTAAGATGCTCCTTTGTTATCTGAGTGGCATAATAATACAAATCCTCACACTTTACTGTCTACTCATTGACTATTACATTCATCTCCATACCACCAGAATCTTAGATTCTGCCTCTTGGTCCCCTGGCTCAGTTGGGTGAACTTTTGCTCATGTGGTGTATGGAACGTGGGAGATGGGTAAGATGTCTGGCAACATAAGTGAAGATGGCTGAGAAATATCATGAATGTTCTGAGCCCTAGAAAGATAAAGCAAATGAACTGATTCCAGCCCACACCTGGCCTTACCCTCTTGGTGAACCAGTCCTGGCACCTTCCATGGGCCAGAGCATTTTGTTTTTCCACACACCTTCCTCTCCTCTTGTTCATTCGAACTTTCCCCTCTGTTTCAATGCCCAAGGTTTCCTGGTTAAACCAGTTCACAATGTTGACATCCACCATATATACAGGGTGTTACCTTTTGTGCAAATAGACTGGGAAAATGTTCTGCGATGGGTTTTGTAACTGCTGCTTGCATGAGTTAATGCTAATAGGGTGGCCTCTTCTTTCCAGATGTTGAATCCCAGATGTACAATTTTCACTCATTATCCCCCTCCCCCTTCTGGCAGAAGATACTTCCTGTATCCTGTCTCTGGTTAGCACTGGGATTTCCAACCATTCTAACTTGTAACATGAGAAAAGAAGTCTTTGGAATTGTAAAAATTCTTGCTTATTATTCAGTCTCCTCAAAAATCTAAACCCTACACATTAAAAAAAAAAAACCAAACCAAAGAATCCATGTAAACAAAAATAGAATTAAGACTATAACTAACTTTTCCCAGGGCACAACCACCCCTAGCCACGATCTTCTAATCACTCAAGCAACAAAAATCAGTCAACAAACATATAATAAGTACTTGTTATGTGCTGGGGCAGTTAGGTGGTACAGTGGATAGAGTGCCAAGCCTGGAGTCAGGAAGACTAATCTTCCTGAGTTCAAATATGGTCTCAGACACTTACTAGCTATGTGACCCTGGGCAAGTCATTTAACCCTGTTTGCCTCAGTTTCCTCGTCTGTAAATGAGCTGGAGAAGGAAATGGCTAACCATTTGCCAAGAAAACCACTAAGGGGATCACGAAAAATTGGACATGACTAAAATGCCTGAACAACAACAAAACGTTCCAGGAATACAAATACAAGCAAAAAGGTAGTCCCTATAGAATCTCCCATCTGTAGCTTTTAGGCCTCACATAACTTTTAAGAAATGAATACCTGCTGACCAATTTGGAGAGCTGCCATGCCTCAGCTGCCTCCTGACTCTGATCCCATGGTCAGCTTGTCTTACTAGTGGGTTCTTTCGAGAACCTCTCTTATATAAGAGCTACAAATAGATATTCTTCTGTCCCTTTTGCAGGGTGAGAAGTCTGAATCCCAATAACTTGTTCGTGATGAAGAAAGCATTTTGTAAACCTTAAATCAATATGTAAATAGATGTAAATTATTATTTCTTGTCTCTGCAGCATGGTATAGTATCATAAGTGCTGGATTTGGAGTTGTAGGATTAGGTTCAAATTCCAGATTCCTGTTCAACCTTGTGCATATGTGCAAATGAGAGGACTGGGCAAACTGACCTATCTTCTGGTAGGATTTAAACTTGCCGAGGTGGGGAACCTACAGCCTCACATTTGTGAAAACATTTGCTCTGTGAAGTTTGGATTCAGTCAAAAGGCTGCACTTGAGGACCTAGAGGGCCACATGTGGCCTTGAGGCTGAAGTTTCCCCCATCCCTGATTTAGAGTCTGCTGACTCCGAATTCAATGATACTCGAAATCATTGTGTCAGCACAATGCCTAACACACGATAGACAGTAAATGGTTGGGCAGCTAGGTGGTGTAGTGGAGAGAGCACTGGCCCTGGAGTCAAGAAGATCTGCGTTCAAATCTGGCCTCACTTACTAGCTGTGTGACCTTGGGCAAGTCACTTAACCCTCTTTGCCTCCATTTCCTCATCTGTAAAATGAACTGGAAAAGGAAGCGGCAAAACAGTCCGGTATCTTTGCCAATAAAACCTCAAATGGTGTCATGGAGAGTCAGACATGACTGAAACAACTCAACAACAACACAACAATAAAAAATGATTGTTGAATGTCAAGGCACAGGCTCTCTAAGTCTATGCTCCTGGAGATATAAACACTGACTTAAAAAAAATTCTTTGTTTGCTTTTAAAGGCAATCAGGCAGGTGGCCTAAAAGGAATTTAATATGTTCTGCTTTTCATTCTCAATCCCTTTTGTTTAGTGTTTCTGGCACTTTGTGTCTGTGCTATAGACTGGAGCTCAAGCAAGCTTACAGCGAAGTGGGAGAAGCTGGAATTCCTGGTAGGGTGAGAAATTGGACTGAATGGTTATAGAAAATAACATAGGATGTCCCAAGAGTCTTAGACTTTAAGCTATTAAAGTTTAAAACTGCACTAAAACTTTTGGATCTCAAAAGTTTTTTTATCACAAGCTTAGCTACCATGTATTTGTGACGTTGACTTTACAGAGCATTTCCTATCCTGAAGTCAATACGCACTAGCTGTACAATCATGAGATTCAGTTTCCTTATCCATTTAATAAAAGGAGGAGACAAGATCATCTCTAAGGGCTCTTGCTCCATACATCCTATGATGCTACAAGGTATTGATTTGCCTTGGAATCTTATAAAATATATAAAGAGGGGAAAGTACAGTCCACATTTGACCCTAGGTTCTTAATCCCAGCTGTCCTCATTCTAGTCAAGTGACAATGACGATGATGAAAATAATAGCTAACACTTATATAGCTCTTTAAGGTGTACAAAGTGCTTCATAAATACTGTCTCATGTAATCCTCATAATAACCCTGGGAGGTGGGTGCTATTATTATCCTCATTTTTATAGATAAGGAAACTGAGTCTAAAAGAGGCTACCTGGCTTGCCTCAGAATCACACCTACTAAGTGTTTGAGGTCAGATTTGATCTCATCTTCCTAACTTCAAGTACAGCTCTTTAACCACTGTACCAACAATTAGATTATTTGTTAGTCCCACTAAATTTCCCATGTTTTTACATATAAGGGACTGGTACATACTCAGAGATTGGTGTGCTTGGCTGATACAAATTCCCACATGAGAAAGGCTGGAGACTATGCTTCCAAGAGAATCATGATGATATGCTGTAGATTACATACAATGTCAAAATGTAATTTCAGGATATCTGTGTCCTGCTATCCCAGCCTACAGGTCTTGCAGCCAGCTTAATATTGATGCACCAAAGAGCAAGGAGTATCGTGATGGAAAATGCTATCCACATCCAAAGAAAAAACTGTGGAATTTGAACGCAGATCGAAGCATACTGTTTGCTATTTTTTTTTCTTCTGTTGAGTTTTGTTTCCTCTTTCTGGTGGTTCCTCCTATTGGTTCTAATTTTTACTTACAACATCACTAATGTGAAAATATGTTTAATAGAAATGTATATGTATAGCCTATATCATATTGTGTGCCATCTTAGGGAGGGTGGGGAAGAAGGGGGAGAAAAATTTTAAACTCAAAAGCATAAGGAAGTGATTGTTGATAAGTCAAAATAAATTAATAAAAAATTTAAAAAATTTAAAATTTAAAAAATGTGACACATAAAAAAAAAAAAGAGCAAGGAGCAACCTTAGGAAGTGACCTTTAGGGGGCAGCTAGGTGACATAGTGGATAGATCACTGGCCCTGAAATCAGGAGGATCTGAGCTCAAATCCGGCCTTAGACCAAACACTTGACACTTACTAGCTGTATGACCCTGGGCAAGTCACCTAACCCCAATTGCTTAACAAAAAAAAAAAAAAAGGAAGTGATCTTTAAGATCCAGCCCAGTAGTAGTCGATTCAAGGATTTAGCCTCGTCATGCCATTTCTGGATGTGAGCTTGATGGGATAATATTATATAGAAACTGATGGTGGACTCCACTCTACCCAGAGACCAAAGTGGAATAAAGGAGAGTGTGCCACTTGGACACCGAAGGGAAATGTTTGTACTCTTGTTCTTGTCAAAGCTTCAAAGTAAATATCCTTTTGTAAAAGCCAATTGATGTTAAGTGGTTAAATAGAACTGCGTTCCTAGTCATTTGGATCCAACAGTGGGAAAATAGTATATGGGGATTTGAGCTGATAGTATTAGAGAGAGATTCCCCAAAACTATGAGGGTAGCATTAGAATCTGGTGGGATTATATAACTGGGCTGGCCATGTAAGCGTGAGTCAGAGTGTATCTGTTTTAAATAGAATAAGAGTTAGAGATTATCATAATATGTTTTAAGTCATTATCAATGCCTGAATATGAGTCCTTTGTGTTTTAAGCATTTCTTTTTTTGGAGGAAATAAATAGCTGTTCTACACCTGATGTACATTGTACATTAAGCATCTTTCTTTTCACTTTTGGAGGAGATGCTTTAGATGAGGTAAGCCTGAGTTTTAAGTTTATTTAAGGGCACTTAAAGGAAGTGTAAAGAACCAAAGGCTGTGATTGTCCTGAATTAAAAAAAGGTTTTACAGAAACACATCCAATCTAAGTTAAGACTAAAGGGGAAACAATTAACTGAGGACAAAAAAAGTTTGCAGAAAATTTCTTTAATAAATGTTATATATAATTCAAATGAGTAAGAATAAAAGCTATTCCACAAATGATAAATGGTCTAAGGATATGAACTGGCAGTTCTTAAGGAAAGAAACCCAGGCTATCTATAGCCATATTTTATATGCTCCAAATGACTTGTAATTAGAGAAATGCAAATGAAAACAATTATGAGGTTCCACCTCATCTCCATCAGATTGGAAAAGATGCCAAAAAATAAAAGAAAATGACAAGTGTTGGAGAGATTGCAGGAAAACAGGAACACCAGCGCTCTGTTGATGGAGCTATGAATGGGTTAAGCATTCTTGAAAAGCAATAGGGAATTGTACATCTAAAGTTACTCAACATTGACCTTTGACCTAGCTATATTGCTGAAAGTGTATGTTTCAAAAAGATCAAAGAAAGAGGAAAGGATACTATATATGCATAAAATATTTATAGTAGCTCTTTTTTTGGTGACCAAAAAAAAAAAACCAAACCAAAAACAAACCAAAAACTGGAAACTAGGGGGATGTCTACCAACTGGAGAATGACTGAACAAACTGTGGTATACGAATGTAATAGAATACTATTTTATTGTAAGAATAAGGGAAAGGGTACAAGTACAAAGAGTCCAGAGACATAGAAAGACTTTATATACCACTACAGAGGGAAGTGAACAGAACAATTTATACTCTAACATCAATACTATAAAAATGAGTAACTTAAAAGACTTGAGAACTCCGATCAACCAAATTATCCACTATGATTCTAGAAGACCAATTAAAAAAGAAAAATATTTTACCCCCACCCCCTCATGACAGAGAGATAATGGACTACTATGCAGAATAATAAATTAATTTTTGGACTTTACCAATATGGGAATAGTTTTACTTCACTGTGCTTAAGAGTTCTGTATTCCTTTCTTTCTTCTTTTCTCTCTTCCTTTCTTGCTTCCTTTTCAGTAGGTGTGGGAAGGTATGAGGGCAAAAAATATGAATGATAATTTTTTTAAAAATAACAATAAAAAAGTTTTAAAGCCAAAGAATATGAGAAAGAGCCTGACTCCTCTCTTTAGAGAAAAGGCTCCCACAAGACTAAACCTACATGAGCTTTTACCTATGGACCCATTAGTCCATTTTTCCAGGTGAAAAATTTTAACCTGAAATGATAACCAAAAAAGAAAGAGAGACAGACTCACTGGAGCTAATGAAACAATAATTAGAAACCACTGGTCCAAGATCTGACCTGAAGAAGTAATCTGGGGAGGCAGAGCAAATATGAATGACCAAAGTTTTCAGAGTCAAATTATATGAAGTTGCCACTGCCTCCCAAAAAAATAGAACCTAAATGTTCAACGATAAGGGAATGGTGAAATAAATTGTAGTACATTAATGTAATGGAATATTGTAATGAAATTAAGACTGATATGTATGAGGAATATAGAGAAATGGGAGAATCTTTTTGAAATAACATGGGAATCAAGTATGCATAAGCCATAATTAGTAAAAAATAAATTGAATGAGAATGAATTAATAAAGAATCCTGATGGGGATTTAGAAGGAGGAATTATGTGCTAGGTACTGTGTTAAGTACTGCAGATGCAAGTACAACCCCTGCTGGCAATGAATTTACTTTCTGGTAGGGACTACAACAAGAATATGAAAAATATACAGCATAAATATGAAGTTGATAAATACAAAAGTATTCCAAGTAGTTAATTACAACATGATTTGGGAGGACAGGCATTAGCAGTTGGGGAAATCAGGAAAGGCTTCATTCAGATGATGCTTGAACTGTGTCATAAAAGAAGAGAGGGAGAGGTAAGAAAAGAGTGCATTCCAGGCATGTATTATGGTCAGTATGAAGACAGAGAAGGGATATGAACTGTGTATGGAACAGAGAGAAGACCAGTTTGACTGGGTCACAGAGTAAGGGACAGGGAGTAATGTCCAAAGAGTTTGATAAAGTAGGATGGGGCCAGACTGTGAGGAGCTTTAAAAACTAAACTAAGGAATGTTATATTTTATCTTAGGCAACAGAGACTGGCAATAGGAAGCCACTGGCATCAGTTAAGTAGGAGTATCATGTGGTCAGATCCATGATTGAGGAAAATTACTTTGGCAGTGGAATATAAGACAGGTACTCTGTGGGGATAGTCTTGAGACAGAGAGATTAATTATGAAGCTGTTATAATAAACTGGGCAAGAGGTAGTCGGCCTAAACTAAGGGGGTAGCTGTGTGATTGGAGAGAAGGGTCAGATGTGAAAGATGTTGTGAAGACAGAAATGGCAAGATTTGGCAAGTAGATCTGTAGGGTGAGGGAGAAGGATGAGTACAGGATAATGACAAGGTTATAAATCTAGGAGACCGGAAGGATCATAGTCAATTTCACAGAAATAGGGAAGCTTGGAGGAGTGAGGTTAGGGAGGGAGATAATGAGTTTAGTATTAGATATTTTGAGTCTGAGATGTCTCTGAAACTTCCACTTTGAAATATCCAGTAGGTAATTGCTGATGAAAAAGTGAAGCTCAAGGGGCAGCTAGGTGGCACAGTGGATAGAGCACTGGCCCTGGAGTCAGGAGGACCTGAGTTCAAATATGACCTCAGACCAAACACTTGACAGTTACTAGCTGTGTGACCCTGGGCAAGTCACTTAATCCCAATTGCCATAAAAAATTTAAAAAAAAACTGAAGCTCAGGAGAGAAACTGAGGCTTTATGATGTTTTATGTACTGAAATAATGAAAATATAGTTACTGCTCACATTCATCTATCATCCTTCCTTATAAAACTTAAAATTTTACAAAACTAATCCAATGCTACCCTTTTAGCAACCACTGTTATTAAGTCCAGTTTGTTGACCAAGGTACTTTCTGAGCTCTTTTGTTCTCATTGTTGTGGCATTTAATTTACAATGATTAAACTTCTGGATAAAATTATTGTGGTATGTGTCAAAGTCATTCCTGTTATCCATTTGACATTTTTGATTGTCAATTAATCACTTGTTAAAATAATTTAATGTTTCAATATTATTCTTTCTTCTTTTCCTTTTAATTAATCCTGATCTTAGGTGGGATGAGTTGATGGTCTGACTGAATATGTGCAGCTAGTTCAGCAAAACCCGCAACATTTATAGTGAGTTTTTTTTTTCCTGTCTGTAGCACATATAGACATTAGTTTTACTCTTCCAACCCCAATTTCACTAATGAGTTGGATCCCCAGAGCAAATCTCCCTTATTCGGTCAATAAGCATTTATTCTGTGCTTACTATGTGTCAGGCACTATGCTCAGCTTTCAGGATACAAAGAAAGGCAAAAGACAGTTTCTGACCCCAAATAGCTCACAATCTAATGGGGGATACAACATGCAAATAATTATGTACAAAAAAACTCATATAAAAGGATAAATGGGAAATAATCAACAGAGGGAAGGCACTAGAATTGGGAAACATTTCATGTAGATGATGAGATTTTAGGGGGAACTTGAAGGAAGCCAGGGAAGCCAAAAGGCAGAAATGAAGAGGGAGAGTATTCCAGGTATGGAAGACAGTCAGAGAAAATGCTTGGGGTTAAGAAATGGAATGTTCAAATGCCAGTGTCACTGAATCAAAGGGTATATATGATATAAGAAGACTTAAATGTGTGTGTGAGGGTAGGTTATGAAGGGCTTTGCCTGCCAGACAAAGGATTTTGTATTTGATCCTGGTGGCAAAAGGGAACCATTGGAGTTTATTGAGTTGGGGAGAGGTGGGAGGGAAATGATACAATCATACCTGTGCTTTAAGAAAATCAGTTTGGTGACTAAACAGAGGATTGCCTGGAGTGGAAGAGACATAAGACAGGCAGATTCACCAGCAGGTGATTGGGATGATTCAGGCATAATGTGATGAAAGCCTGTACTAGAATGGTGGCAGTGTCAGAAGAAAAAAAGGGAGATATTGGAGATATTTTGTAATGGTGAAATCAACAGGTCTTGGCAACAGATTAAGGGTGTGGGGAGGTAAGAGATGGTGAGGATTTGAGAATGATACCTAGGTTGTGAGCCTGGGCCCTCAAAACTTAGGGAAACCCCAAAAGGTTAGTGACTATTCCTCCTTCATCAGTTTTAATCACCAGTTATCATCTCCCTAATATCAATCAACAGTTAAGATCTTCCCAATATCAGATAACCCCCAGTTATCAGTTATCAGATAATCCCCAATATAATTAACCAATTAACACAAACTACCTTCTGAGGGATATAAGAAAGTATAGCAAGGACTGGACTACAAAGACTCCTGTAAAACTTAGAGCCTACTCCCTTCTATCACCTAGTCTGCCTAAGTCCCTGTGAAGAATGGACTCATTCTCAGAGTGGTTACTAAGAATATTTTCCCCACCAAGTCTTAGTCAATGAACATGTTGTTCCCTTGATTTTAGGACTCATTTTTGTGGTTGCTGGGTTGACTCACTACTGGCTGTATCACACAAGTTGATACTCAGAGTTATCTCCTCACTGGGATTAGCTGCTATGTCTATCTTCAGACTGTGCCATGGACTCCAACTGCTGAACCTCTTCTGACTCTTCTGATTTTTCAAAGCTCAAAAAGTCATGACCTGGACTGTTCCACCTCTGACAGTCAACTAAGATCAGGAAAGGAAAAAAAAACAGAAAAGACAGAAGCATTGGTACCATGTGTTTATGATGCATGGTGGCCCAAGGGAGGTAGCTGGTGATAGTAGACCACTGCTAATATCACTTTCTTTCTCCCCATCCAGAAACATACAGAATTTCTTTGTCCTTATGTGAACACCACCAAGGAGAAAGAGAGGGGCAAGTCTTACCATTAGAGGCTTTTGTATGTGCTTTCAATTCCAGCACAGAAGCCAATCAAAAGGCTTCTCATTGTTATGCAGTAAATATACAGGAAACAGCCACAGAATACCAATGCATGATCTGAAGCAGAAGGCAAGGATCTCCATTACATATCCCTAGAAGTCAGCTTGCCAAGTCTCCAAAAAGTTGGCAGGAGGCAGAACTCATTGGCCCTAAGGACTGACTCTTCATTGGCTAGTCCCCCATTACATGTGTATTAAAATATAATCAATTTCCATTTTTATAGTTTTATTTGATGCTTGTCATATCCAGAGCTTGCCAATTCTGTTCCTGAAAGTGTTGATGACATAGACATGAGGCATCTATGTAATCTGCAAGTCTTTGGCTTCTCTCATGCCTTCTTCCTTTGCCGTGCTTTCCCACACAGAAATAGTAGAGGTTAAAAACAGTTTAAGGAAAGCTTAAAAACTTTCCAACTAAGCAAAGTCATCCAAGGGCAATTTAAAGACAAAAATGTAAAGAAGACAACAAAAAAAGTGAAAAGATTTTTTAAATAGTTGTAATAACATTTTTTCTCTCCATCAAGAACAGTAGAACAATCACTATCACTATAATTAGAATGTTATAGTCTGGGATAGTTGTAGAGATGGCACTAAAAAACAGCAACTGAGAAAAGTCATCTAATTTGACCAAGCATACATAGAGAAGATGACACAATCATGAGGGTATTGAAGGATAAATATGCAAGTTATTTTAAGGAAGGGAAGATACCAAAGCCGTGGGGGAAAAAAGCCATGACGTTATTATTAATAAAATAGGATTGATAATGACTGAGTTTTATACATACTCTCCATTTATATAAATTTCTTTTTAAGTTTCATCAATAAATGCATTAAGGACATCTTTGATTAGGGCAGATTAATAGGGAGCAAGTAGGCTTTCACATGAGACCTTCAACAATGGACCACATCTTTTCTATTTCACAATTAGCTAAAAAGAATAAAAAGTCCTCACTATGTTTAACTATTTGTTGATTATCAAAAAAGCATTTCATTCAGTAGAACAAAGTGCTGCCCTACAACCTTTTACAACAAGGTATCTCCCATCCATACATCAAAATCATTCAAGATTCTTTGAAAGATGTAACAGAAACAATCCTGTTAAATGATCTTCTGATCATAAAAAAATTAGGCAAGTCATAAAATAGGGAGATGTGTGCCTACAAACTGGCTTGACATTGTGATGGAGGAGATATAGTATAAAGCCCAAGTTAGTGAAAGATTTCCTGTAAATGGTGAAGTCCTCTAGATAT
Source organism: Vombatus ursinus (assembly GCF_900497805.2). NCBI lineage: Eukaryota > Metazoa > Chordata > Mammalia > Diprotodontia > Vombatidae > Vombatus > Vombatus ursinus. Next base: position 5,576,778 of record NW_020954604.1, on the reverse strand, counting down.
TGTTGCTTGCAGAAGACATTGAGTTGACTCCATCAAATATCAAATATCAGAAAGGTCCTTAAAGGAAATCTGTAAAAATTCAAAGGACTATGACCTGATCATCCACTCAAGAAAGATTAAGTAGATGAAAAATTACTCAGACTACAACATGCATTTGAATGAACACATTATAGAGCTTGTCTATTAGTATGTATACCTGGGACAGACATTACATATGAATAATTAGTTGGGACCAGAATTGAAACAGAGGAGGGAAATGGGCTGGATTGTCTTCAGGAAATCTCAAAGTTCCTTTAACCACCCCAAACTTCCCATAAAAGCAAAGACCCATTTTAAAACTGTCAACATTCTACCAGTGCTGTAATATGTCATTGAAATGAAATAAATATCACTCAAATCTATAAGAATATAAGTCATTCCTTAACTGATAAATGGTCAAAGGACGTGAACAGGCAGTTTTCAGATGAAGAAATTAAAGCTATCTATACTCATACGAAAAAAGCTCTAAATCATTATTGATTAGAGAAATGCAAATTAAAACAACTCTGAGGTACCATCTCACACCTATCAGATTGGCTAACATGGCAGAAAAGGAAAATGATAAACGTTGGAAAAGATGTGGGAAAATGGGGACACTAATGCATTTTTTATTTGAATAGTATTTTATTTTTCCTCAATTACATATCAAGAAAAAAATTTTAGCATTCATTTTTACAAGATTTTGAGTTCCAATTTTTTTTCCTCCTTTGCTCCCCTCCCCTCTTCTGAAAATGGTAGGCAGTTTGATATAGTCTATACATGTGCTATCACGTAAAACATATTTCCGTATTCATCACTGTTGTAGAAAAAAAACAGATCAAAAGAAAATAAAACCATTAGAAAGAATAAAGTAAGTAAAAAAAAATATGCTTTGATCTACATTCTGAGTCCATCAGTTCTTTATCTGGATATGGATAGCATTTTCCTTCATGAATCGTTTGTACTTGTCTTGAATTGTTGTGTTGCTGAGAAGAGCTGAGTATCACACGATGTTGTGATACCATATACGATGTTTTCCTGGTTCTGCTCATTTCACTTTGCATCAGTTTGTACAAGTCTTTCCAGGTTTTTTCTGAAATCTACCTGTTCGTCATTTCTTATTGCACAATAGTATACCATTACATTCCTATAAATATTTTTTGCACATGAAGGTCCTTTTCAATTTTTTATGATATCTGTTGGATACAGACCTAGTAGTGGTATTGCTAGATCAAAGGGTATACACAGTTTGGTTGCCCTTTGGGCATAGTTTCAAAATGCTCTCCAGAATGCTTGGATCAGTTCATACCTTCCCCTACAATGCATTAGACACTAATGAATTGTTGATGGAGTTGTGAAGTGATCCAACCATTCTGGAGAACAATTTGGAACTATGCTGAAGTGGCTATAAAACTGTGCATACCCTTTGATCCAACAACTAGGTCTGTATCCCAAATATATCATAAAAAGGGCAAAAGGACCTCCATGTACAAAAATATTTATGGCAGCACTTTATGTGGTGGCAAAGAACTGAAAATGCTCATCAATTGCAGAATGGCTGAACAAGTTGTGGCACATGAATGTAATGAATACTATTATATAAGAAATAATGAGTAGGAGGATTTAAAAAAAACTTGGAAAGACTTACATGAACACAGTAAAAACAACATTGTGCAATTATCAACTATGATTGACTTAAATCTTCTCAGTAATACAGTGATTCAAGACAATTTTAAAAGACTCAAGATAGAAAATGCTACTCACATCCAGAGAAAGAACTGTGGAATCTGAATGCAGATCAAAGCATGCTATATTCACTTTTTTTGTTTGTTTGTTTTTTGTCTTTCATGGCTTTTCCCTTTTGTTCTGTTTCTTCTTTCATAACATGACTGATGTGGAAATATGTTTACATTATTGTATATGTATAACCTACGTTGTATTGCTTTCCTTCTTGGGGGGGGATGGGAGGGAGGGAGAAAAAAATTCAAACTCAGAATTTTATTTAAAAAATGAATGTTTTGGGGGAAAAAATAAAATTTTATTTCCAAAAAATAAAATAAAATAAATAATATCACACAGAGGGCAATGGAGAGGCAAATGGTAGGTATAAGCAGGCTGCCACATATGACTGTAACCCTACTCCACCTCTCACCAACACTACCCTGCCCTTCATGAAGGGCAAGTCACCAATAAGGAAAGAGTCGCGTAACAATGGGCTTTGGGATTAGAATTACATAATCAAAGAATAGAAGTAAAAGATGCCACTAAGTAATTACATGATAAGAAGGGAAGATAGGCTGGTAAGAGTGAAGAATGATGGGTGAACGGTCAAAATGTTCGAGTGGTACCTTTGCAAGAAAGTCAGGAAATTCTCTAGCAGTACACTGAGCATATGCCCTATGGTGAATTTGGAGGGAATTTCCAAATTGATGAGATCAAAGATCTAGTTAAGTTTTTAAATATAGTTATTAAATAAGTATCTTTATACTTATGTACAATGTTAGGTTCTTAATAATATAAATTTTATATTATACTCAAATTATATGTATTATAGATATATAAAAATATGCATAATATATTTGTTTACATAAATATAAATATATAAAGTAGTTTCTTCTATGTCTTCTTGTGTTTCAATTGCACATTTTAAAAGTGTACTTTAACTTAATCCATATGTTGATTTTGAAATGGGCAGCTAGATGATACAGTAAATAGAATGCTGGACCTGGAATCAGAAAGACTCAACTTCCTTAGCTCAAATCTGACCTCAGACACTTATTAGCCTTGTGACCTTGGGCAAGTCACTTAACCCTGTTTGCCTCAGTTTCATCACCTGTAAAATGAGCTGAAGAAGGAAATGGCAGACCTTTCCAGTATCTGTACCAAGAAAACCCTAAATGGGATCACAGAGTCATATACAATTGAAAATGACTGAACAACAATAGTAAAGACTTTGGAAAGTCAACCACTAAAACATAAAAAGACATAGAGGAAAACATTTTAAACCTATCTTGGAAAAAGAAAAAAAAAGTCACCATTTACAGTGGAAGTTTCTTGTGAGTCATATATTCATTCTATAGGTATTTGAAGAATGGAGAGTCCTGGTCTAAACCCTGAGAGAGATGCAGATAAGAAACAGTCTCTGCTTTCATGGAACTTGTAGTCTAGTAGACACTTAAAAAGTTACAATGCACACTATCACATGACAACTGTAATAGATAGGTAGAAATAAAACAAAACTGGGTTGCATAAAATCTGAATGGGATGTTGTTACTAAGGTTGTGGGGCTGGGACAAGACAGTTGAGATTTCTTAAGTGGTTAGAAATTCAAAAGGCAATGAGGGGAGAGAAGACTTTCCAGGTATAGGAAACAGCTTGAGTAAAGGTACGAAGGCTGGATAACACAAGGCATACTCAAGGAAAGTACTTTAGTTTGGCTGGGACATGCAGTGCATGGAAGAGAGACACTGAATCTACTTTGAGACCATCAAGGAGTTGGCCATTGCTAATTATGACTGGTCATTACAATATGTGTCCATACTTCTAAGCCACAAGCTCCTTAAACTTGCTTCACAGCAGTTTAAATGAATAGAACCTCTCTTACCAGATCCTGAATGTGAAACGCAGGAAGTGTTTGTAGACCACATTTGTAATGACATGGGAAATGTGGGTGAGTTAAACTCCATTGTAGGAAAAGGTATGTGTCCTCTATATGACAATGTCTGGCAGAAATACAAGACTTATTTTTCTTCTTGTCTTATTCTCAATGAAATTGCTGAGATATCATTTGTTTTTTATACACTGTAAGCAAGGTTATGTCCAGAGCAATGCATAGAAGGCATCATATACAGTAAAGAGAATAGAATGAAGAGAACAATTTATACAATAACCACCATAATGTAAAAGAAGACAGCATTGAAAGACTTTAGAACTCTAATTAAAACAATGTCTAATGGTCACTTCAGAATATTGACAGGGAAGCATTGCTTCTACTTTTTAGAAAAGAGGAGGCAGATTGTAGGTACTTAATGAGGCATAATTTTCAGACACGACCAATAAGACTTATTTTTCTTGACTATACTACTTCCTTATAAAGGAAGGTTCTATTGAAGGAGGGGAAAATGATTAGGAAGTAAAAGTGGCATAAAAATGCTCATAGAAAATAAATATTATATAAAATGATAAAAAATGTACAAGAAAGGGAGAGAAGGTAGCAGTTAAGGATGGTTTTATGAAGAAGGTGACATTTGAGTTGGGTCTTAAAAGATCAGTAAGGTTTCAATAGGAAGAAATGGGGAAAGATAGATCCAAGAGTATTGGGGCAACTAGGTGACACAGTGGATAAAGTGCGAGGTCTGGAGTCAGGAAGACTCATCATCCTGAGTTCAAATCTGACCTCAGACACTTATTAGTTGTGTGACCCTGGGCAAGTCACTTCACCCTGTTTTTCTCAGCTCCTCACATATAAAATGAGCTAGAGAAGGAAATGGCAAACTACTCCAATATCTTTGCCAAGAAAACCTTAAATGGAGTCCCAGAGATTGAGACACAACTGGAACAAATGAACAACAAGAAAGAATTACATGGCCAAAAACATGAAAATGGGGTAGCCTAGGATACAACAGGGTATCATTTTGTTTGACTGGAGTATAGTGCTCATAAAGTAAATGATCTGAAATAAGCCCAGAAAGGGAGTGTAGAACCAGGTTTTAAAGGTTCTTGAATGCCAGGCTAAGGAATTAGAACTTAAATCTTTAGGCAATTGGAAGCCATTTAATGGTCTTGAGCAGAGGAGTGCCATGACCCAATCTATGCATAGAGATAGTATCTAGACCTGGGATTTCATTGGTTTAGAGGATTATCTGATAAATAAACTCCTTTTACCAGTGTATCTCGGCAAAATCTCTGAAATTTAGAGTTTTAGAGTTACCTAGAACATTGAGATTTAAGACGCTTGCCCAGGATCATGCGGCCAACATGAGTCAGAGAAAGGCCTTGAATCCAAGTCTTGTCATCTCTGAGGTCAGCTGTCTGTCCACAGCACCATACTGCCTCTCAAGCCTAGAAAAGAAGGAAAGAATAAGTCATTGAGTAAGCACATACTATGTGTCAGGCAAATGCTTTACAAATATTATCTCATTTGAGCCTCACAACAATCATGGGATGTAAAGCTACTATTATACCTATCTTACGATTGAGGAATCTGAGGCAAACAGAAATGAAGTGACTTACCCAGAGTCACATAGCTGGTAAGTGTCTGAAGCTGAATTTGAACTCAGGTCTTCCTGACTCCAGGTCCAGAGCTCTATCCACTATGCTCAGTTGCCTCTGTGCCTCTTAGCCTAGACACCAGAAAGATTAATCTGTCATTGTCATTAAGGTGAATTGAAAGGGAAGGAGAAAAAAGGAAAGAAAATATGTGAGGAGACTATTGTTACAATCCAAGTGGATAGATGGTAATGAGAATAGGAACAGCGATTCTAAGGTATCAGCAGTGGGAATAGTGAGGATGGGACAGATGGGAAAGAAAAGTATCTAACACCTGACTTGCAGAAAGGGTAGGTGAAAGAACAAGGGATTTTCAAAGGTGACATCAAGGTTTCAAACACTGATGACTGGGTAAATAGTTTCTGACAGAAATAGAATAGTATGAAAGGGGAGCAGCTTTGTCTTGAAAGATAATAAATTTGTCAACAATCATGCTGATTTGTAGGTGTTGGTGGGACAACTAGGTACAGATAAAGACATAGGTCTGGAGCTCTTGAGGAAGGTACAGGCAGGAAGCATGGGATCTTACTCTCCACCATGAACTCTCTGATCCAGTGACACTCACGTTTTTGCTCTTCCTCACACAAGAGACTACATCTCTCATGACTGCATTTTCACCTGCTGTTCCCATTTCAGGAATTCTCTCCTCCTTCACCTCTACTTCCTGGCTTCCCTGACTTACTTCAATCCTGCATAAATTCCCATCTTTTGCAAGAAGCCTTTGCCAGTTCTCCCTAATCTTAGTGCATTCTCTCTAAGACCATCCCCCATTTATCTTGTATATTTCTTGTTTATGTGTAATTGCTTGCATGTTACTTTGTATAGTCTTTTGCCTTTCTTTGTATCCTGAGAGCTTAACACAGTAGTTGGCATCTAGGAGCTTAATAAATCCTTGTTGACTTGACTAGATTTGACTTTAGTAAATCATTTTTATGGAGTTCATAGGATCAAAAACTTAGAGCTGGAAGAAACCTTCCAGGTCATCTAGTCTAGCCCTTTCAATTTACAGATGAGAAATTTGAAGCCCAAGAATGCTGAGTGACTTGCCCAAGGTAACACAGCTAGTGAATGTCTGAGGCAGGATTTGTACCCCTTTCTGATTTCAAGCCTGGGGCTCCATCCTCTATCTCACACTGATAGCTAAAAAGAACAGTTGCTGTGAATGAACCCTAAGAGCTAGACTATAGAAAGAGGTAGCAAGAGATACAAGGTAAGATTCTTGAGGTACTTCAACAGGTGGAGGTCAGGTGGAGGTAGAGGAAATCATGAAGATAATAGAATAGTTGGAAAGGTAGAAGGAGAACCAGGAGAATTAGTCATTCCTACGTCAAAGGAGGCAGTGAGGAGGAGTCAACAGGGTCCATACATACAGGACCAAGAGGATGAAGACAGAAAGAGTCATAGAATTTGGGAATGGGGTCATTGGTGGTGATTTCAGAAAGTATTTGGAGTAGTGTGGCAGGAAAAGAAACCACATGACAAGTGTTGGGTGAGCTAGAATGATAGCTGGATGACATAAAAGAGTCAAAGAAGTTTTTCTGGATTGAGGAAACCTATGAATACTCCTAGGCAGATGATAAGAAAACAATGGAGAGAGAAAGACTGATGAACATGAAAGATGAGACTAAACTACGAATCAGACCTGGATCAGGAAGCCTGGATTATAGTTTGGACCCTCTTATTAACTAATTCTGTGACTTGGGAAAGTCATCATTTCACCATTCTGGGACAAAGTTGCCTAGAGGGTTCAATGAGATGGCAATGTGGTACGGTGGGAAGAATTCTGTTCTTGGAGTCCCAGGACCCAAAATCAAATCCTGGTTCTGCCGTTTTCTAGCTGTATCACCTTGCACAAATGAACTTCACTTTCCAGCTTCAATCAATCTATCAACATTTATTAAATACTTACTTTGTGTCAGGCACTGAGCTAAGTGCTGAGGATACAAAAAGAGGCAAAAGACAATCCCTTCCCTTAAGGAATTTACAATCTAGAGGAGATAACATGCAAACAAATATACAGACAAGCTATATTCAAGATAAATAGGAAATAATTAATGGAAGGAAGACAGTAGAATTAAAAAGCATTAAGAAAGCCTTCTGGTAAAAGATGGAATTTTAGTTAAGACTGAAAGGAAGCCGGAAGTCAATAGGCAGAGTTGAGAAAAGAGAACATTCCAGCATGGAGGACAGCCAGAGAAAATGCCTGGAGCCAAGAGATGGAATATCTAGTACATGGAACAGTCTTCAGTTTCCTCATCTATAAAAAGATTGGACTAGACAGCTTCTATGATCCCTTCTAGCTCTTAAAAACTATGATTTCATGAAAAAACAAACATATGGTACAGCTAGATGGCATAGTGGGTAAAGTCCTGGATCTGGAATCAGGAAGATCTGAGTTAAAAATCTGACTTCACACATTTACTAGCTATGTGACCATGGGCAATCTCTTTGGCTCTCTGGATCTTAGTTGTTTTTTCTGTAAAATGTGGGTAATAATAGTGCCTATTTCACAGAGGTGTGATGTGAGGATCAAATGAGATAATATAAGTAAAATGCTTTGCAAACTTTAAAACATCATAAAATTGTTTGCAATTATTATTCATTTGGAAGTTAATTAAACTCATCACATCACTGACCCTCTCACACAACATCTGAATGAATTTACAATAAGCATACACTAATATCATTGACTATTTTCCATACTTGCTCAGGAGTAGCTTAGTTTAACAATAGAGGAGGCAGCCCCCCCCCTTTATGATCTGACTTTTGGTGGCACATTCCTAACATACTAAATAAAGAAAATGTGATGATACCAATATGGACAAAAACTGCTTAGACAAACTGTATATAAGATGTCCTCCAGCTTCACTCTCTCTTAATTCTAGTCCACAGTGCTAGAGTTCACCAATAGACACTCCAGCGCCTCAAAGGTAAGTCACAAAAGTCCCCGCCCAAAGGCCTTAAGATACAGCTACTAGGCTGCTTGCAATAAAAACAATTTTTTTAATCACCTTTGAAACATTTCCTCTGATTATATCTCTAAAGATTTTATCTGAGGAGGAACCAACAGTTTACAAATTCTTGCTGCCATTTCACAGTGCTAACAGATTCTCTTCATTGTTTCCAAACCAGCCCTGGGTCTTACCGAGATATAATCAATCTTGATCAAAGAGGCCTCTGCTCTGACCTTGATCGACCATCATACAATGTAACTTTCTGGTCACAAAGGTAATGGTAATATTGACTTAATTCCCAAAATCAAAGATTTTCCTCCTGAGCAAACATTAGAAGGTTGTTTTTTGTTGTTTTGTTTAGAGGGTTATTTGGGGTGTTTTTATTTGTTTGATTGGTTTTGTTTCAGCTCTAGGCCTTGAGAATTGTAGGATCATAGATTTAGAGCTCAAAGGGATTTAGAAGCTGTCAGTTCAACCCTCCTCAATTTAATGATGAGGAAACTGAATCTGAGAGGGATTAAGTGACTTGCCCAGGGCTACACAGCTGGTATCAGATGCAGGATTTGAACTCAGGTCTTTTGACTCCAAAACCAAAACCCTATCCCCTAAGCCAAGCTGCCATTGAGAAATAAAATCGTAAAAACTGTGATGAAACACCTCTTCAGTTGCTAAGGAAACCTCTCCAGAATAGAATAACCTCTGCCTATCGAATCTTATTTACAGTTAGGGAAATGCATTTAATCACTTCATAGGGATCATAGATTTAAGGCTAAAAGAGATCTTAAGAGTAAACTTCTAGTCTGCTAGTCTTCAAAGTGAAGTGCTTAGACCCCAAGGAGTACATGAGGTGAAACATGGGGTTGCAGCACCAACCAGTTGGAAAATGGGTCACATGCCACCTACTCATGGGGCATGTCTCAAATATAATCTCACCCCCCTCTTCACCCAATATTGACTAATACTCCCTCACTCTGTCACTCTTCCCCCACCTATTTTTCTTCTTCTGCTTCAAGCATAGATCACATAGGCTCAAGGCCACAAGAACAATTACAACAGCAAAGTGGACCCATACCAGCTGTCTAAGCATCATCTTGAAAATTCCCAACTCATCACTATCATACTCACATCCTGTACCTCAGATCACTTTGGATCAGCAGGCATCCCTTACCTAGGTCTGTCTCCTCATTATCCAGATTGACCTTCTCTTGAAATACTCTAGAAATGATAGGTGAATAAGATGAAAGGGAATGCTTTCTCAACACTGAAATTTTCCTGCTTGGAAAGCTACATTAACAAAATTAACTAAATTATTAATTTGTAACAATTACTATTTATAGGTCCTTATATTTCCCCAACATCTTTTCCCAGAAGGGAATTTATATGTATAAAAACAATAATAACCATAACTATAATAATAATGACGATGATGATGATGATGATAGCTAACATTTATATCACTCTTACTATGTGCTAGGCACTGTGCTTTACAATTATTCTCATTTAACCCTCACAACAACCCTAGGAGGTAGGAGCGATTATTATCCCAATGTAACAGTTGGAGAAACTAAGGCAAACAAAGGTTAAGTGATTTGCCTAGGGTCACAAAACTGGTAAATGTCTGAGGCCAGAATTGAACTATTGTCTTCCTAACTTCAGGCTCTGCTCTCTATCACCTGTGCCAACTATCTGTCCCAAACATTTTCATTATTATTATGAAAAGGTAAATTAAAGAGGGGTTTTTCATTTTACAAAAAGACTGTTTTTAGAATTTATAAGTTTGTTACTGAAGAAATTTTGAGTCAAAGAACTGTTTTGAGGCTATAGAAATATTGTATCCTAAATAGTCATGTCATATCTAACAGAAATATGAATTTAGCATTTCTCAATCTAAGATAGAGATGGGTCATTACACATGGTAAAGCCCTCATTAGAAATATTAGAAACAAGATGAGAAATAAAATGAAAAACTTAAGTGGCTTATAGAATACAGAACTCAGAAGCCAATGGAGCTGAGAAGCTAAGGAGCTGACAACAACTCAGAACAGCTGATTAGCAATAGGCAGGCTCTACAGTGGATATGAAGACCTAATGTGATGGAAAGAAAGCTTTGATTCTGGGAGCTGGATGGAGAGGGCAGCATCCTGTGCTGTGTGAAGAGCTGGCTAGGACCATCCACAGCTTTAGAGAAGGGAAACTCATTAAAGGTTTACCTCCATTGCCCTTTACTGCCCTCTATGGCTTGACAGGGTTAAAAATCCATCAAGAGTAGACCTGAATAGTTTTGCAGATCCCTAGCTTAAAGGTAAGGGTCCTAGCTTAAAGGTAAGGGTCCTAGCTTAAAGGTAATGGCTTTTAATGAACAAAGTGTCACTGACTTCACCCTTAGCCAAGGTGGCAGACATGAAAAGTTTAATACTTAAGGCCTAAGCTGAACTTAAGGCTGCTATTAGCTAATAGAGCCTAAAAATTGCTTCAGTCACCCATCATTAAGGGGAAGCCACTTTGCCCAGCAGGAGAGTAGATAAATTCAGAAGAGAGGCCATTGCATTTCAGCAGATAATGTGTGCTATAGATTATTACTTAAAGCAGGCCTGAACAACATACAGCCTACAGGTGTTATATTGCACAGGTCTGTTTTACACCCTCTACATTTTTTGCAGGCTACCCAAAATCCTTTGGCAGCCTGCAAGAGGTCCGTGGACCGTATGTTGTGTAGGGCTGACTTAAAGAGACACCATTCCTAAAGTCCAGAGTTGTGAGTTGGCCCAGGGGAATATGGTTTTCTTTATTCATATGTCTCACTGCTAAGTTTATGAATATTTGGTCCACTGACACTGTGTGCATTGGTGGTAGAATGTGGCTTACATTTATGGATGGAGTTTTAAGTCTTGATTATTTATGCTTTAGCCTTCTATTTAACGAAGGTAATATAATTATTATTATGGTTTTTGTTTTCTCATTTAGTAAATGTTTCAGAATGAATGGTGTCATTGTTACCGGTTTATGTAAATGGAAAGCACACTGGGTAGGGCCCCAGGAACTACAACAGTGATTAACAGATGTCAAGTTTTCCTCCATACCAGGGTTACCCATTGGAGTCTGAGAACAAGTAGTTTTGGGGAGAACCAGAATAAGTAGATGTTGGGATGAAGGAGTCAGCCCAAGTCCAGGAAGAAAGAGCATGGAAAATTAGGGAATTGATACCACTCCCTTCCAACTACAATATAAATCCAAGTTTTACAGAATTTGACCTTGTCCACAATTATCAATAGCCATTTATTACATTCTTCATTAAGTGTATTCAATTAGTAGTTTCTGTTCCTTACAAAAGATTCAGTGATTCATGGTAGAAATGAAATGGCTTCAAAAAGGAAAGAAAGAAAGAAGGAAGAAGGAAAGAAAGAAAGAAAGAGAGAGAGAAAGAAAGAAAGAAAGAAAGAAAGAGAAAGAAGGAAAGAAACAAAGAAACAAAGAAAGGAAGAAACAAAGAAAGAAAGAAGAGAGTGAAGGAGCAAGGGAGGGAGTGAGGGAGGGAGGAAGAAAGGAGGGAAAAGGGAAGAGAAAGAAAGAAATAAAAAAGAAAAAGAGAAAGAAAAGTCATGGGCTATATTTTCCTACAAACCTGAGTTTATATTTTATCTTAGAAAAAAAAAAAAAAAACCAAGGAGCCCTTACAAAGTTTTGAGCAGGGGAAGGACATGGTTAGACTTGTACTTTAAGAATATTGTTTTGGTAGTTGCCCGGAGGACAGATTGGAGAGGAAAGGGACCACAAACAAAGAGATCAGTTAAGAACATGGGCACTTACAGGTGTGGTATCATATTTTGATAGAAATCTCTCACAGTTCTATAGGTCTTTGAAGCTTGCAGATCATATAATTTGATTCTCACAATAGCCTCATGAGGCAAGTAGACTTGTACTCATCCTAGAATCAGCAGAGGCAGAGAAGAGAAAAACAGGCAGAGAAGAGAGAAAAACACACACATACAGAGAGAGAGAGAGAGAAAGACAGACAAAAACAGAGAAAAACATAGAAAGAAAGAGAGAAAAATAGAAAAACAGAAAGAAACAGAGACAGAGAGAAAAATTAAAAGAGGGATGGAGGAAGATGAGAAGGAGGAGGAAGAGCAGGAGGGGGAGGGACATAGAAACAGAAAAACAGAGAGAAACAAAGTGGGCAAATGACTAAGAGTAGACAGAAGGAGCCAGAGAGGGAGACAGAGACACAGAGAGAGAAACAGAAAAAAAGAAAGAGAGAAAGAGAAATGAGAGGAAAAACAGAAAGAGAAACAACAAAAGAGAGAAAAGAAACAGAGACAGAGAGACAGAGACAGAAATAATGATATATTTTGAAATTTGTTTTTTTCTTTCTTCTTGTTTTTTTCTTCTTTCTCTTCATTCTGCATAAAAACAACAATTTGTAATTTAAGTAACTCTTGACTTCCTCATCCATCCCATTAAAAGGTTATACATTGTGTGATTCTAAAATTCTAATTCTATTAACCACTTCATCTCAGAACTTGTCAGTTGGAAGAGATTTCAGCAGACACCTAGTCCATATCACACATGAAAGGAATTCTCACTGTAATAGACTCAACAAAAGGCCGTCCAGCCTCTACTTGGAGACCTCTAAGGAAAGTCTACCACCTCTTGAGGCAGCTCATTTTACTCTTGGACAACTCTAATTGTTAGGAAGCATTTTCTGATATGAAAACTAATTTGCCTTTTCAGCTTCCCACCATTACTCCTGGTTTTGTCCACTGAAGCCAATTGGAACAAACAAATTAAATCCTTCCTTCCATATGACAGTTAGCTTTTCTATTATTTAAACATAGGAACCCCCTCCCCCGCATTTTTTGTCTCTTCCAAGATAAACATCCCCAGTTCCTTCAATTGATTTTCACAGGACATGGTTTCAAGGATACTTGCCATCTTATCAATGCCATTCTTAAACTAGGGTAATTAGGACTGAACACTATTTTCCAGATAAGGTCTTATGATGGCAGAGCACAATGGAATGATCACCTCTCTGTTTCTCAAAACTATGACCCTATTGCAAAAGCCCTAGATCTTATTGATCTATTTGACTGCTATATAACTATATCTCTCTATTTATGTATATATACATATCTATACATAGATGCACATATATGTATGTGTATGTGTGTGTATATTATATATATATATATATACAGAGAGAGAGAGAGAGAGAGAGAGACACTCATATTGAACTTACAGTGGATTAGAAGACCCTAAAGGCCCTAAAAGATCTTTTTTAGAACAACTGCTTTTAAGTATGTCTCCTCATAGTTATGGAATTGATTTTTTGCACCTAAACACAGGACTTTACATTTATCCTTATTGAAATTCATCTTCCTTAATTCAGCTAATGTTCTAGTTCAGAGCCTCCAGAACCATATTAAAATGTAATTGGAAACATTTAACAAAATAAATAAAAATATGTTAATATGTAGTTTTCTAAGCCAATATACCATAGCAGGGGTCCTTATTTACATTTTAGTCCCTCTCCACCACCTTTCTATTTGAATTTAATACCACTACTCTAGTCTGTCAAGAACTTTTTGGGTCCTGGCTACATGTGCAATATTTATTCCTTCCAGATTTGTGTCATCTGCACAGGATGAGCATGGCATCCATGTCTTTGTCTAAGTCATTGATTAAAAAGTGTTAACTAGTACAGAACCCTGGAGACCTCTTGCCATATTGACATTTTGCAACCATTTGTTGAGTCCTACTGTCCAACCATTTCTGAATCCATCTGATTGTACTATTCCATCTGATTGTCTAATCCAGGTCTTTCCATCTTCTCCAAGACAATATCATAAACTTTATCAAAAACTTTGCCAAAATCTAGGTAAACTATATGCACACTATTTTGCTTACCTACTATATTAATAATCACGTCCAAAAAAGGAACGGAAGTTAATCTACTTTGATCTGTTCTTTTTTTTTTGGAAGCAATTGGGATTAAGTGACTTGCCCAGGATCACACAGTTAGTAAGTATCTGAGTTCAGATTTGAACTCAGATCCTACTGACTCCAGGGTTCTCTATCCATTGTGCCACCTAGATGCCCCTATGACCTGTTCTTCATTAAGCCATACAATCACTTGGAAATAATCCCTGCTCCTCTATCTAGATGTTAGCCAACTGTGTTTTTAATTATCTATCCTAGAATTCCCCCAGGATTCAAAGTTAATATCACTTGACTTGTCTTTTGTTTGTTTTAAATTTCTCAGAGACTGAAACTCTATCTAATATTCTCTACATATTTTTTCCCCTACCTGGACCAAACTTGTGATTTCACTGGTGCAGGGAACTTCAGATGAGGAAACTCCCAGTGCCAATACCATCAACACTTGCTTTGCAATTTGTTGTCTTAGTGAGTTGTCTGGAAGCACTGAAAGGTTAAGTAATTTGTCAGGGTCACTTAGCTAGTATGTATTAAAAACAGGACTTGAAGCTATACTGGGACATGCTGGTAATATACATGCACACACACATCAGACTTTAAAGTTTAATCTGTAATGACAATTTCTCCCTCACTTTCTTAAATCTAGACAATTAACAAAATGACTAATCAAACTATGGTTTGTAGTGTTTGCCAATTTTCAAGGTGGTAACCTTACATGCTGAAAATTTAACAATTGCCCCCCCCCCATTAGCTCTCTTCAGCTTCCAGGTTTCCCAAATAACCCAGGTCCTCCCAATTCTGAAGATAGCTCTTAATACACTATTCCACTATTTCTCTGATGAGATCATTAGTTTCCATCTGATAACCAGGCTGTAGAGATTTGAAGAAAGAATTTTTCTCCTTTAAATTCAGTGATTACAAGCCCCAAAGTTCAATGTGACTTTTCTGTTTTGGTTGAACAATTGGACCCTGGGCTGTTGTCTGAGAAAAGAATCGTATGTAAATAATTAACTGGACCTCATTAATCAGTAGTTTGGGTTTAAAGGCTGAGTGAATTCTTTTCATTTAAATCAGAAGGAGTATTTGTAGGGCCATTCTGACTAAGCTGATCACACTTTAGAGATCACATTAAAGATCACGTGAAATGCGGATGATAATGTAGTATAAGGTTAAGGAAGTTTCTAAGCATGTCTTCCAATTTTCCAGTCCCATTGGATGAATTACTTTAAATTGTTATCTTATCAATGGGATGCTTTTTACAAATTTTGTATCTACATAATGACTCCTTACACTGAAGCTAGTCAGTAAACTTTTAGCCTGCAAAGAATGGAGCAAAACATAATAAATAGGGAGTAGAAATCCAGATTGAGTAAGGAGATGGTAACAAAGCACCTGGGGCAGCTAGGTGACTCTGTATATAGAGTGCAGAGCCTGGAGTCAGGAAGACTTATCTTCCTGCGTTCAAATCACAGCCACAGAGGTCAGACATGACTGAACAAAAGAAAGTACCTATTGGTACTTGATGAATTTAGTTTACCTGCCCCAGATGAACTGAATCTCAGGCTGTTCAGTAACAGCAAATCGCTTGCTGAGCCACTATTAATGATCATGGAGAACAAGAAAGGTCCTTCAGGATTGGAGAAGGGCAGAGGTCATCAATCAATAATTTTCTAAGGGCCTACTATATGCCAAGTAGGGCAGCTAGGTGATACAGTGAATAGAGCTCTGGCCCTGGAGTCAAAAGAACCTGACTTCAAATCTGGCCTCAGATACCTACTAGCTGTGTGACCCTGGGCAAGTCACTTAACCCTGTTTGCCACAGTTTCTCATCTGTAAAATGAGCTGGAGAAGGAAATGGCAGACCACTCTAATATCTTTGCCAAGAAAATCCAAAATGGGGTCATGAAAAGTCAGATACGACTGAAATGACTCAATGACAACAATATTCCAAAAAAGTGTATTGTGTATATATGTGTATATACATGCACACCTACCCCCCCACACTCACCCCTCCACACACACACACACACACACACACACACACACATATATATATACATGTATATGTATGCATTTTAAAAGCACTTAGCACAGTGCTGGGTACATATTTATATGTAAGATGATATTCCTGACTGCTAGGTTTTTTTTTTACAAATATTATCTCATTTTATCCTCACTACAATCATGGTGAGTAGGTACTACTACAGTTGAGGAAACTGAGGCAAACAAAGATTACATGTAGTAAGCATTTGAGTTCTCATTTGAACTCTGGTCTTCTAGATTCCAGTCCAGTGCTCTCCTCACTGCGACACCAGTTGCCTCTGTAATATGTAAGTGTACTAAAATTTATCCATTCAAATGAATGCTTTTCTTCAGAGTATTCACAATCACATACCTTTTCCATTATTTCCATTATTATTACCTATTTCCAATTATTTAGGATATTTTAAAAACTTCCCATCGGAAATGGTCTTCAGTACCAGTTTGTGTGTTGTGCCAAAAAAATAAAAATAAAAAAAGAAGACAGTTTTATTATTATTCTGTGGTTCCATCTTGTTTTTGACCAAAAATGATGTCATCTAGCTTAATCACTTGATTACCTTCCTTATTCACCAAATCTGGCTCCACGTAACTTTTTAGAGTTTCCAAAAATTAACACCATCCACAAAGTATGAAAATTGACTATCCCTCAGGGTACTTAAAAGAGTATTCTGTGGTTCTGATGACAGTTCCCAAAGTAAAACTCAAAAATGAGTTGAGTGATGACAGCATTGTTGGACTAGGTATGGTCTCCTGAGGTGACTGTTTTGAAGGGTACAACACTCACTTAGATGTGTAATTTCTAGTATATTTATAATTCCAGCATATTTATATTTGTTTAAAAAAAGTCTTCCCTTCAAATCATACCTTGTACCTGATTTAGGAATATCATTCATACAATGTTTATGAACCTATAGTATTTTAAAAACATCACTAAATCTAACTTTATCTATACAACCATTTCTTCTATGCCTAGCCTTTAAATGAAAGAAAGGTGTGAAAAATGGTGTCACTGTGAAGGGAAACACTGAGACTTTAGTCAGAAGTGATTTTTCATTCTGTCCAGTGTAGGAAACTGTTTTTCATGATTTTCTTGCATCACTCTCATTTCTCTTTCCAGTTTTTCCTCTACTTCTCTTACTTGCTTGTCAAAATCCCTTTCGAGCTCTTCCAAGGCCTGGGACTGATTCATATTTTTCTTAGATGGTTTGGATGTAGGAGCTTTGAATTTGCTGTCTTCTTCTGGTTGTATGTTTTGATTTTATTTGTCACCAAAGTAAGATAATATAGTCTGACTCTTTTTGCCAGGTTTTTTCATGATCCCAGCCAATTACTTGAGTTTTAAACTCTTTGTTAAGGTAAGAGTCTGCTTCCAATGCGGAGAATGTACTGTCCCAAGCTTTGGGGCTTTGTACAGCTGTTTTCAGAGATAATTCTAAGGGCCTGTAAATTTTCAGTTCTTTCAAGGTGGTGTGATAGGGGTCAAGGTGTTTCCTCTCCACTGCCACAACAAGCTCCACAACGCTAGCACTCCTCCTTGCCCCAGGACTGCCCCTCAGAACTGTGACCCAGATCCAAGCACGGGCAAAGCAAGAGATTCCTGCCTCAGCTCTGGCAAAGAGATCCCTGAAATCCCCCTCTGATCAACCACTTGATTTGCCCTCAGTCTGTGGGCCTGAAGCTCAGGAGGCAGCCGCTGCCTTCAGGGTGGCTGAGACCTAGCTTATCTCTCACTGCAGTCACAGACTTTTCCCACTGACCTTCTAAATTGTCTTTGGCGTTGTGGGTTGAGAAGTCTAGAAACTGCCACAGCTGCCCGCGATTCAGTCCTCAGAGGCTTGCTCCAGGGTCGCTGTGGCCTGTGCGCCCACGTCAAACTGCGCTCCTCTCCCCACCAGGCGCAATATCTTTCCCATCAATCATTCAGGTTGTCTTGGGCTGGAAATTTGTTTCACTCTGTCCTTTTGTGGGTTCTGCTGCTTTAGAATTTGTTTAGAGCCATTTTTTATAGGTATTTGGAGAGGTTTGGGGGAGAGCTCAAGCAAGTCACTGCTTTCACTCTGCCATCTTGGCTCCGCCCCTCAGTGTAGGAAACTGAAACAAGTTTGGGGAAGTATTTCTAAAATCTCATTTGTCTCTGAGTAACAAATAGCCCTGAAAAACCCAAATACTTCATAAGAAATGAATCTGAATTGATTTCTTATTCCTCTACAGATTGCGTCAAGGCCATCACCTTACTAGACTATGTAGTTCTCTTCTTCATAAGACTTCTGCCTAACGGTCTACTAGAATAGATGAAACACTGGACCAAGTGACCAGGGTTCAAGTCCCAACTTTGCCACCCCTTAGCTGTGTGATACTGGAAAAGTCATTTCCTCTCCCTTCCCAGAGCCATGAAGATCCAAATGGCAGAAATTTGCTCAGATTCTGATAGCAGCGTAGCAGTACAACAGAGTTTATTTAGAGAATGGAGGAAGAGAGAGAAGGGGAACAGATCACATGAGTGGCTGTGTGATGTTCTATTAAGTCTGGGCAAAAGAGCCTGGTATCCTGCTAGAGCCAGTTCTGTCCCTCAAAAGAGTCATTTGGGACAGAAACCAAGGCTAATGAATTATGAATTGCTCAGGGTAGAAGGAGATTGAAACAATGTGAAATCTAACCCCCAGATAAACCACCATCAAAGGGAAGGGAGTCAGAAAGTGAGTAATAGGAGGTGGAAAAAAGACCCAAATTATGAAAGATCTCAGAAGAAAGAAAAAGCAATTAAAGACCTTGTCCATAAGCAGACAAACCAATAGGTTTGTATTAATGCATTGATTAATTAATAAATGTATTAATAGCAGAAAGGAATATGGCCTCCAGATCAAGTAAGAAAGTTCAGGCCTCTATGAATAAGTATTGCATGGAAAATGAATTAATTTCTACTGAGGCAAAGGATCTTTTAGATTCCCAAGAGATCAGGGAAACCACAGCAAGATGTTCTTGAATGGCTTAAGAGAGAAATAGTAATTATGAAGGCAGAATTTATGGCCCACTCAGTAAAAATAATTGGAAAAATAGAAAACCTTGAATCCATGGTGGCAAGTCTCACCAAAGAAACAAAAGAAAAGATAAGTGATTGGGAATGCAAATATATGGAAATAAAGGACAATTTAGAAGAAAAGAAGCAAAAAGCAATAACAATAAAATAAAGCGTGATCTCCATAGAAGCAACACATGTTGATCTTGATGACAAGATCCTTAGAGACAACTTAGGGATTATAAGGCTCCCAAATGAAATTAACATGAAAAAAAAAATAACTCAGATACCTTGATGCAAGAAATGATACAAGAAAAAAAGCTCAGAACTTTGCAACACAGAAAAGAAAGTACCAATTGAAAGAAGCTGTTCTCCAGGAAAAAAAAATCAACCAACCAAGTCTATATTGCGATAATAGAAAGGGGAATCTTATTCCAAATAACTACAAAATGAATCAAATACTTGGGATTAATTTATAAAAATACACCAAAGACTTGTATAAATTCAATTACAAAGTCCATTTTACAGAAACAAAGAACAACTGATATAGCTGAAGAAAGAGTCAATGATCATGGATACTGTCTATGACAATATAATAAAAATGACAAGACTACTAAAGTTTATTTAAACTTTTAATGCTATGCTAAGAAAATTACCTAAAGGACACACTATTGTTGAGTCATTTCAGGTGTATCTGACTCTTTGTGAGTCATTTGAGATATTCTTGGCAAAGATACTGGACTGGTTTACCATTTCCTTCTCCAGCTCATTTTATAGATGAATAAAAAGGTGAAGCAAACAAGGTTAAGTGACTTGCCCAAGGTCACAGAGTTAGTAAGACCCTGAGACTGGATTTGAACTCTTGAGAATGAGTCTTCCTGATTCCAAGCCCAGTGTGCCACCTAGCTTCCCAAAGGAAATACTATAGAACTTGATAAAAAAAAATTTTTTAATTCATTTAGAAAAACATTTTTCTTTGTATCCCTGGTGCATAGCACAGTGCTTTGTACATAGTAGATACCTGATAAATATTTAACTCAAGAGTTCTTAACCTTTTTGCATCATATGCACTTTTGACAGTCTAGTAAGCTTATGAACCTCTTCTCTGCATAGTGTTTTTAAATTCATAAAACAAAATTATATAGGGTTACAAAGGAAATCAACTATTTTAAAAGAGTTATCAAAATATTGAGCAAAAATATTCACATACCTGACATTAAGAACCCCTGGTCTTATTGAACATATAATCATATTAGTTTATCTGTCCATTGGATTCTGTATGATACAGTTCATATGACTTCAATTACAATGGTAGGATTCTGGTTCAGACTAACTCCATTGTTCCTAATAAAGCCTAATTTTTGTGGAAAAAATGAATAAAGGACAGGTAAAGACAGTAATATCCAGAATAGGTTTATTATTACATTTAACAATAAGTTCTACAAGAAGTTTATGATTAGTCCAAATTATAAAGATGTAGTTGTTTTGTTAGCTGTGGAACTTGTTGACTCCTACATCAGTAGCAAAGGCTTTTTTTGGGGGGGGGGCAAGTCATGCATGTTTTCCATTTTGTAGATGATGACATTGTTCTTGGGCAAAAAGCAAGTGATGCTTTAGTGCCATCTGGCATTCCGTAGGCAAGTATAGTCCCAACACTGTGGGTATTGTGTCAGTGCTCAGAAGCAATGACTTGTGTCCACTGTAATGTGTAAGCACAGACTCAATCATTGAAAAACTGTTTAACATTCTAAAATATGTCCTTAAGCCAGTGAGCCCAATACCACAGAATACTTCTTCCTAATAGGTACTGGTACATCAAAAAGACCATTGCCTCTGGGAAGGACTTGGGTGCAGATTCCACCTATATCTCTGGCTACCTGTCTGACATTGCACAAGTTACTTAGCCTCCTTGGGCTTTAGTTTCCTTAACTGTAAAATGAAAGGGCTGCACTTGACTAGACAATTTCTGAGGTCCTTGCCAGTCCTAGAGTTATGATCCTTTGATCCTATGCCTCAGTAATGCTGACTTTGGAGATGGAACATGACAGAATTTCTATGGGACCAGAAAGGGTTTAAGTGCTTGCTCTGATCTTTTTTTTTTTTTTTTAAATAGGTCATGGACTGAACATCCCTTATCTTAGGTGGGCAGGAAGCAATGAAGACCAACAGCAATGATGCAATGATTTGGCAACTTTCAAAGGTGACACTGGACTTTCTTTTCTAAGGACCTTAGAAAGAAATAGTGTGATGTAGAAGAAAGAACATTGGCTCTGGAGTCAGAGAGCCTGGGGTCAACTACCCAGTCTGTTTCTTACTAGCTGAATGACCTTGGTCTGTTGACTAAATCAAATAATATAATGTTTGTAAAGTGCTTAGCACAGTGCTTGGCACATGGTAGGTACTTAATAAATGCTTGTTACCTTCCCTTCCCTTCATTTAGTCTTCATCACTCTGAACCTCAATGTTTTCTCTGATAAGTCTGTCTATTTACTCCAACCCCCTAATTTTAGATATAGAGAAACTGAGACCAAGAGGAGGGACTCTCACATAGAAAGTTGGGAGCAAAGATAATCATTCAATCAACAAGCATTTATTAAACACCTATCAGAGGCAATAGAGCAGAGTTCATCCAAAGGGTGAGTGCAAAGGATTTTGTTGCTATGTCAAGTTCAGAGTACAGCATGCTTCCTGGGCCTTAGCTCTGGGCTGGGCTTTGAAGGAAATTAGGTATTCAAAGTGAAAATGATGAGGGAAAGCATTCCAGACATAGAAGACACACTGTACAATGCAGGGAGTCATGAGATTGAATGGTATATACAGGGAATACCACTGGTAGATCTATTTGTCTGGAACACAGAATGCATGAAGAGGAAGAATATACAATAATTCTGGTGTGACAATATGTACAACACTTCTGCTGTTTTGTTTGCCCTCTTCTCCTGTATATCTTATCTCTCCTTTTCAGAATGTGAGATCCTTGAGAACTGAGACTTGTATAGCCTTTCTACCTGTATCCACACAGCAGCATATAGCAGTCTTGCATCTCCAATTGGCTATTGGGCATCTTAAATTTAATAAGTCCAGAAACAAACTCATTATCTTTCCCTCTCAAACCCTACCTTCTTCCTAACTTCCCCTATTACTGTGGAGGGTACTACCACCCTGCCAATCACTCAGGCTTTCAATCTAAATGTTATCCTTAACTCTTCACTCTCTCTCATCAACCCCCCGCCCCATATTTAATCATTTGTCAAATCCTATAGTTCTACTTTTATAAAATTTTTCATATATGCTGTATCTCTCCTCTGACACTGCCACCACACTGGTCAAAGCCCTCTTCAACTCACACTTTTACTATTGAAAAAGGCTACTGAATAACCTATATCAGATTGTGTGCTGTCTTGGGGATGGGAGAGGGGAGGGAAGGAGGGAGAAAAATCTGGAACTCAAAATCTTTCAAAAAACAAATGTTGAAAATTATCTTTAAATTTAATTGGAAAAAATAAAATACTATTAATAAATTAATTAAAGAAAAAAAAAGACTATTATTGGTCTCCCTGACTCAAGTCTCTCCCAAATCCAGCCCATCCGCCATTCAGCTGCAAACTGATCTCCCTAAAGCTTAAGTCTGATCATGTCTACCCTCTATTCAATCAACTCCACTGGCATCTTATTGCCTTCAGAATCAAATATAAAATCCTCTGTTTGACTTTTAAAGCCCTTTATAATCTGACCCCTTCCTACCTTTCTAGCCTTCTTTCTATATCATACACCCCACCACATACTCTGTGATCCAGTGATACTGGTCTTCTTGGTGTTCCTCAAATAAGATGCTCCATCTCCTGACTCCAGACATTTAGGGAGGACCAGTGGCTGTGCCTCTTGCCTGGAATTCTATCCTTCCTCTTCTCCAACTCTTGCCTTCCACAGCTTCTTTAAATCTCAGCCAAAGTCCCATCTTCTAGAAGAAGCCTTTTTCAGTCTTCCTTAATCTTGGTGTCTTCCCTCTAAGATTTTCTCCCATTTACCCTATACATATCTTGTTTGTACATAATATTTTGCAAGTCATCTTTCCCACCAGACCACAAGCTCCTTAAGGGCACATACTATATTTTGCCTTTGTATTCCCAGCACTTAGCACTAAACCTAGCACATAGTAGGTGCTTAATAAATGTTTTGTTCACTCATTCTCCCCTAAGGGGATCCCAGCCTCGACTCAGGTATATGCAACCAGGTTTAATCCTAGTGGAGTCTACCTCTGTCAAACTCTGAAAATAAAAGAGCCACAGAGGTTGTACACCAACTTTTAACTCCAAAAAATAAAAAAAAAATGGCTAATATGGGCCATCTCCCACCTCTAGATTTGTGCTCTTTCATCCTATTTAAACAATCCAAAAACACATAAAAAATTATTTCAGCTAAAGGAATTGAGAAATTGTTGAGTCGGTTCAGTCATGTCTGACTCTTCATGACCCCATTTAGGATTTCCTAGGCAAGGATACTGGAGTGGTTTGCCATTTCCTTCTCTAGCTCATTTTACAGATGAGAAAACTAAGGCAAACAGGGTTGAGTGATTTGCCCAGGGTCACACAGCTAGTAAGTGGCTGAGGTCAGCTTTGAACTCAGGAAGACTCATCTTATGGTCATGAAGCCTTGCTATAAATGACACTTCTCTCATTGTGCTAGTCTGAGCTCAAGGGCCACCTGGGGCTGGTGTGAAACAATTCTGTGATTTTGCTGCAGTAGAGTTCATCCAAAGGATGAGTGCAACGGATTTTGTTGCTATGTCAAGTGCAGGGAACAGCATGCTTCCTGGTCCTTAGCTCTAGAAAATACAGTGTCGCCTAATAGTAAAAAGAGAGGAGTGAAAAGAGAGGAATGATCTTGGCATAGGAAACAATGTGAAGATCTTTTCTTGGACTCTATGGTTCTTTATACCCCCTCCACTCCACCATAGCGCCAGGGAAAGTCACTTAAGGTAGGTTTTGCTCATATATAGGATCTCTCCAATGGTAGAAAGTAGAGAAGTATTCAATATAGGATGACAGTCATGTAAAGGATTGCTATTTCTTTCTCATAAAAGAAATGGTTGACAAAAAAAGATTCACAAGCACACATTAACCAAAAAAACCAAAACAAACAAACTTCAAAAAGGTAGAAGTAACAACTCTTCAAATTCATTTAGGAGGTGAAAATTTAAACCTCAGAACATGAAACATTTTACAGGACTTTTGAAAATTTTACTTTCACTTCAGCTCTACATCATCTCTAAACAATTCCCAAAGGGACAACTAGGTGGCACAGTGGATAGAGCACCAGCCCTGAAGTCAGGAGGACCTGAGTTCAAATCAGGCCTCAGACCAAACACTTGACACCAGGCAAGTCACTAAACCCCAATTGTCTAAAAAAACAAACAAACAAACAAAAAAAACCACAACCAATTCCCACAGAGTTCATATCTTCTGATAAATGAGGACAGAATTTAAGGCCCCTCCTCCTGACCATGATCTACTTCTCCAAGAAGGAGGTAATTGCAGAATACTTCTTCTGGGGGCAGTCAGTTCCAACTGAGGGACCAAGCAACTCTGGACCTTATTAAGCAATGGATATACTGTTGAACTTGGAGACAGGACAGGAAAACCTGGGTTCAAATTCCCCCTCAGATTTTTTATTCACTATGTGACCATGGGCAGGTCTCTAAACTCCACCTGCCTCAGTTTCCTAATCTGTAAAATGGGATAGTAGCACCTACCTCCCAGGGTTGTTGTGAGGATAAAATGAGATAATATATGTAATTTGTTGTTATTGAGTTGTTTCAGTCATGTCTGACTCTTTGTGACCTCATTTGGGTTTTTCCTGGCAAAGATACTGGAGTGGTTTGCCATTTCCTTCCCTAGCTCATTTTATATATGAAAAAAAAAAAAAAACTAAGGAAAACAAGGTTAAGTGACTTGCCCAGCATCACACAGCTAGGAAGTGTCTGAGGTCAGATTTGAATTCAGATCATCCTGACTCCAGGGCCACAGCTCTATCTACTATGCCAATAGCTGGGGATACAAAGAAAGGTAGAAGATAGTCCCTGCTCTGAAGGAACTTGCAATCTAATGGGGAAGTAGATACATAGACAGATACATAGATACATATATACATACACACATAATTATATAACATACTTTCATGCATGCATATACATGTACACATATTTACGTAGTATATATATAAATATATATACATACATACATATATATGTGTTTGTTGTTTGTCCTTTGTGCTCAAAGAATACCAAAATGACATCATGGTGTTATTGTCATGGTACAGTGTGTCTGGCTGTGGCTAATTAGGCCAATATAAGCTCAGAATGCTCTACCCTAGGTCATATGACCATGTGGGAGGAAGATGTCTCTAAATTTGCATATCTTACATTTCTCTTGAGCAACCACAATTCCACTTTACTCAAGGAGCCCAGCACTTTATTTGATGTGGACACACCATGCTAGATAATCCTGCAGTGTCTCTCATATCTTACAATCAATCAGAGTTCTTCAGAGAGACCTTGAAAGTTCCCTTGCACTGCTTCTTCTCACTACCATGTGAATGCTTGCCTAGTGTGAATTCTCTGCATCTTTTGGTAGGAATATAGAGACAAGATGGTAGGAAAAAAGGCAAGGACTCACCTAAGCTCTTCCAAATTCCCCGCCAAACAACTTTAAGTAACAGCTCAAAATAAATTTTGTAGTGGGAGAACCCCACAAAAAGACAGTGTGAAACAGTTTTCCAGCCCAAGACAACTTAGAAGGTCCACAGGAAAGGAACATCACACTGGGGTGGGAGTGGACCACAGCCCCAGCAAACCAGTAGGCCTTGGTGCAAGTGAATCAGTGGTCATTGATGGTATGAGGATTAGACAACTGGTCAGAAGGAAATTGTAGGAGTCTCTTTGCTGGCACTAAGTGCAGGACTCTGTTGCATTGCCCATTCTCAGATCAAGATCATAGTCCTGAGTTGTAGTTCCGGGGTAAGGAGGAGCACTAGCACATCAGAACTTGTAGTCACAGGAAACAGGGGCTCTGATCACAGTTCCAGGGCAGAAAGGAGTGCTTCTGATTGGTCACAGATCAGAGCGCAGGCCACAAGAGAAGTAAAGAAAGTAATAAGCTCTCCTTAGATCATATAGCCTTGGAAGAAATAAAAACTTACAAACTCTCAGAACTAGCTCTAAAAACAGCTGCACCAAAAAACCCTGAAACTTGAGACACCGGCCCCTCTGCCCCAGAAACAGAGGCCAAATGATCCATGTAAGTCCTAATAGCTTTTCTTTTTTTAACATAAAATTAAAAGTCAAGAGAAGTAGTTTGGAAAAATGAACAAACTGCAATAACAACAACAAAAAGAATATGACCATAAAAAGTTACTATGGTGACAGGGAAGATCAAAACACAGATTCAGAAGATGACAATAAAGTCAAAACTGCTACATCAAAGTTTCAAAGAAAAATGTGAATTGGTCTCAGCCCCAAAAATAATTTCTAGAAGAGATCAAAAAGAATTTTTAAAATTGGAAAGAAAGGTAGAGAAAAATTGGGGGGAGGAATTAAAACAATGCAAGAAAATCTTGAAAAAAGAGTCAACAAGGGGCAGCTAGGTGGCTCAGTGGATAGAACTCTGCCTTGGAGTCAGAAGGACCTGAGTTCAAATCTGACCTCAGACACTTGACACTTACTAGCTGTGTGACCTTGGGGAAGTCACTTAACCCCGATTGCCTCACCAAAAAAAAAAAAAAAAAAGAGTCAACAACTTGGTAAAGGAAGCAAAAAAAATTCTGAAGAAAATAGCACCTTAAAAACCAGAATAGGCCAAATGGCAAAAGAAACACAAAAATCTACTGAAGAGAAGAAATCCTTAAAAATCAGAATTGGCCACATGGAAAAAGACATACAAAAATTCACTAAAAAGTAGAATTCCTTAAAAAGTAGAAATGGCCAAATGGAAAAGGAGGAACAAAATTTACTGAACAAAATAATTCCTTAAATTAGAATTAGGCAAATGGAAGCTAATGACTCCATGAGAAATCAAGAAACACTAAAACAAAATCAAAAGAATGAAAAAATAAAAGATAATGTGAATTATCTCATTGGAAACATAACTGATCTGGAAAATAGATCAAGGAGAGATAATTTAAGAATAATTGAATTACCTGAAAGCCATAATAAAAGAAAAATTTCAAGAAATTATCAAAGAAAACTGTCCTGATATTCTAGAACCAGAGGGGAAAATAGAAATTGAATGAATCCACCAATCATCTCCTGAAAGAGATCCCAAAATGAAAACTCCCAGGAATATTGTAGCCAAATTTCAGAGCTCCCAGGTGAAGAAGAAAATATTGTAAGCAATCAGAAAGAAACCATTCAAATATTGTAGAGCCACAGTTAGGATAAACAAGATTTAGCAGCTTCTACATTAAAGGATCAGAGGGTTTGGAATATGATATTCTCGAGAGCAAAGGAATTAGGACTGCAACCAAGAATCACCTACCCAGCAAAACTGAGTATAATCCTTTAAAAGAAAAATGAATATTCAATGATGTAGAGGACTTTCAAGCTTTCCTGGTGAAAAAACCAGAGCTGAATAGAAATAAGGACTTTCAAATACAAGATTCAAGAGAAACCTAAAAAGGCAAACAGGAAAGAGAATTCACAAGAAATTCAATAAGGTTATACTGATTGCATTCCTACATGGGAAAATGATACTGGGAAGTCCTAAGAACTTTCTCATCATCAGGACAGTTAGAAGGAGGATGCATAGATAGAGGGCATGGGTATCAGTTGAATATGATGGGATGATATATAAAAATATAAAATTAAGGGAAATTAAGGGGAGAGAAAGAGGCATGCACTGGGAGAAAGGGGAAGAAAGAGGTAGAATGAGGCAAATTATCTTACATAAAAGGACACAAAAAAGCTTTTGTAGTGGAGGGGAATATAGGGGAAGTTGGGGTGAGCCTTGAACTTTATTCTTATCAGAATTGGCTCAAAGTGGGAATATCATACACACTCAGTTGGATATAGAAATTTATCTTACCTTATAGAAAAGTAGAAGAAAGAGATAAGACAAATGTGTGAGGGTGCTGATAAAAGAGAGGGCAGATTAGGGGAGGTGGTAGTCAGAGGGAAAACACTTTTGAAGATGGCCAGGGTTATAGGAAAGAGAGAATAGGGTAAACAGGGTGGAGGAAATAGTATGGAGGGAAATACACAGTAATCATAACTGAAAAAAATATACAATAAGTTTCTTTAATAAAGATTTCATTTTTCAAATATATAGAGAACTGAGTCAAATCTATAAAACTGAGTCATTCTCCAATTGATAAATGGTCAAAGGATATGTACAAACAGTTCTCAGACAAAGTAATCAAAGCTATCTATAGTCATATAAAAAAATGCTCTAAATTACTATTGATTAGAGAAATGCAAATGAAAACAACTGTGAGGTACCACCCCAGGACTCATCAGAATGGTTAACATTACAGAAAAGGAAAATGACAAATGTTGGAGGGGATGTGGGAAAACTGAGACACTAATGCACTGTTGGTGGAGTTGTAAACTGATTCAACCATTATGGAGAGCAATTTGGAACTATACTTAAAGGACTATAATACCAAGAATCCCCTTTGACCCAGAAATACTGCTACTAGGCCTGTATCCCAAAGAGATTAAAAAAAAAAAAACAAGGAAAAGGACCTATATGTACAAAAATATTTATAGCAGCTCTTTTAGTGGTGGCAAAGAATTAGAAACTGAGAGTATGCCCACCATTTGGGGAATGGCTGGAAAAAATTATGCTGTATGATTGTTATGGAATACTAATGTATTATAAGAAATGATGGGCAGAATGTTCTTAGAAAAAGCTGGAAAGATTTATGTGAACTGATGCAAAGTGAAATGAGCAGAACCAGGAGAACATTGTACAGAGTAACAGCAATATTGTATAATGATCAACTGTGAATGACAGTTATTCTCAGCAATCTGATGATCCAAGACAACTTCCAAGGACTTATGATGAAAATATATCCCTGGAAAGTATACTTTCAAGGTAAGTGAACTTATCCACAACACTCAATATTTCTTCATTTGCTGTAACTCATGGTTCCATGTATGGATGGTGTGGTAATAGTGTCAGAAAACCTGTGTTTTCTTGGTGTTATTTGTTGGATCAAAATTAACACAAGCGGCAGAGAATCAATCCATACTTTGTTGCTTCTTAGTCTCAAAGGCTACAATAAGTGCACAATCATCTATGAACAAAAAATTGTGCACCAACTTTCCCTCCCTTTTAGTCTTAGCTTTTAATCTTTTCAAGTTAAATAATTTATTGTCAATGCAGTAGTTGACTTTAACGCCTTTTTGTCCTCATTGAAGGCATCTGTCAACAAAGCTGAAAACATCATGCTAAAAAGAATGGGAGCAAGTACTCAACCCTGCTTCATTCCATTGGTGACTGGAAAATTCAAGAGCATCATCCATTATCCAGAACCCATGCAAGCATGCCATCATAAACTGGCGTACAATACTGATGAACTTCTCCAGGCAACAAATTTTTGCCTGGAAATGATATTCCACAGGCCCGCAAGACTGACAATGTCAAAGGACTTGGTCAGATCAACAAACATTGTGTACAGACCTCTGTTCTTCTCCCAGCATTTCTCCTGGAATTGTATGTGCATGTGCATGGATATATGTATACATGTATATTTACATATAATCCAACCTCCTCTTTTTAATGATAAGGAAACTGAGACCTAGAATGACTAAGTGACTTGTACAAAGATATACCAGGATAAGCAGCAGAACCAGAATTTGAAGCTATATCCTCTGACTTCACATCAACCACTTTTCCCATCATTCTACACTGACTCACAGGTCAAACTCATGCTTTAGGAATATCAATTTGGCAGTGAGGAGGATGAATTGGAAAGGGGAAAGACTAGGAAGACCAATTAAGAGGCTATTGCAATATTCTAGGCAAGAAGCGATAAGTTTCTAACCTGGGATGGTGGCCAAATAGAGGAAAGGGAAATGTGGTGGAGATTAAATTGTCAAGACTTACTAAGGAGTTGAGGATGATTCTAAGATTTAAAAGCCTGTGTGATAACAAGGATGGTGGCATAAAAATAAAGAAGGTTACAGAGAGGGTGAAGATGGGGGTGGCATGGAGAAGGTAAGAGGAAAGATAGTGTTCTGTTTCATATATGTTAGATTTGTAATGCCTATGGAGCATCTAGTGAAAAATGGAAAATGGGCAACTGGTGGAGCTCAGGAGAGAAAATAGGGCTGAATATTTGTGTGTGTGTATACATACACACATATATATATGTATATATATACATATATACATACACATACACATACATATACATATACATACATATCTTTGGGAGTCATCTGCGTGGAGATGGTGACTGAATCTGTGGGAGTTAATAAGATTGCCAAAAGAGAAGCTATAGGATATGTCCACAGTTAAGGAGTGGGTCATGGATGATGTTCTAGCAAGGGAAACAGGGAAGGGCCTTGAAATGGATAGAAGAAGCACAGAGACAATGAGGGTCATGAAAACCCAGAGGTGAGAGAACACACAGAATGAAAATGTGGTCAACAAAATCAAATGCAGAGAAGTCAAGAATAAGAGAGACAGCTATATGGCACAGTGGATAGAGTGTGGGGCATGGAGTCAGGAAGACATGAGTGCAAATCTGGCCTCAGACACTTACTAGCATGTGAACCTGGGCAACTCACTTAACCCTGTTTGCCTCAGTTTCCTCATTTGTATAATGAGCTAGAGAAGGAAATGGCAAACCTCACCAGTATCTTTGCCAGAAAAACTCCAGATAGGGTCCCAAAGAGTCAGACTCAACTGAAATGACTCAAAAACAATTGGTTGACCTTTCCCTAAATCACCACAGCCACCTGGTTAATCACTTAATCTCCAACTCTTGCTCATGCCCAGACTCTCTCTAGTCTTAACTCTTACTATTTAAACTGTACCCATCAGCCAGACTGGTCTACATCATGCCTCCTAAAGGCTTTATGAAAATTCACACCTCTACATTTTCCTTCTCTGTCCTTTCTGCTTATCCAAAGCTACCCCATTCTTCATGACTCAGCACCGGGCTCACCTCCTCCAGGAAGTGTTCTCTGACCACACCAACCCTAGGAACTCTTTCTTCTCTGTACTTTCACAGTCTTTAATGCCTACATCACTCATTCATTTGGTATCCTTTACTTATTGCCTGCTACTGTTCCTTGTCTTTTCATGCTCCCATGTTTTCCTAGCAAAATTCTTAGCTCCTTGAAAGCACAAATGGCATATGACTCAAGGCTTAGCTTAATAGATGTTCAATAAATTTCTGGGTCAATTATGGTTGGAAGAGGCACTGAGGAAAAGGAAAATAATCCATGAAAATTCAGGGCTATGAGTAGTTTAGTCCTACAGTCTCAGAGCAGGGCACAGTGACCTGGAGATAGGGTGACCATGGGATAGGGTGACCACATAAAGAAAGATTGAATTACTCTTGGCATCAGCTCAACCAAGTGCCTTAGCAAGGTGCGTGTGGTTTCTTCTTTACTCCAGCATAGGTAACATTGTCAGTCAAGCCTTCTTGGGAAATTTAACCCCTCCTCCTCATCTCCTGTCCCCTTCTGACCTCTCCCAAGCCTCCTGCTAAGGAAAGGATCAGGGGATCAACACAACCTTTGAAAAAGCCTTTAGCTTGTTTGCTCTGAGTGAGTGTGGGTGTTTATCGTTTCCTGAACAGGTCGCTAAAGAGCTGCTGTTCTTGTTTCTCCTTTGAGAACAGCCCCAGAAGCATTAGACAGCTCTGGCCAAGGCCCAGCA
Source organism: Vombatus ursinus (assembly GCF_900497805.2). Classification (NCBI taxonomy): domain Eukaryota; kingdom Metazoa; phylum Chordata; class Mammalia; order Diprotodontia; family Vombatidae; genus Vombatus; species Vombatus ursinus. The sequence goes on along the minus strand of NW_020954604.1, from coordinate 5,544,658 downwards.
GCTTTCCCTTGTGGCACCACTGATCAACAACTGTAAGACAGATAATCCAGGCCAGGGCACTGGGGCAGGAGGAATTGTCATTAAATTCAGAGGGCTGGAAGGGACCTTAGAAGGCATCCATCGAAGGACCACATTTTATAGAGGGAAGCAGCCAAAAGTTAAAGAAGAAAAGTGATTTTTCCAAACTCTTATAGTAGTGTCAAGGTTTAGAACCCAAGTCCAGTCAAGCCTACATCCCCCCCCCCCACCATGATGTACAAATGCCCCCTTTGGGGGTGACTTACTTTTTTAGTCATAAAAACCATAGCCAATTTTAAAAAACAGAGAGAAAAAAAGCTCTCACTAGCCCAGGCCTACTATTAACTTACCTATCCCTGCCTTGGCAGAACATCATGTCTTTCCAAACCTTGTAGCTGGGAGTGGTGACTATTTCTCCTAGCATAGCCATGGGAAATTGGTGGGCTTGGTTTTTTGTTTTGTTCTATTTGGGGTGGGGTGGGGGGGAGTGGAGGAGGATATTAAACAAGTACAATGTACAAGAGGGGCAAATGAGGTGAGCCGGGGGAAGGAGTCTCAGTCCACATTGGACATATGATTCCAAAGGCCTCTGGCCAAATTGAGCAACTTATTTTCCCCTTCTATAAAGGGCAGATCTGCCAGGTTGGCAAATTTCCTTCCCCTTACAGAGGGCTGCTGAAATCACTTTCTGGTGCCTCATTGTGGTATGGGGGTGATTCTTAGTTCTTTAAGACTATGCCAGCAGAGCCTGAGTTCTGTCAAAACACACCAAGCTGAGAAGGCCTCAGGTATGGGCCTGGTATTTGCTTAGCATCAGAGAACCAGAAGGTTGGCCACCAGGTAATGAATGTCATGGCAACCTATGAATCTCTCTCCTGAGGCATAGGGGGCTGTCATCTGTATACATGAATATAATCAACAATTAGTATAAAGATTTTGAAGTAGTGGTATTAAAGGGGAGGAAAGCCAGGCTTCATGGGGTGCTTCTAAACAACACAGACCCCCAAACATTGCTGTACCTAGACATGGCCTAGAGCTTGAAGGGGGAACAATCCCATGGGACAGCTTCCAAGAGCAGGTTTCCTTTCCTTCTTTCATATTAGAGAGCCTTTGGCCAGGGCTGGCTCTTGATAAAGTATTTTTCCAGATATCATGGAGCCCAAGCATTACATTTCACCCTGAGAAACTGTGTCACTTTAGGGGCAGTTCATAATGTCTTCCCTATTAGAATGCAAACTTCTTTAAGGCAGGGACTTGTTTGCTGCTTCTAATTGTATCCCTAGAGCTTAGTACAGTTCCTGGCACATAGCAAGTGCTTAATAAATGCTTTTCTTTCCTTCCTTCCTTTCTTCCTTCCTTCTTTCCTTCCTTTCTTTTTTCCTTCCTTCCTTCCTTTTTGACTCTACTAATTATCTATCTCTATTAGTCTGTCTGTCTGTCTGCCTGTCTATGCTTTATCATTTCTCCATTCATCTATTTATCATCCTATCATCTATCTCTATCACCTGTCATCTATCTATCTCTATCTTCTTTATCATCTATCATACCTATTCACCTAGTTCACTAGTTATCTCATTTAACTTTCCAACAATCCTATGAAGTAGGAAGTACAGGTATTGTTATTCTTCTACTTTATAAATAAACTGAGACACAGAGGGATTAGGAGTCAGAGACAGAAACAAAATCCAGGTTTCACTTCATGCCTAGTCCAGCACTCTTTCTACTACCCTACACTGCCTGTCTCAGTTGCACTCATTGTTTTCTGTAAATTTAGCCTCTTCATGCCCCAGAGTTTCTACTGCCTCTGGGCCCTGGACTATGGACCCATGAGTAACAGAATGAACTTTTCAAAAGGAAACATGGCATAGGGCAGTAGTTTCCAACCCATGGACAGCAGACAACTGAGAGACCACAAGATTATTGCAATGGGTCTATAAACCTTTAAGTAAGGAAATATATCTTATGTAGACAACAAATAACACACACAACACAGGTCAATTTTTCAAATGTAGGCTGTTGAGATTAGTAAAATACCATCCAATTTTTTAAAAAAATAAATAAATTTAGACTCTGGTGAGTTGCTATCTCATCACATTTGATGCCATACATCAGCCTCACAACCTTTTGCCTGCCCATTTTTACCCAACTCTGTCTCTTAGTGTAGATGATTTTCAATTTGAAAGATAAAGAAAGAGGGATAATGATGTCTCTCTTCCACCAACGACAGGGGGTAAGAGAATAAGAATTCTTGGAAGAAGAAAAATGAACCTGCTAGTGACCAACTCTTACCCATCCAAAAAGGGGGTAGAAAAGTTGTTTGAAACATCCTCTAAAAAACCTTATATGGTGTAGTGGATAGTCACTGGCCTTAAAATCAGGAAGATGTGGGTACAAATCTAGCCTGTGTGGTTCTAGGTAAATCATTTAACCTCTCTGGCCCTCAATTCCGTGATCAATAAGATGATCTGTAAAGCCTCTTCCAGCTCTCAATCTCCCATCCGGTAATCCCAGCATGGTCTAATTCTTTACTCTACAATCTCTTCAGTGTTTATAATGATCTTTTAAATAAGATAGCCTTTTCTTAGTCTTTACCCTATTTAACATTTCTGAAGCTTTCAGAACATTGATTGTTCCCTTCCTTCTAGACCTTTCTCCCCTGGCTTCCATGACACTACTTTCTCTTGGTTCCCTCCTACCTTTCTTTTGGGCTTCTCTGTTACATCATCAACTAGGTATGGACACCCCTGCTGATGCTCTCCTGGGATACCCTTCTCTCTATACTCCTTTCTTTGGTGATTTCATCAGTGCTCATAGTTCAAATTACCATCTCTAAGCAGTTGACTTCCAGATCTCTATAGTTAACCTTAATTTATCTCCTGAACTCCAGACTAGCAGTATCAACCACTTATTGGACAACCCAACTTGGATGCGCTATAGGCAACTCAGGTGCAAGATAGCCAATATGAACCTCATTTTCTGTCTTCAGAAAAAAAACATTCCTTCTCCAAACTGCCCCCTATTTCTGTTTATGACACAGCCATCTTTCCAATCAGACAGATTCACAGCCTTGGAGTCTCTTGACTCTTGACTCTCACTCATGAACATGTAAAATCAGCTGTGATCTCAAGATGTACTGTCTCTCTACCTCTGCCTCAAAAAATGCACAACTTCTTCCAAGCAGAGCTTAAATGCCACCTCCTGCATGAGGACTTTCCTTATGCACCTAGTTTTTAGTACTCAACACAATGTAAACTTCTTGCAAGCAGGGACAAGTTCATAGTTGTCTTTTTATCCCCAGCTCCTGCCACTGTGCTGTAACTGTAGTATGTACTAAATACTTATAGAATTGAATTGGGTTACAAAAGAATCACAGAATCTCGAACCTAAAGGAAACCACTGAAGTTTTCTAAACCAACTGTAGCTAAACTGAAATCAATTAGCTACTTCTTGAAAACCTCTAAGAACAGGGACCACCCCACATGCTGGTAAATGTTTTAACAACTAGCGTTCTAGAAGGGGAAAATGAACTAACAACACACTTTTGGGTTTATATATGCATTATTAACCAGTTGTTTTTTTTTCTGTTAAGTCTACCAGGAGTCAGAAAACTGCAGACCAAATTTGTCCTTCCACCTGTTTTTGTAAGGCCCATGAGCCAATAGGTTTTGTTGGGTTTTTTTTTTTGTTTGTTATTTTTTTTTTTCATTTTAAAACCAGGTTTCATTGTATTTAAAAATAGAAAAAAACATTCTTAGCTAAAGGGTCATATGAAAAAAGATGGAGAACCATTTGGCCTGTTGGCCATAGTTTGCTGACCCTTGGCTCTAGATAAGCAACAAACAATAAATCAAGCCCTGATTTGTAGTGTTTGCTGCTTTCAGAGGTGTAGATACTCATGGCTGAAAATTTAATAATTGGCTCTCTGTAACCTGTATGAGCTGACTCCAGCACGCCCCAATCTCTCTTTCTCCTAAGGAAGCTCATTCTACTTTTGGACAGTTCTTACTGTTAGGAAACTTTTCTTGACATTAAATCAAAATTTGCTTCTCCATTTCAACAAGTTTCTCATAGTTATCCCTTCTGGGATCAAGAAAAACAAGCCTAATGCTTCCTCTCCTATGATGGCCCTTCATATACTTGAAGACAAGTATGTCCCATCAAAATCCCTCTAGGCTAAACATTCTCAGTCCTTTCAACAAATCCTTATGCTAGTGAGGCCTCCAATTACCTCACTAGCCTCATCTCCCTCCTCTGGAAATGTAAGCGTTAGGCAATGTCCTCACGAAAACATGGTGTTCAGAACTGACCACAATATCACAGATGTGACCTGGCCAGAGCAAGGCACAATAGGACTGTCTTTTCTCATTCTGGACTCATTCTAGAGTGAGCTTTTTTTGGCTATGTATCACAGGTACAGTCAGTCCATTAGACTGTGAGCTCATCGATAGCAGGGGTCGATTTGTCATTGTTAGTGTTTAATCCTTAGTATTTAGCAAAGTGGCTGGTATATAGTGTTTAGTAAATGCTCCTTGGCTGATTGTTGACTCATTCATCTTGTAGTCCACTAAAATCTCAGATTGTTTTCATTTGAACATTTGTCTAGCCACACCTCTATCATGGTGTGTTTGTAAAGTTTGTGGGATGTGGCATTTATTCCTATTAAATTCCATCTTTTAAAATTTGACCCATTGTTCTACCCAGTCTATATATTTTTGTTCCTGATTCCATTGTCCGTCATGACACTTAGAACATAAGGGATCATAGAAGTATTTCACCAGATACCTCTCTGCAGGTTGACATCAATTTTGAATCTGATCATTAACCAAATCTGAATACACCTAATTAAGTTGTAGCTTATATCTCTCCCTCCTTCTCATAAGTAATAATAATACCTAACATTTGTATAATGTTTTAAGATTTGCAAAGTGCTTTACAAATATTATCTTATTTTATCTTCGTAAGAACCTTGAAACATAAGTACTATTATTATTCCCATTTTATAGGTGAGAGGTTAATGACTTGCCCAGGGTCACACAGTTGATAAGTTTTTGAGTTGGGATTTGAACTTAGGTCTTCATAACTCTAGGTCCTGTGCTTTATCCTGGACTACTTAGCTGCCTAGGTATCAAATATTTTGCTGAAGTTCAAGTTTGTTGTGCTTATAGCATGCCATTGATCTATCAATTTATTTGCTCTATCAGGAAAAACAAATGGAAATGAGATCAGTCTGGAAAGTACTATTAAGGATGAAGCCATGCTCACTCTTGGTAATGACCACTTCCCTTTCTATATACTCATAAACCATACTTTTAGTAATGACTTCTAGGATTTTACCAGGAATCAGTATAAATCTTGCCAAAGTTTCTACTGTCTTTTTTTTTTTCTCAAAAATAAAGACATTTCTCCATCTCCAGTTCTGTAACAATTCTTCCATTCTCCACAATTTTTCAAATATCTGAGGCAGTGGGACTTCAGTCATATCTATGGGTTCTTTTAGGACCTTTTTCTAGTTCATCTAGCCTTGGTGACTTATTCTATTAAGAATAGTTAGGTGCTCTGGTCCCAATTCCCTGCTAAGCATTTGTAAGGGGTAGGGAGGGCAAATGGGGTAATCTCTGATCATTTTACTTAGTTTACTAATCACTTTGAAGAGATTATAGGATGTGGACCTCTGTTTGGAGATAAATATCTGAAGGACACCTTCCCAAAGACTTGGGCAGGCCCTTGGCACCCTACTGCTAGAACACAGGGAATACAAGATGATTGATTGACTAAAACACAGGAGATAGACTGTTGTCAGAAGAGCCACATTCCTTCTAGGATTTATAAAAGCAAACCAGCTTGAATGGACTTTTTCAGAAATCTCCATGCTTGGTGCACTCCAGAAGAAGGTACAAAGGGAAAAGAAAGTCTTAAAAAGAGGGACTGGGAAGTTGTTGTTATTCAGTCATGTCCAATTCTTCATGACTCCATTTGTGGTTTTCTTGGCAAAGATAGTGAAGTGGTTTGCCATTTCCTTCTCTAGCTCATTTTACAGATGAGGAAACTGAGGCAAACAAAGTTAAGTGACTTGCCCAGGGTCACACAGGTAGTGAAGTGTCTGAAGCAGGATTTGAACTCAGGAAGATGAGCCTTTCTGACTTCAGGCCTGGTACTCTATCTAATGTGCCACCTAACTGCCCCTATCCCTTTTAGTCTCAGTTAATCAATCATCTTTTTGTAATATCTAATCTTTTTTAGTCCCTTTATTTCTGTAAGTATTTATTATTTCTCCTTCCTGCTTCCCTCCCTCCCTAAAACTTTTCTTTTAAACCTTGCAATGAACACCTGTAGTCCAAAAAAAAAAATTCACATGCTGGCCAAATCCATGTGTATTTATGCCTCATTCTGGATTTTAAATCCATCACACTGGCAAGAGGTGAATGGCATGATTCATCTTCAGTCCTCAGGACTAATGCTTTATCATTGGATTAAACAGTGGGGTTTGGGATGATGGGGTTGGGATCTGGGCCCCAGAAAGGAAAAACCCTGGACTTTTCCACATGGCCAAATCTCTGGAGTTCCCCTGAGGCTATAATCCCATCAACTGACCTTTCATTGTGGACCTCCCTATGGCCCCAGGCCATTTCTCCATTCTCCCTTGGCCAGGTGGTCCCGGTCCCTGGAATTCTATTACCTCATGGACTACTTCACCACTCCTAGATCTCTCCCATAGTCTTTCTGTATATAAGGTCCATCTTGTCTCCATTAAGATTCTTAGATTCCTAAAATCTAGCCACTGCTCAGATTCTTATAATCTAGCCAAGGCTGGGATTCTTATAATCTAGCCACTGCCTAGATTCTTAAAATCTAGCCACTGCTTACCCATGTTCAGACTCCTTAAGAGTCTGCCCAATATGATGGATGTTCTAATAAACTTTGTCTTTGGCTGAAAGAAGGTGTGGGTGGAATTCTTTCAGGCAGAACCCATGTGTTGTGATTTTGGGGTCCCAGCACCCCTGAACCCATAAACCGTATCAGTCTAAGGTCTTTCAAAGTTGTCTTTTCTCTATTATGTTGTCATTTTATACTAATTCTGATTACTGCATTCTGTATCAGATCATAAAAGTCTTCCCAAGTTCCTCTGAAACAATCCATTTCTTCATTTCTCATAGCATGATAACAGTCTATCACATTAATACACCATAATTTGCTAACCATTCTCCTATAGATGAGCACTCCCATAGTTTTCAGTCTTTGACTACTACAAAAAGAATCAGAATAGATTTTTTTGTACAGATTTTTCTGTCTTTTCAGTGTTTTCCCCCTCTTTTTGATTTCTTTGGAGTATAAGCCTAGTAGTAGTATAGTTGAGTCAAAGACATGCATGTGCTGGAGCCAGCTCAATTGTTGAATTTTCAATGTGAGCATTTACTCTTTGGAAATTGGCAAACCCTACAAATCAAGGTATGATTTATTGTTTTGCTTATTGTATGACTTGAGAAAGTAACATAAATTGTAAATAATGCATATTGAACTTAAAAATGTGTCACGGGTACATATGCTCCCCCCCTTGAAAGTCAGTTATTAAACAAATATCAGTACTCCTCTATTTTGGAGGCAGAATTCCAAATTGCTTTCCGGGATGGCTTGACTGGTTCACAACTCTACCAACAATGCATTTGCAATGCCTGTTTTCCCACAGCTCCTCCAAATTTATCATTTTCCTCTTTTTAGATCTTTGCCAGTCTGATGGGTACAAGGTGGAAACTCAGTTCAACCAATTGCCTGGAGGTCAACAAGTTCACCTATCAGCAAGGTACAAGGGTACATGCTCAATTCAAAAGGCAGGTGCCCTTCAGATGCCTCCAAACAAAGTCCCATAACTTGTAATCACATCAAGGTGATTAAGGAACTTATCAAAATGAGCAGAGATGGCTCAGCACCTCTAATTTCATCTCTGTGTTGCTGACCCAAGCTTGGACTGACACCACCTCCCTCAGCCTCTTCTTCTCTCTGGAAAGTGGAGCACCAAACTCCTCCCAATGCCTTCCTTTATAGAAGGCAAGACCTGGACTTCTGAATTCACTTTACTTATCTCTTCTGCTCTTCCTGGTTTCAACTCCATGGAACAAGATGCCCCTTCACTTAGTGTCCCCTAGTGTCTCCCCTCCCACTTTCCTGTCTTTTTTATGTGTGTTGTCTTCCCCATTAGATTGTAAACTCCTTGAGGGCAGGGACTATTTTTTTTAATTAATTGTATCTTAAGTGCTTAGCACAGTGCCTGGTAAATAATAGGCACTTAATAAATGTTTATTGGATTGGTTTGTATATTGGACTGGTTTGGATGTTTAAGCCCTGCCCCCACCCAGATCTACATTATTCCCCCCCCCCCCCACACACACATACACACACACACATATATACACATGTACATATGCACACTGTCTATTCTTTTCTTGGCAGAGAAAATAGAAACAAAGAGTTTAAGTGATTCTGCTTTCACTCTATCTATTGTCACCTTTCCATCTACTCCAAGCAGCATTTTTCTCCTATCTTTGAACTTGCTCTTATTCTAAGCATTTTTTAAAGTCCTTTTTGTTCTCTTTAGCATACATAATAAAGAAAACTCATACTCCTACACTGCCTTAAAGCTGATAATGCCCTTTTAATTCAATAATTCCATTCAATATGCATTACCTAAAGGCTTATCCTATTCCAGGCACTGGTGCTAGGCTCTTAAAATACAAAAACAAAATTCAAGCACTCCCCCACTTTCAAAGATCTTGCATTCTATTAGGGAGAAACAGACAAGTAAATATAAATATCCACCATACAAATGCAAAGTAATTTTGGGGGAGGGTGCTGAAACTGGAGAAATCAGCAAAGACCTTTTGTAGGAGGTTATGCCTTGAGCTTGAAAGAAGATGAGGATCTAGGAAGTAAGAGTGGAGGGAAAAGTGCTCCAAACAGGAAGGCCAGTCCATGTAAAAGCACAGAGATGGGAGACAGAATGTCATATATGGGTGTTTTAGGACCTATTGTACCCCAGGGCAACTGGCTGCTGGCTCATCTCATACATGTGAAACATCTTAATATATCAAGTTCTGAACAAAAGATCCTGAGAAAAGGTTAACCTGTGCACTGCAGCCTCTGTCCTGTTTTGAAGCTAGCACAATAGAGTTGAATCAATTTGTATGGTGGAAGAGATGCTGAATTTTGATTCCAGAAGACCTGCCTCTTATTACCTGTGTGACCTTGGGCAGTCCCTAAACCTCTCTAGACCTCAGTTTCCTCATTTGTAAAATGAGGGGATGGTGATGGTAGATTGGATAAGCTCCAAGGACCCTTTCACCTTTAAAACTCTGATCTCCAAAAACTTAGGCCATGAACAAACTTTGACCTTTGATCTCATGATTAATTTTTCAGGTGAAAGTTTCTCAGAAGTCAGCTAAGGACATGAAAAGAAGACACATATCCTCTCTCCACTTTCCCTTTTTCCTTCTTTGTACCTTCAAGCAATAAAAATAATCAAAACTTCCAAAACATACATTGGGGAGGACATTATTATTTCTCCATTGGTCACTATGCTTTCATCCCTGAATAACAGCTAACATTTATATGAAACTTTAAGGTTTAAAAAGGCTTTACAAATATTGTCTCATTCTATCCACACAACAACTCTGTGAGGTAAGTGCTATGATTATCTCCATTTTACACAAGAAAAAACTGAGGTAAATGGAGGTTAAGTGACTTGCCCTGGGTCACATAACTAAATAAGTGTCAAAGGCTGTATTTGAACTCAGATTTTCTTGACTTTGGGGCCAATGCTTTATTCTCTGTGCCACCTTCCTCTCTCTGAAAAGCAACAGGGCAGCTCTAACATGTGTCAAAGATGGAACTTTGCCTTTACAAAAGAGAAGCTGTTCAGGGAGTCACCCCCCAACAGTTGCAATCAGAATGCAGACTTGAAGACTGCAGTATCCCTCCCATCTCTCTTTAGCTATAAAGAATATCTTTTAATAAATCTCCTTTTGACAGATAGGTCTTGTTGCATGGGTCATCTCTTTTTCTTCTCTCCAGTGTGGACACTGATTTACCACATAATCATATATTTGGAAAGACCTTTGGAAAGAAGAAGGAAACAAGAAAACAAGAATTTGTTAAGTGCTTACTAAGTGCAAGGTACAATGCTATGCATAAGAGATGCAAATAGCAAAAAGAAAGACAATCCTTGCCTTCAAAGAGCTTGTGGTTTGTCCTTCTATTCTGGAACAGGACCATGACCTCAGGGAGATGATGACATGACTTACAACTGAATTTGATTTGAGGGAGGGCTGTAAAGTCACCAGCCTCACTTTCTCCTCCAGAGTCATTTGGGTCCAGTGGCCAGATATTGATCATGATGACTGGAGATGGCCCAGGATGCAGTGGGAGACCTTGGCCTTTTTAAACTAATGTCTTTTCAAGTTCTCACTTTGAGTGGGTCAACACCCATTCAGTGAATAGGCCTCTTTAAGAAGTGAGTCAAAGGATGGCCCCTTTATATATTGTCAATCTGGGAGGGGAAGACCCTCAGGGTTGTTGGTCAAAAGAGGAAAAAGTTACAATTTACATTCTAATGAGGGAAGACAACCCCTAAAAATAAGTGGAAAAGGGGGTTGATGTTGAAATTCCAGAAAGTCAAAAGCACAGATAAGAGGGAAATAAAGGTTGACCAACCTGAGATTCCCCTCCAGAAAGAAGGCTTGAGAGGAACTCATCAAAGAGAGAAGGAATCCGGCATGGCCTATAGAATTTCCAGAGTTAAGAGATCCCAAGAACTACAAGGTAAGACTACAGTTAAGGCATGATGCTGAATTCTCAAACAACAGAATCACAGACAGGTAGGGGTTGTCACCAAATGTAGAAACTGAGATGAGTAGGAGAGACTGATCAAGTCTCTTTCATTCTGGAACTCACAGAAAGATCCCTTAGTCAAATTGCTGTATTAAGTGATCCCGATGTAATGGGGAGCCACAGGTGGGCCAGTCTGACTGAAACATAGAATCCATAAGGAAAAATAATGTGTAATGAGCCTGGAAAGATATATTTGAGCCAGATTGTGAAGTGTTTTAAATGTCAAACAGAGGAGCCTGTATTTCATCCCAGAGAAAAGAGCCTCTTGATAATGGTGGTAGTGATGATGATGATGATGATGATGATGATGTCAGTATTTACCTAGCATTTTAAGGTTTTCAAAGAACTAGGGTGGCTGTACACTGAGTAATAAAGATAGAGTAGGGGGGCAGCTAGGCAGTGAGGACAATCCCTGAGTTCAAATCTGACCTCACACAGTCACTAGCTGTGTGATCTTGGACAAATAATTTAACCTCTCTCGGCCTCAGTTTTCTGATCTGTAAAATGGTGATAATAATAGGACCTGTTTCCCAGGGTGACTATCTGGATAAAATGATATATTTCATAAGCACTTTGTAAACCATAAAGCACTATATAAATACTAGCTATTATCATTATAGACACAGTTTCTTCACAGCAAAGTACATAACATTTTATTGCTCCTCTTTTAGAAATATTACATAATTAAGATACAGGGTGTGACTTGTTTGAAGTTAAATAACTAAGAAGTGTGAGTAGTAGGTCTCTGCTTTCTATTCTATGAATCATTTTTCCTCACCCAGGGAATGACATTAGCCAATAGCAAAGTCAAGTCAATAGCATTTATTAAGGACTTATCATGTGTCAGGCACTTAGCACAGCGCCAGGAATATAAATATAAACTGAAAGGACAGTCCCTGCCCTCAAGCCACTTCTAATGAGGAGAAAACACACCAAAAAGGAGCTGAAAGGAGGAACCAGTGAAGAAGGTAAACAAAATCTTGTGGAATGTCAAGAGTATTTCCTGGAGAGGAATGAAGAAATGGCTAGCCACTGCCTCCTCCTTTAAAATAGAGGTTCTAGGATAAATCAGATTCACTCTCCACTTTTCACAAGATCTAGAGCTGGAAGGAACCTTAATGATCATTTAGCTGAATTCCCTTATTGGATGAGGAGGCTGAGGCCCAGAGAGGTAGAAACAATTCAAAGTCACACAGCTAGCCAGACTGAGAGGCAGATTATAAACCAAATCCTCCATTCCAAACACAGTTTAGAAACTATGTAAGGAGATATCATGTTGGAAAATACTTAGATTTGTATAGCATCTATAAGGGACAATATAGTGTACTGGAAAAATCACTGGGTCTGGAGTCAGAAGACTTGGGTTCAATTCCTGACTCTGGAACTTAATTACTTTGTGGTCTCTAGTAATTGGTTGACTGTGATCAATCAACAATCATTTATGGAACACCACTATGTGCAAAGCACTGTGCTAAGTGCTGATACAAAGAAAGGCAAAAATTGGTCCCTGCTCTTAAGGAGGTTATAGTCTAACAGAGGAGACAGCATGCAAACTATGTACAAATGAGCTATGTTGTGGTTGTTCAATCGTTCAGTCATGTCTGACTCTTTAAGACACCAGGTCTTTCTATCGTCCACTATCTCCCAAAGTCTGTCCAAGTACTTGTTCATTGCTTCCACAATACTATCTATCCATCTCATCCTCTGCCATCCTGTTTCCCTTTTGCTTTCAATTTTTCCCCACCATCAGGGTCTTTCCCAATGAGTCCTGTCTTCTCATTGCATTGTCGAAGTATTTAAGCTTCAACTTCAGTATTTGACCTTACAGTGAATAGTCTGAATTAATTTTTTTTAAAGTATTAACTGATTTGATCTCCTTGCTGTCTAAGGGACTCTCAAAAGTCCTCTATCATTCAAAAGCATTGATTTTGTGGCGCTCTACCTACTGTCACAGCCACACATTGCTACTGGAAAAACCATAGCTTTGACTATACAAACCTTTGTTGGCAAGGTGATGTCTCTTGTTTTCAGTATGCTGTCCAGATTTGTCATGGCTTTCCCTTCAAGGAGCAAGTGTCTTTTAATTTCATGGCTGCAGTTGCTATCTGCAGTGATCTTTGAGCCCTAAAATATAAAATCCAACACTGCTTCCATTTCTTCTCCTTCTAATGCCAATAAGTGATGGGACTGATGTGGTTTAGGGGTTCAGGGGTCCTGGGACCCCAAAATTACAACATGCAGGTCCTACCCAAAAGAATTCAACCCAAGCCTTCTTTCAACCGAAGATAAGGTTTATTAGAACATCCATCGTATTGGGCAGACTCTTAAGAAATCTGAACATTAGTAAGCTACTGGCTTATTGGCTAGATTATAAGAATCTAAGCAGTGACTAGATTTTAGGAATCTGAGCCATGGCTAGATTATAAGAATCCCAGCATCTTAATGGAGACAAGATAGACCTTATATACAGAAAGGCTGTGGGAGGGATCTAGGAGTGGCCAAGTAGTTTGGGGTGACTGGAGGAGGGGTCTAAGGAGATCTGGATGGGAGTGGCCAGCAAACTGGGGTGAACAGAACTCCTGGGACCTGGACAATGGAGCCTAGCTAGGTTAAAGTGTGGGAAATGGCCAAGGACCATAGAGAGGTAAGACAAGGGAGGGGAGATGGGGTGTAGCCACAATGAAAGGCCAGTTGATGGGATTATAGCCTCAGGTGAACATCAGAGATTTGGCCATGTGGGAAAGTCCAGGGTTTTTCCTTTCTGGGGTCTAGATCCCATCCTCATCAGGACCAGTTGGGACCACATCTTGGGTCTGGTTTGTTTGTTCTTATGTTAAGCTTTAAGCTACTGCTTGCATTGTCCTCTTTTACCACCTTCAAGAGGCTTCTTCCTTGTCCTTCATTTTCTGCATGTCTGAGATTATTGATATTTCTCCCAGCAACCTTATTTCCAGCTTTTGATTTATTCAGCCTGGCATTTCACATAATGTACATACTCTTCATATATAAATAAGGTGACTATATACAGCCTTGTGATACTCCTTTCCAATCTTAAACTAATCAGTTGTTCCATGTTTTGTTCTAACTGTTGCTTCTTGGCTAGCATATAAGGCCTTCAGGAGACAAGTAAGATGACCTGGTACTCCCACCTCTTTGAGGACTTGCCATATTTTGTTGTCATTCACACAGTTAATCTTTATTGTAGTCAATGAAGCAGTATTGTTAGATTTTTTTTTTTTCTGGCACTCCTTTGCTTTCTCCATAATTCAGTCAAAGTTAGCAATTTGGTGTTCTGCCTCTGAAAACCAGCCTGCTCTTCTGGTAATTCCTGGTTCACATATTGCTGAAGACTAACTTAAAGAACCTTCCATAACATTCCTGGCATGTGAAATTGTTAGATAATTTGAACATTCTTTGGCATTGTCCTTCTTTAGGATTGGATCACAAACTGATCTTTTCCAACCCAGACGTCACTAGTTTTCCAAATTTGCTGGCACTAAGATTAAGGAGGGCTAGATAAGGCTTCTTGCAAAAAATGCAACTAACTGGTACTTGAAGGGTGAATGATATAACCTCTCTGAGCCTCAGTTTCTTCATCTGAAAATGAGGAGTATAATATTTACCATACCTAAGCAATAGGGTATATTGCAAGGAAGTCACTATATAAATTCAAGTTGTTCTTATTATCCAAAGTCAGTGTTGGTACGAAGAACACTATCTAGTCATATAATGAATGATGATAAATTTTATTCTGCCATAATATCATTGATAAGTGGCAGGTAGGTGGTGAAATTAATAGTATATCAGATTTGGAATCAGGAAGACCTGAGCCCAAATTCTGCCTCAGACACTTACTAGCTGGGAGATCACTCAACTTCCCTGTGCCTCAGTTTCCTCATCTGTAAAATGAGGGTAATACCACCTACCTCAGAGGTATATCATAAGGATAAAATGAGATAAATATGTAAATCACTTTGCACACCTTAAAACACTATATACATGCTAGCTATTATTTTAATAAATTATAACCAAACCCCACTTTAACATTTTTGGACTGAATTACTCAATCAAATGGTCAGTGACAATATAAGCCAGCTCTTCGAGTGTTAGCTGTAATTGGTAACTGCCACCATATTGTTTAATATGTGCATGAAAAATATTGGTCCTATAGAACTCACTGTTCCCTGTGATGTTGTTTTGCCTGACACTGTGCTTTTTGAGAAGCAATTAAGTGGTCAGAGCATTCCTTTAGGACTATTTAGTGAAGAGAATGAGGCCTATTCCTGTTGATGACTTTCTCTTAGCTTCTTTCGCCCATGCTCTTGATCTACATTTGACATGTTGATAAGTCAGGCAAGTGGATCGAAGTTGGCAGTGCTAACAGCTGGAGTCTAAGTGTGGACTCTTCTTTCAAATAGAAGGAAAAAGGGTCTGTTCCAACAACAAAGAAGAAAGTGACGGTTTTGGGGGCCAGAAGCCCACAGAATACTATCCAATCTGTTCCACGGAAACTTTCATTTTCAATGTGACCAGTTTCAATAAGGATATATAATCAGAGCCTTTGCATGGCTTCAGTTAGGAACCTAGAGTCCAGAGAAGGGAATGACTTGCCCAAGTTCACTCAGCTAATAAGTGTAAGAGCAAACAATAAAAATTCCGAGTCAAGTGTTTCCAATGTGTCAGGCTGCCTCGTGTTATTTCCTCCTTATTCTTTCCTTTTAGGCTATCCATTTTAAAAGTTTCAAATAATCATGGAATGTTTTTGAATGTAAGCCCTTTCATTCTCAATCCACTCCATCATGGAAGTGAGAGGTCCGCAGGTATTGTACATTGCACATATTTATGGATTTTTAAAAATATATTGATTGCTTATATTCATTTCCCCCCACTTTTTCCTCATTTTTCCCCCTTTTTTTGTCTTTAAAATACTATTTGTTATATGAGTTGACTTTGGGAGAGGGAGGGGAAAAATTTTGGTGAAGTAAATAACAAAAGATATTAACAAAAATTTACTTTTTTATAAAAAAAAGTAAACTGCTAGAGGAAAGATACAATTTCACTGTTATCTTTGTGTCTCTTACTAGAAGCTAAGAGACTTTTCCTAATGGTAGCATATTCTAAGAAAAAAAGAAAAGAAGGGTCATATTAAACTTATTATTTTCAATCATATTGATCTCATTTCTCATTTAGGTTATTTCTCTGATTTCTCTTTGTGTATCATTTTGATATTTTTCAAAAATTTCTAAGTGCAGACTTATCTTGCTAAGTTTCTCTTTATTATTAGGATAGCACTTTTAAAATATAAATTTGCTTCCAACTGGTGGCTGAATCCCACTAATTTTTGTATGTACTACCTGCACTGTCATTGTCTGAAATAATCTACTACTAATTTTTTTCAATCATTTTTCCTGGTTGGCCATGATGGGATGGTGATAAAATTAATTTAATAGGAATAAAGGTACAGTTCTCCACTTGTGTTCAAAAATTTAATTGCTGAAGTCAAGGATGAGGGAGATGTCTGGACAACAATTCATGGGGGACAAGAACCAGATATTTTAGAGAACGACAAACTCAATGTGAGTCAATAATGAGGTCACATTATAAGCCTATATGAGATGGCAGCCAAAAAAAAAAACAACAGTGATATTAGGCTACATTAGTAGAAATACATGGAGTACCCGAAGTCTGTCCAGTTTTAAGTTTTAATGGATGAAAACTTCAAAAAAACTTTGGGAACACTTTGTATAGTGTCCAGAAAGAAAGGCATTGTCTGAACCATCTCAATCTGCCCCGGTCAGACCACATGTGGAATGTTGTTATATCTAGTTATGGGTGCCACATTTTTATAAAGTAAATTGACAAGGTACAATACATATATGGAAAAGCTACTTGGCTCATGGGGAGATCAAAAATGATATGTTAGGGGGAATCTACTGAAGGTACCTGGGGATATTTCATTTGAAGAAAAAACTTAGGTAAGGGGAGGGAAAAGGAGAGGAGACATATGATTGTCATCTTCAAATACCTGAAGAGTAATCATGTGAAAGAGGCATTGAATTTGTTCTGCTTGATTTTGGAGGCCAGAACTATGAGCAAGTGGGAGTTTACACCAGGGAGGTTTAACCTGGAATCTATAGTTAGATTTCAGGTGAGGAAATAGCTACGTGTTTATTTTCACTAAGCTCTAACTGAAAATTTAGCATTTTCTTCAAATTATTTCAAACCATTATTCTGAGGAGAGGTCATAGACTTTAACAAATTGCCCAAGGGTTCATGAAAAAAAAAAAGATTAAGAAAAGGTTAAGGTTCAGAAAAAGGTTAAGAGACCCTGAGTTTGAGGGAAACAGATTTTTGGAGAAAAAAAAGATTATAAAAAAAGGGTTCTTTGATTTTTTTTTGCATCATGTTCTGTGTCAATAATAATAATAATTGCTATTGTTATTATTATCTGAGCCCTTTGTCCATTTTAGAATTTGGTCCTTCTCAGAATTACATTTTTAAATGCCTAAAATAAAATACTTCAGACTACAAAAGAAGCCAGTTATATTGAAATTATGAAAAAAAACCCTTCAATATAAAGACCTTAAGTTATTAACCCCTAAAAAGGAAAAGCTCAAGGAAGGAAAAACTTCCTAAAAGATAGAGATTGTCCAAGAATGGTATGAGCTGCTTCAGGAGACAGTGGCTTTCCCTTTGTTGTTTATACTTCATTCTGGAAGAGGACCATGACAGCAGGAAGGTGACGTCATGACTTGCAAGTGAATTGGATTTAAATGAGGAAGGGCTGTACAAAGTCACCAGCCTCACTCTCTCCTCCAGAGCCATCTGGATCCAGTAGCAAGATATAGATCAGGATGACTGGAGATGGCCCTGATGCAGTGGGAGACCTTGGCCATTTTAAGCTAAGGGCTTTCCCAGGTCTTAGTTTGTCTGAGGAAATGCCCATTCAGTGATTAAGGCTAGGTAAGAAATGAGGCCTCTTACCTAGTTAAAAAAAGAAATCAATCTCGGAGGGGAAGACCCTCAGAGTTTCTGGCCCAAATGGAAATAATTACTACTTACACTCACTCTGAGCCATCAGAGCCTAAACAGTGACCAAGTGAGGCTTGGGCTGGGACCTATCGTTGGCCAATCAATGACAGTCAGAGTGATTTGGATTTAAGGCATGGTCCATTAAAAAAAAAATCTAACCCAAAAACACCAAGGTATCTTGCTTGGTTTCAGGGATCAAAATTTATATTCCTTTGGGTTGAGCACCCACGGGTAATGGTATGATTCCCTATGTGGACAGAGGAAAAGGAGAGAGGGAGAAGAGGAAGGGAGGGAGGGAAAAAGGAAGGGAGGGAAAAAGGAAGGAAGGGAGGGAAGAAAGAGGGGAGGAAGGGAGGGAGCTGTGTTGTTCACCTGGAACTGGCCATTTGGGTCCCCAGTGGGGCAGCTACTACTACTCACAGATTGCTGTTTGTCCTTCATTCTCAAAGAGGACCACCACTGAGGGTATAAATAACTACTAAGAATGAGGTGAAGGGCATTCTTTCTCAGGCACAGGTAGGACTAGAGGACATTTGAGGTCCCTTCTAACTCTGAGATTCTCTGTGTGAATCCGTGATTTTTGCACCTGAATTTCTGACCAATGTCTTATCTGTTTGAGTTTAGGTTGCTGTTGCTGTTTGTTTTGTTTTTTTAAATACTAAGGGAACAGAAAATGATATGGAGTTGACTACTCAGGACCTTGTCCTCATCAAAGAGCATAGTCTTACCTTCTCAAACTGATAAGAAATTGGCCCCTTTTCAGTCTCTTCTCCTTGGCAGTTCCTAGGTAGTTTTCACTGCTAGGACAAAGGAGTAGATAAGTAAGTGATAATGAAACTAGGCTGCTGTTGATCTCATTTACCCCTCTTGGAACCCTGAGGGGAAGAACTGCTCCCTCTTCTTCTTCGTGGTTCTATGAATGCAGGCAAGGTCACTGCATTGTGTGCTGGAGAAACAGATAATAGAGTGGAAAAAAAGACAGGACCCAGAGAACAACAAGCGCAACAGCTATGGTAGCTAAAAATAAAAACACCACCAAAAGGGGGTTGAACTCAGAACAATTGCAATGAACAGTATTAATTCTGGAGAACAGATGATGGAACAATCTCTCTTCTCAGTAGAGAAATAGAAACTAAGATGTAAGATGTTGTTTTGTCATTCTATTATGTTTAAGTGGTTTTCTTTATTAGAAAGAAGGGTCCAACGAATAGGGGAGTTTATAGAAAAATGGTTATGATTTTTTTTTAAATCATCACTTTTTATAGAAGAGAGAATGACATAATTTGATGAATAGAAAAAACTGACAAAGAATCTGGCTTAGTGTTTTCCTGGTCATTGAAATATACTATACATAATTTATTGTCAGTGTGCTCCTGACTGAAGAGCAACCTTTTTCTTTTTCACTCAAGCCTCTCACTCTTCTATTCAGAATTATGAGAGTATGTTGACCTGTTATTTTTCTTTATATGGAGCCAAAAAATGCCTCCCCACTATTTCCACACATTGTCATTGGTTTTAGTTCTTTCCTTCAGAGAAGCAACAAACTAGTCAAATTTGTCTTGCAAGTGATAGTCCTTGAAATAGTTCACAGCTTTTTGGAATGTTTAAGCTTGAAGAGATCCATAGACCTCACATTTTACATTTCCTAGTTTGTGCTTAGTTTGGGTTTGTTAATTTATTTATTCTCCACTTTAACTGCATACATATTCTGTTCATAATCTTTTTCCAATTTTGTTAATGGATATCTTCTGAGGCATAATTTTTCCTTTGACAAACTGCTTTAATTGCATTCATTTGTTTTTTCTTTTGGCATGTTTACTCATAGTTATTGTTCTTTTTTCCTAGTTCATTGTTTTTAGGATTTTTTTTTCTTTGACTCATTGCTCAGGATGTCATCATTAAGTCTCTAGATCCATTTATTTTGCTTTTCTTCACAGTTTTAATTGAAATTTTATTGCATTATAGTCTGTAAAGGATGTGTTTAATATTTCTGCTTTTTGCATTTATTTGCAATTTCTCTTGCCTTATAATTTCTCTTCCCTTGCCTTGTACTGGCACTTGGCCTGTTTCAATAAAGGTCCTCAGGGATACACACACATGTACATGTATGTAGAGACACATGTAGAAATATACATACATATAAAGAATATAGATATACACTCACATATATATGTATGTATTCTGTTCCATATATTCCTCTTTCTTTTTCTTTTTTCAGCTCTGAAAGAGAAACATTTAAATATTCTGTAATTACTGTTACTATTATGTAATTCTTTTTGCTACTCAGTTACCTTTTCTTTTATAACTATAGATACTATGCCATTCAATGTGTATGCATTTAATACTGAGATTCTTTCATTGTCTATTTCACCTTTTAAACATAATGTAGTTTCCTGCTTTTCTTGACATTGGGATTTTTTAAATTTTAGCTTTGTCTATTAAAATGACTATAACTCCTACTGCGGAATCATTTGACATATACTAAATTCTGCTCCAGCCTCTCGTTTTCATTTATTCTCTTTTCATGCTCACTTCACTCTCAGGTCTGCTCCTCATTATCTGAACTTTTTTACCTTTTCTCCAGCATCCTTGCCCTTATGAGGGTATCTTTTCCCTTCCTTTGCCTTCACCCCCAACTTTCGACCTCCCTTTTATGTGTGGTTTTCCCTCATTGTAATGTAAGCTCTTTAAGGCAACAAATATTTCTTCCAACACAGTATCAAAAAGCCAAAGAACGTTTTGCAAAGGTCCGATCTGGGAAGGACCAAAGGACCAATAAACTGGTATTGAATAAAACCTACAACCTAGTACGTACATCCAGCAGTAGTTGTCTCATTTGTTAGCTGGAAGTATATAAAGATACTGTGAATTTCAAAAAGTATCTCTAACAGAAGGAATAGCCTCAGTCATTAGTCTCAGGGTCTATCTAAGCCATGCATGCATCTAGCTCTGCATACAAGTTGTCCTTTTGTTTTTGACACATATACTTATATTTCTATCTGTAGTGTTTGGCACATAAATGCTTAATAAACTCTCTCTCTCTCTCTCTCTCTCTCTCTCTCCCTCTCTCTCCATGTTTCTTATGTGCATCAAAATGTTGGTCTTTGTTTTCTATCAAGTTTGCCATTCCTTCACTTTATTGGATTGCTTAATCCAATCGCCATTTGAGGTTAAAATTAATAAGTTCATATTTTTCTCACTTATTATCATCTATCTTATTTATTTTAAAGCACTTTGTGCCTCCAATTAGTGTTCCTTATATTTCTTTTTGTTTTAATTCAATTTAATTTTATTTTCAGGTCTTCATTCTTTTCCTCCCACCTCCCACAATACCTATTACAAACACGTTTTGTCTCATTACTTATTCTTCTTTGATGTTGGTCAGTTTCCCCCCTTTCCTATTTACCTGACCATAGCAGTTTCCTGGGATTTACATGCTCATTTTGAATTTGTTTTACCCCCTTTGGATCCTTCCTTTTATTCACCCAGAGAAGCGTGTGGTTCAAAATCTTCCCTTCTTCTGCCCTCCCCCACACCAAATCCTCTCAGCTTAAGTTTCAGTATTTTATGTCACTTTTTCCCAAGAAGTTTACTTACTTTATATTCATCTTTATTTGTATACATTCTAGTATTTTCCCAAATATTGTTCTCCCCATTCAAGTGCTGTAACATTACTCATTCTTACTTTATTTTCTCTGTGTCCTTCATGAAAAATAGAACTTTTAGAGTATCAAATTTGAGCTCCCTGATCTATCCCATTTCCATGTTATTGCATTTGTAGATCCCATCCCATGCTCTTTTCTCCCTTGTATACTTATTTTATTTTTTGTTTGTTTTGTTTTTGGTGGGGCCTTCTGCTATACCTCTTTTAGAAAAAGACATTTATAAAGTTTACAATCCTGTAGAGAGGGTCACTTCATATACAACTGAAATACTTGGAGTTTCCACTCAGTGGTCCCATCCCTAGGCCATCCCAAATACCAGCTACAGTCAGTACAAAGAACCTTGAAAGGTTGTATCTCAGGGTCTCTATGTGGAGGCCCATTCCTCATAGCCCCATAGCAGTGACTCAATTTGAGTTCCCCTGAATCCATAAAAGTTAGAAAACATTTATTTTGCCAAGCCGCATGAAGAAAAGGCAGTGTAACTATGGGAAAGGGTTGGAAGAAATGGTGGGGCAGAGCTGGCTGCAGAGGAAGAAGCTTTGATGAAGCTTTTTATGCTTGAGGGAAAAGGGAATAGAAACCTAGTCGAGGTTAGCCTGGTCTCCACAGAGTCATGTGGCCCAATACTACTCCCTGCCCTTACCATGATCTCTTATTTCTTGTAAGGTAAGCTTATTCAATCTCTGCATCTATGTTCCCTCTATCACCTTGAGCACTGGCTATCTCTGAAGCCCCATACATTATCTCTTCTAGATAAGGCAGAATTCTTAGGAAGCATAGCCCTTTCTCAAAGTGGTCTTCTATTATGTCCATATTACCTGGGGGTAGGAGAAGAAATAAGGCCTCTATCTCTCACCACAAATATACAACATGCACCTCCCTGATGAGATTGCTCTTTATGGACAGTCCCTTTTCATTTTCCTTCTAGGATGAGACTCACCTTCTAATCCCCACATCCCAGTCCCTGTCCTCCATTTATTTTTCACTCTGTTCTTTCACAGTCCCTCATCCTCCCACTCTCATTGAGAAAGTAAAATATTACTATCTCTTCTTTGCTCATATCTGGATTAGGTAAAGATATATTTCTAGCTCCCTTTTTATATTGCCTTTCCTCTACCCACTTAATCAAATCTGCTTTATGTTATCCCCCTTATAAAACATATTAATTCATTTATAAGGAAGGATGAGATTTAGTTTGAGAAATATTAATTTAACTCTTTCTACTTCCTTGCTTCTGATTCTTCAAGATCGCTTTAAATCTTTCTTTGTCCACTGATGATCTTTCTTTATTCTTTCTTTTACCCTTCAATTCAAATTTTTTTTTTTTAAGCAATGGCCTATGTCAACACAAGAGGATCAGTTTCATTGCTTGGTCATTTCTTGATCATTGTATTTATTTACGTTTCTTATGTTTTTCTTGTTTTTAGTGATGGTAAGTTGAATGTGCTGCTCAACTCTAGGTGTGTGTGTGTGTGTGTGTGTGTGTGTGTGTGTATGTGTGTGTGTGTGTGAGATTATTGTTTTTACAGAAATGTCTCAGGTGTTAAAGGTACATTTCTTTTTTGTTATTATTATTGATGGTTAACCTTGACCTTATAGGGTATGTTACTTGGGGTTGCAATTTGAATTTCTTTGCTTTTTGAAAGATTATATTCCATTCTTTTCTCAGATTTTTTGTGTCTTTGAAGTAATCCATGAGATTATAGATTCAGAGCCAAAGGGGACTGTAGAATCCAACTAACCCAATCCCTTCATTTTAAAGATGATGAACAAAGAGGTTAGGGAACATTCCCAAGGTCACACACATATTAAATATTAGAGCTGTAATTCAAATGCAGGTTCCCTAAATCCAAATCCAGTGCTCTTTCCATTACACAATGCTGCCTCCAGAGTGATTTAAATCCATGTTCATTCTTAGTTGAAAACCTTTATAAATAGTAATGATAAATATTCATCATCTGAAAATTTTGCTTAATATTTAAATTATGAGACTTAACTACTACTTTGATGCATGGGGTTTTATAGTATTCAATTATTTAGTAGTATTGTCTGTATTCAAAAGGTTTTGGAGGGTTTCTTGTATGCTTTCCTAAAATATGGTATTTAGGTTTTGTTTTTGTTTTGCATTTATTGTGCTTTTCTGGGACCTGTCTGGGAAACCTGTCATTTTCAAGTTACCACTGTGCATTTTATCTTCAAGATCAGTTACTTTAGCTTCTATTGAATTCATATATCTTTCAAAGTTATTTTTTTCTGACAAATTTTCTTCCACTTCTGTATTTTTGAATTCCAAATATTAAATCATTTTTTTCAGAGCCTGTCCTTTGGGGAGATTCTCCATTGCATGTTCTAAATTTGTCAATTCGGCTTTAAGAGCTCTGATTTCCAAAATAATTTCCATCTTAATATCTTCTTGCAAAAGTTTTATTTCTATTTTGAACAATTCCTACACTTTCTTGCTGTTGTTCCATGATCTTTCTAGATCATTTAGGAGTACATGGAATTATCTTTGTCATTGGAGATTTTTATTTCATTTTCTTTCATAGTTCAATATGTGACAGCCTTTTAAAATTTTCTATTCATTTTGCCTTTAAAATGAGTCTCATTCTGTTTATCTGCTTGTTAGCTAAGCTTATATATTTAAACTCTCTTGTACATTTTATACTTTAGCCCTTTTCTTTTATTCTCATCATTTCAATTCTGATTCTTTTTATCACCTCTTTCTCTTTTAGTGAAGTGGTTTGCATCCCCATCCCCCACTCTTCCCGCCACCCCCAACTGAACAGAGTTTGAGGTTTGAGACTGAGAGATATGGGTGGACAACTAGTTTTGTAGTCATATCACACCATTGACTTGTATTGAGTTCGTAATGGAGTAAACTAGTTCTGTAGTCCCCTTCCTTGCAGGCATGTCCCCTTTCCCTGCAGCTAACTCTGCACTGCTATGTCTTCCACCCCATTTCCCCCCACACTTGCACTCACTCTTTCCTTCAGAGGGCTCAGCAGAATCAATATTTTCTACCTTTTTTTTTTTCTTGAACTCAAAAGGAATCAGACTGAGTCAGCTTTAATTTCTCTATCTTTGGTTTACATTTCCTTCTTTTGACGTTTTTGGTTGGAGAGGTTTGCAGAAAACTACTCTACCTTCATGCTGATCACATACTTAAATTTCCATTACTTCTCATAGTCCATTGTTTGACTGTATCACTTTTTTTTGTCTTGACTCTATCATCCAGTGTTTTGGCTGTCTCTCCTAGATTTGCCAAATTTGACAAGCATGCTATTTATTGAATCAGAGTTTGAAGGGATTTCTGAGGTCATATAGTCCAAATTGCTTGTGAAGAATCCCATCTATAACATATCCAGTCTTTACTTGGCTTCTAAATCTGTAGTGAGGGGGAACCCACTACTTCCTGAGGCACCCCATTTCATTTTTGAATAGGTCTAAAAGTTTTTTTTTTTTTTTCTGGGCCTGAAATATGCCTAACTGTAATCAAATCTTAGTCATGTCTCCTGAGCCCAAACACATCAAATCAAATCTATCTTCTATATGACAGCTTTTCAGATGCTTTAAGATAGATGTCTTTCCCCACTCTCCCCCCCAAAACATTTTCTAATCACCCCAGTTTCTTCAAGTAACCTCATTTGGCATCATCTCAAGGCACATCACCATCCTGGCCATGCTCCAACTTACCAATATCCTTCCTAGAATGTAGAATATAGATCTGAACCCTACTCCAGATGTAGCCTGATGAGGTGGAATACAGTGGGGACTATCATCTCTGGGCACTATCCTTCTCTTAATGTGATTTAAGGTTGCATCAGGTTTTTTTGTTTGTTTGTTTGTTTTTGTAGTGATATCACACCATTGACTTGTATTGAGTTTGTAATCCACCAAATGCCTCAGGTCTTTTTCTGATAAACTGCTATAATGTCCCCTTCTCTATTTTGTATTTATGAAGACGATTTTTTTTAGCACAAGAGTAAGATTTTACATTTATCTCCATTAAATTTAACCTTACTATATTTGGAGCCAATCTTCTAGACTGTCAGGATGCTGTTTCCCCCACTGTGTCAGCTCTCTCTCCCACCTTTGTTTCACCAGTAAATTTGATAAGCATACTACTTTTGACTTAATCTAAATCATTGATTGTTTTAAAGTCATAAAACATAAACATTAAGGCATAAATAAACTCATGCCTCCTTCCCTTTTCTTCCCATGCTAGTTAAGCATACCACCACCCCATCTTCCTACTCCCATATAAATCATGTGTTAAAGCTAAGGCCCTCTGAGAAATTTTTCTCCATGTTTAAGTCTTACCTTTCTTCTATGAAAAAGTTTTTTCACTTCACTGACCTGAGCCTTATACAATAACCACTAAAACAAAAAGTAATTCAATTTTAGGGATCAAGAATACAAATATAGAAAGAATGAGAATGTCAAGAGCCTCAAACCTGTCCTTCAATCACATGTTGAACCTCCAAAGTGTTCAGAGAGGGGTATTCCATTTCCCTCCCACCCCTACTGAAAGAGGAATTCAGAAGTGCTGAAACATTAGCTAGTAGAGTTCTGAGGTCAGTTTTTTTGGTACAAGGGACCACATGACAGACTATTTCACTTGTTGCATCACCCTCATCTTCTTCATTCCTGAGAAAAGCCCTGATAAATCAACTCCAGAAATATCCCCTACAAAAGCTTTTAAACCATTTCTGCATGGAGCGCTCCAATCACAGAATCTCCCAAGAGCGGGAGAAGCACCCCACTAATTTCAATCAATGAATCAATCCACAAGCATTTATTAAGTGCCTAGTGTATGCCAGCTACTGTGCTAGGCACTGAAGATACAGTGACAAAAATAGAAGTCCCTGCCTTCAAAGAAGCTTACATTCTAATGGAGGAAACAGCATGCATATATATAAGTACACACGAAACAGGTACAAGGTAACCTTGATGGGGAAGGCACTCACAGCTGGGAGAATAAGGAAAGGCTTCATGCAGAAGGTGGGGTTTGATCTGGGTTTTGAAGGAAATCAGGAATTCCAGGAGGTAAAGGTGGAGAGGGAGTACATTTCAGGCATGGGGAGCAACCAATGCAAAGGCACAGACATGGGACACAGAGGTCATGGGTCAAGAAGTCCAGTTTGGCTAGGCTGTAAGTATGTGGAGGTGAGTAATACGTAATAAGGCTGGAAAGCTAGTTTGGGAGCAGGTTGTGAAGATCTTTAAGAGCCAAAGTTCATACTTAATCCTAAAGGTTAGAAGGAGTTACTAGAATTGAGTGAGGGGTGAGGGAGTGGCTTGGTCACACCTGTGCTTTAGGAAAATCACTTTGCCAACTATGCGGAGTTTCAGTTGGAAAAGGGAAAGACTTGAGGCAAGGAGATCAATGAGGCCATTGCAACAGGCCAGGTAAGAGGTCATATATACCTGAACCAGACATGTAAGTGAAAATAAGGTGATGGACACAAGATATACCATGAAGAAAAATCAATAAGATTTGGCAACTTATTGCATATATAGGGTGAGTGAGGAGTCAAAGATGACATCATAGTTAAGATACTAGTATGCCGGATGTCTGGGAAATCTGGTGGGGTCTTTGACAGTTATAGGGTGATTTTAAAAAAGGATATTTGGGCATAAAAGCCAATGAGTTCAGTTTCGGGTGCCAAGTTGGAGATGTCTACAGTACATAATTCACAATATCCAATAGGTAATGTTGGACTGGAGTGTAGGATTGAGTATTTGGCTGGATATATAGATCTGATAGTTATCAACATAAAAATTACTAAACCTGTAGGAAGTGGTGAGGTCACCAAGTGAGATTGTATAAAAAATGGACCAGATAAACCAAAATACTCCTTTCTCTCCCTTCAACCTTTCCCAGGCCTTTCCTTAGCTTCTGTGACATCTCTCAGAGATGGAAGGGCTAAAGGAGAAACATCTGGTTTCCCTGAAGACTTCCAAACCAGCTACTTAAGGGACTAACCAGGTTAGTCCTAGGGAGCTTGTGAATGCTTCTACAATAAGCACTGTGAGCTTTTTCACTGCCAGATGCTTCCAGTCATATACATATGAGTTTCCAAAAATGTGCATTAGTGGTATAGTCTAAGTTTATCAATATGAATCATCAGTCTACTGCTAAAATGGATCTTAGGGATCATTTATCCAACCCCCTCAATTTACAGGTGAGGAAACTGAGGCTCAGTGAGTTTAAGTAACTTGCCCAAAGTTAGAAACAATAAGCGGCAAAGCTGGGGACCCAAGTCTATCAATTAACAAGCATTTATAAAGTGCCTACTATGTGCCATGAATGAGCCCTCCGACTTCAAATCCAGTACCAATTTCAATGCACCACACTGTGTCTAATGATACATAAAAAGCCAATTTTTCTCCAAGAGAAGGATTAGCAGATACGATAACTCTAGCACAAGTACTTCATTTTGCCAACATTTCTCAAGATCTGATTTCCTTTTGTTCCCAAGCATAATCCTCTGAAGCAACTTCAGGGGCAATGGAAGCTTCTGAAAATACTCAGAAACTATTCTTATGTGACGATCCCCAAACACAATGTCTATTCAGTCTTTGCTTTTAGATCTCTAGTAAATAGGAAGAATGGAATAAGCATTTATTAAGAGCCTACCATGTGCCAGCCACTGTGCTAAGCACTTTACAAATATTATATCATTGGACCCTCACAATAGCCCGAGGTAGATATTATTATGATCTCCATTTTAAAATTAAGGAAACTGAGGCAGACAGAGGTTAAGTGATTTTCCCAGGGTTATACAGCTATTAAGTACCTGAGGCTGCATTTGCACTCAGGTCGTTCTGACTCCAGGCCCAGGGCTCTCTCCACTGTGTTACCTAGCTGCCAGAATGAAGAGACCACTACTACCTCCCAAGGCTAGAAAGCTCTAATTGTTAGGATTAAGGATTAACACACCCAAACAAGTTAAGTAACAAACACCTAATATTTATTAATAAATTAGTACACTTGAAGGCATTTTATTTTCCACATCAGATCCTTACCACCACCACCACCACCACCACTACCGCCACCACCCCACCACTCCTTCCACATCAAAGTGGCCTAGGCCACCTTCACATTCAATTCTTGCAACTGAGCATTAACAGACTCTGTGTGTGCATGTGTATACACATGTGCATGTGTGGTGTTCATAATGGGAGCATAAGAGTTGCAAATATATCGGACAAGAGTTCTTACAGTTGCAGCCATTTTAAGAAAAGTGATTGCATGATGGCAGATACCACCAGGACCAAGCAAAGTTGTGAGGCCCAACTGGAACTATTGGCTATGCATGTATCAAAAACCAAGACATCTTGTAAAGCATAACTGGGCAAACCCAGACTATGGAAAAGGGGTGGGGTCCTGATGGGGCTCCGGTTCTTGCTTCCCGGAGTGCAGCATCAACACTGCGTGACTGCTCAGTCCAGAACGGGCAAGATTAAAACTCTCCCCCTTTTGGCTGGGATGCCACAAAACTGTATTTGCAAGTCCTAAAGGCCAAAGGAAGGACTCTTCTCCCGTGAGAGCTTCCGCTTAAAAGGAGTATGAGTAAACCGAACATTCTATGTACTGTCCAGGCAAATACCATAAATAAATGACAGTGCTAGTCAAACATCAGCCATGTATAGAAATGATATAACAGGACACATTAAAAAGTTAACTCAAGTAAAAACAGGTCACATGAGTGTGATTCGGTATTGAGTCTCTAATTTCCTTTACCCCAGAGAAAAATAATTATTGTTATAAAAGAAAAACTGTAAGGGAAGGGAAGTGGGAGAGGCAATGAGACTTCCAATTGAGAACAAGACACTTGATATTAAATTTAAAACAAACAAACAAACAAACGGTTTTAGCAATATCCTAAATTCAATGTGCAGGGGCAGAGGAGAAAGGTCACACCATATTTATGGTCAGTTAAGTGAATTTAAAGTGCACAGAATGATTGGAAGGAATATAAAAATGCTGAATAGAGAAAAGACAAAACTTAAAAAAAAGACTGCACTGGCAGTTACAACTGGAAAGGGTGTATGAACTTGTCCTTTCTCAAGAAGGGAAATAAAAATAAAAGCTCAAAACACTGGCCCTGTATTGCAGTTAAACATCATCTTTACCAAGCGCCCTAAGCAATAATCCAGAGTGCAGTGTCCCCAGTATCCTACAGTAGATCAGGAAGATGGCTATAAACAGAGTCCAGGAGTGTCTGGCTGGCTTCCTGGCTCTTGACTCCAATAATCTCAAACAGCCTGTCCAGTTTGTCCTCAGCCTGAGGGATTTCCTCAATCACATGCAGTTCCTCTGGATTTAGGATATGAAGCATGTCATCAAAGATTGGCTGCAAGTCACAAGGGTCCAAGCGTACCTGCCGCAACACTGTGTCTTTCTTTTCTGTGGCAAAAGTAAGGGAAAGAAAAATACATTTGTAATCAATGAATCAGTCAACAAGCAATTAATTAAGGATTTATTATGTGCCAGATACCATATCTTTGGCATACAAAGGTGAAAACAAATAATGGGAAAAAAATAGACCTTGATCTCAAGAAGTGTATATCTTAATGGAGAAGACAAACAGAAAAATAACTAAGTACACATAAGATAAGTGGCACAGTGTTGGACCTGAAGTAAGAAAGATCCATTCAAACTCCACCTCAGACATTTTGGTTGTCATCTTAACCTCTGTCTGCCTCAGTTTCCTCATGTGTAAAATGAGGATAATACTAGCACCTGCCTCCCAGAGTTGTTGTGAAGATAAAATGAGGTATTATTTATAAGGTGCTGTGCAAACTTTAAAGTTCTATATAAATGTTTGTTGGTGGTGGTGTTATTGGTGGTATCAATAAGGGGGAAGGACCAGCAGCTGGAAATACCATGAAAGGCCTCTGGAAAAAGCTGGAATTGGAGACTACATGGTAAAGTACATTGGTAGACAACATTCCAGGCATGGGAGACAGTCAGTGCAAAGAGTACTGTGACTGGGAAAGCAGATAGAAATGACTGAGGCAGCAGATAGAGATAGCTGAAGCTATCTTTCTTTCACCTTTCCCTCTTTCCCTGTTTCCTCACCTTCTGGTTTTGAAAAGTCTCAGTAAAACATCATTAATGAAGACCGGTGGAAAGGTCTGTCTTGATTAGGAAAATAGAATGTCTTCAAAGAAAACCAATGATCACTTTCGGTTGTACAGAAGGTAATTCAAACTAGTCCAAAGAAAGCTATGTTAACAGAAGATACTCAAGTCCTTCTTTTAATGAACAGATAAAAATGGTTTGTATTTAACACATACAAACTGGTTTGCTATAAATGAGTTCTTCTCAAACACTCTAAAGTGATTTAACAGAAGATGATTAAAATGCTTGGACAATTTTTTGGCTAAATTGAGGGAGTGGTAACTGAGTTCCTGTTCAAATGATCAAAAATCCCAAACTCTTGCAGTCTGATCATTCACCTTCTCCTCTGATGGCAAGATTTCAGGCCAGGTGAAGTGAGTGGAAACCTGTGACGAATTTCTTTTGCTTCACAACCACACTTTACATTTGAGGAAGCAATCTCAAGGATTCAATGGCCTTTGCAGTTGGATTTACAGGTTACATTCATTATTACTAATACAAAACAAACTTAGGATGATAGGTTTAGGACAGAAAGGGATCTCAGGGGTTACCTACTCTGAGCATCTCATTTAGATGAGGTAACTAAGGTCATCTTGTCCAACCCATTGACTTTGTTTGTTTATGGACCAAATCTGAGATTTCAATGATATACAGTGCTCCTGCTAAGGAATTTCTACCAATTAAGATGATAACTTGTGGTCTCAGATAGTCTGCTTGGGGCACTAAGAAGGTAAGCAATTTGTCTAGAGTTATATGGGACCTAGATCTTCCCAACTAAAAAGCCAACTCTTTATCCACTACTCCATTCTGCCTCTCCCCTCATTTTATAAAAGAGGAAACTGAGGTCGTCTAGTCCAACCCTCATTTTATAGATGAGGTTTAAGGGTTTGCCCAAGGTCACACAAGTAATAAATACAAGTCCCAGAATTCGAACTCAGAACCTCTAACTCCAAACCCAGCACTCATTCTACTATGACATGCTTCAAATCTCCTTCAACATAATAGGATACTTTAAAGTAGTATAGGAAATTTCAGGGGCAGCTAGGTGGCGCAGTGAATACAGCACCAGCCCTGAAGTTAGGAGGACCTGAGCTCAAATCCAGCCTCAGACCAAACACTTGACACTCCCTAGCTGTGTGACCCTGGGCAAGTCACTTAACCCCAATTGCCTAAAAAAAAAAAAAAAAAAGGAAATTTCACAAGAGTCAAACAAGTGATCATTTTTCCTATAGGCATCACCAATAACGTATACATCATTGAAGAGGCAATCTTACAATTTAGTATTCCTTTGTACAATATGAAGTTTGGCAGCGGGAAGCTGTGTGTGTGTGTGTGTGTGTGTGTGTGTGTGTGTTTCTAAGTATTTTCAAGATGTACTTTGTTCACTTTATTTACTGACTACTTCAGATTCAGGAGCCTATCAGAGGAATGCTGGGTATGATCATTTTTTGTTAAGTCATTTCAGTCATGTCTGACTCTTTGTGAGCCCATTTGGTTTTTTTTTTCTTTGACAAAAATACTGGAGTGATTTGCCATTTCCTTCTCTAGTTCATTTTATAGATGAGGAAACTGAGGCAAATAGGGTTAAGTGATTTGCCCAGGGTTACACAGTTAGAAAGTGTCTGAGGCTAGTTAGGAAGAGGGGTTTCTTGATTCCAGGCCCAGCATTCTATCCACCCCACCACCTAGCTGCCCATTCTTTCTTCCTACATTCCTTCCAATTAGTTTTAGATGGAAATGGGAATGTGTTCTTGATGCAGGGCTTGCTGACCTCCATACCTTTGGTAATAAAGGAGCCATTCCTGCTCAGAGCAGAGGAGCCACTGGATGTGGAATCACAACGGAGAAGGGGTTCTGACTCATCCACGAAGAAGCCCTTGTTCTTATCCATGGGGGATGGTTCCACAGTCAGGACAGTGGCATTCTCAGACTTCGGGTTGGGGCTAGGGATAGGGCTGGGACTGAGTGGTGTGGGACTTGACGGAAGGGCAAGCTTGTCAGCTTCCAGCTGTAAATAAGAAAAAAAAAATAAAGCATTTTCTTCAGCAAATAACCTCCATTTTTCTTTTCTTGTACTTTTCATACAGTTCAACTCTTCCCCCCCACCTTCCCCTTCATTGTCTCATTTTGTATAATAGGAAAACTAGGTCATAAACAGTTAAACCTAGAAGAGACTTGAGCAAAACAATCTCTCCATTTTAGAGATAATGAAACTGAGGCCCATAGAGGTGAAAAAAAGACTTGCTCACTAGTGGTAAGGTGTCTTGAGTGTTTTTTCCACTATACCACATAATTCAGTGTTCACATTGGATTTAAAGCAGCAGCACACCTTGAAAACATTCAATCTACTGCTTCTGTAGTAAAGTTATATGAGGCCGCCTAGCATTTTAATGTTTCAATAACAGTAATTATAGTCTCTATTGGAGAAGTTATGCAAACAAATTACATTCTATCTCATTTTTTAAAATGAGCTAATGTAAACCCACAAAGGGAAAATTACTTTGAAGTTCACAAAAGATAGTAAGTAGTAGAGTCTAGATTTGAACCTAGGAGAGGCACCTTGGAAAGGGTGCTGGACTTGGAGTCAGAAGTGTTCAATATGAAGGGATTGGATTAGATAATCTCTAAATGGATGTGGGGGAAGGAAATAAGCATTTATTATGAGCCTACTATGTGCCAGGAACTGTGCTAAGTGCTTTTACAAATATTACCTCATTTGATTCTCACACTAGACCTATGAAGTAGAGACTATCATTTACCCCATTTTACAGTTGAGGAAACTGAGGCAGACAGAAGGTTAAGTGACTTGCCCTTGTTTACACAGCTAGTAAGTATCCGAAGCCAGGTTTGAACTCTGGTCTTCCTGACTCCAGGTTCAGCATTCTATCCACTGTGCCACTCAGCTGCCTCCAAAGTCAGTTCCAATTATAAATATATCATCCTATGATTCCAGATCTGGTCTCTTTCAACCACACTAAAATTGTATTTGAAGCAAAACAATAATAATAAAGAGAGAGAAAGATAGATACACACACACACAGAGAAAGAGAGAGAGAGAGAGAGAGAGAGAGAGAGAGAGAATGAGAGAACATACTACCAAGGTAAAGCTAGAAATGAGAGAAGAATCAAGACCACACTATCATACTGTGCCATCCACATGAACTATCCAATTCACCAAATATTTAAAAAAAAACAACAACAAAAAACATTTACTATGCATCTCTGCTAGGCATAGTGCTAAATCCAGAGGGAAAAAAACACAGAATGGCAAATGGTCCCTTGCTCTCAAGAAGTATCAAGTCTACTACTTGGACGTACACAATATGCAAACAGAAAAGTAAATACAAAATGATCTGAAGAACAAGATAACAGCTGGGAGAGGTACCAGGAAAAGGTTCCCATAAGACGTAGGACATGAGCTAAGCCTTGAACAAAGGTCATACAAGAAGGGAGTATTTAAGGTCACATTTGATCTCAGGACTTCCTGATTCCATGCCTGGCACTCCATCCAATGCACCACCTAGCTGCCTCAAAAGTATGACTTCTGAGACTGCAAACCTAGGTGACTGGAAGGATGCTGAAACTGTGAAGAGAAATAGGGAAATTGAGAAGAAAAATGGGTTTTGGTAGGAAAGTAATGAGGTCTACTTTGCACACATTGAACTTGAAGTGATGACTAGACATCCAGATAGAAATGGCTAGCAGGAAATGATAATGCAGATGATGTTCAGGAATCAATTAACATTTACTAAGTGCCTAGCATGTGCCAGGAACCATGCTAAGTGCTAGGAAAGAAATCAGTTCTGGATATAACATATTTGAGAATCTTACGCATAGATTAGTACCTATGGGAGCTGATGAGATATCCCAAAGAACATAAAGAGTGAAGAGAAGGGGGCCAAAGCTGATGTCTTGAGTGCCATCCATGGTTGGGGGTGGTACTTGGATCATGATATAGTCTGCAAAGAAGTTGGTGAAGAAGAGGGCAGAAAGATAGGAGAACCAGTAGAGGGCAGTGTCACGAAAGACAATGGAAGAAAGAGTATTCAGAAGATGGGGATGGTCCAGTGTCAAAAGCTAAAAAGAAAAGGCAATCAAGATTGGGCAATTAGGATATCATTGGTAACCTTGAAGATAGCTGTTTAACCCCCACAAGTGGTGGGGTTAGAAGTCAAGTTGCAGGGATAGAAGAAGTGAGTGGAAAAGCAATTAATCAATCTAAAAGCATTCATTTATCACCTGCCATGTGTCAAGCACTGTTTTCGTTGTTCACTATACAAAAAGCCAAAGTGGAAACAGTCCTTACCCTTAAGGATTCTAAGATCACAGATTTAGAGATGGAAAAAATGTTAGTGGCCATCTAATCCAACACCTTTCATTTTACAGATGGGGAAACTGATACCCAGAGAGATTACATAAATTGCCCAACGTCATCTAGGTGGTAAGTAGCAGAGTCAGATTTTGAATTTAGAATACAACATTCTTTCTAACTCTGCTTCCTGGAAGGCTTACCTCCTATGGGTGGGGACAGTATGTATGTTTTATGGACAGAGATATTTACAAAATACACAAAAAAACCCAAATCTCAGATAATTCAGGGGAGGAAGTACTGGAAGCTGCAGGGGTCAGGAAAGGTGGCCCTTGGGCTAAATTGTAAAGAATCCTTAAACTAAGTATTCTAGGAGGTACAAGGGAGGTCATTCCAGGCATGAAGAGTAGAGATGGAACAAACATTTGTTAAGTACTTAATGTGAGCCAGATACTGTGCTAAGCAGTAAGAATACAAAAACACTCTCCCCACCTTCAAGGAACTCATGGAAAAGACAACATGCAAAGAATTACTTACATACAAGACATATACAGGGTAAACTAGAGATATATAGTAATAAGGCCAATTTGGCTAGACCACAAAGTTCATAATGGGGAGTAATGTGTAATAATGTTGAAAAGGCAAGTTGGGACCAAGTTAAGAAGGGCTTTGAATGCCAAACAGAGGACTTTATTTTTAATTACAGAGGTAACAGGGCACTGCTGAAGTTTACTAAGTACAAAAGTGACACAGTAAGACCTAGGCTTTAGGAAAGTCACTATAGCAGTGGTAGAGCACGTGGACTGGAGTGAGGAGAGACAAGGCAGGGAGACCAATTTGGAGGCTGTTGCAATAATCCAGTCAGGTTGTGGTAAAGACCTGAACTGAGATAGTGGAGCAAAGGAAACCTTGGAGAGTTGTATCATGACAAGAGACAGCAAGGAATTGGAGGTGTGTGGTAAAAGGAATCACAGAATGTTAAGAGCTAAAATGGACCTTACCTATGATCCAACACTCTCATTGTTACAAGTAAGGAGACAAATAGAGGGTGCTGCTTGTTGGTATCAACCTCCAAAGGTTACTCCTTTGCCACCGGTCTCAGAAAAAAGTAAATAAGGATATGAATTGCTTGTTTGTTTTTCAGATGAAAATGATGTTTCATAACACTCACACGTCCGGTCAGAACTCTGAAAAGTACCTAAGGCATGCTGTCAGAAGCTAACAGGACCCCAAACATTACTAGCTTGCCCACCCTTTGGGATGATCATGGACACCCTGAGGTAACACAATTCTGAGGAAGTTTACCCATGTGTGGGAAAGAGAGCTCAGCATGACACCTGTTGAATCCTTTGGTCCATTTATTTGCTCTCTTAGAGTCCCATGCAATTAATAAAAGCTGGAGACCCGGGGAGTCCAGATTCCACAGTGTAGGGGCATAGGTATGACCTGAAATTCTCCCAAGAATTGGTTCTCAAATTCTGTTTATAGCTCCCATTATTTTAATGACAATTTTTTACATATCCGGGGTGAGTCGCTATTTGTAAGATATGGAATCTTGACTCCTAAATGGTTTAAAGTCACATAGTTCAATTGACTTATTTAAATTTCTTTCTATTTGGGAACTTGGATCTCTCCTATTACACAAAAGAAAAAGAAAGAATCCTCCTTTTCTTCTTAATCACCTAGTCACAGGATAATAGATTTAGAACTAGAAGGGATTTAGAGGTAAGCTAGCCTAACCTCACCTCTCACCATTTTATAGATATAGATATAGAAACAAAGGGTGAGAGATGAAATCACTTGCTCAAGGTCTTAACAGGTAAGTTCAAATCATATTTGAACTCAGGTCTTGTGATTCCAGATTCAGTGCCCTTTCCATAGTTCCATGCAACTCCCCCAACCCCAACACATACAATTTAGATCACTGCCTCGAATTCTCCCTTACTTTGCATCCTATATGATTCTGATTCTTTTTTCTTAAATGTCCCAAGTCATGGCTCTCTGAATCCTAAACCAACTTTGTCCTTTTATTCAGAAAAATGCAAACTCCTTGAGGACAGGCACTGCCTCACTTTGGTCTGAGACACTGCCTGAAACATAGTAGGCATTTAATAAATGCCTGTTGATTGATCCACCAACCTCATGGCTGACATCTATTCCAGTTTCTCTCCCTGTTTTAAGTGACAAATCCATAGCCATTCAGAAAAGCTGTGGTAATGAAGCCTCAAATAGCAATTTTCTTGTTCCAAGCTCAGAAACACTGTTGCATAGACACAGACACCTGGGCATTCCTGTGAACAATCAGGGTAATTACCCTGGACACCTAAAGTTAACACATGTATTTACCCCCAGGTTCTATAGCTAACTACAATGAGAGATGTGGGGCGGGAGGAACAGCAGAAAGGGAAAGGCTTAGAAGACGCAAATGACGACCACTCTTTCTTTTTGGATTGACAATCCCCCAGCAATGTGAAGGCTGGCTTCCTCAAGGCTTCTTCCATCCCTAATTATGTTGGAAAACTCAACCCTGTCTGAAATGGCACCTGCTTTCTCCTCCCCAGTTAGGGCTGGAGGCATTGGGCACCAGGCTGATTTACACTTGATAGCTGGCCAGTAGTAGAAGGAACAAAGCAAACACAGCTGCCGCTTGATAGGCATTTTAAGGCCTGAGGGGGGAAATAAATTCCCTGCTGCAGATTCCGGATTTTGAAATGGCCTCAGCTGCCCATGAGTTCTGTTGCGGCAAGGCTTTTTCTCCACCACCCACACCTTGCTTTTCTTCCAGCTTGATTTGAAAGGCTTGGATCAGAATCCTTCTCAGCTGCCACCCTCCCAATCCACTGAAGAGTTGGGCTTTTTCCCTTGCTTTTGTGCATGTCCTCTTGTGTTGCTGTTTTGTAATAGACCCTGGCACATTCCCCTCCTATCATGAAAAAGTACATGGTCATTCATGACAAGACACATTTCTTATTCATCCAATAGGACAAAGCCATATTTGTCCACATGCTAGTTTTTCAGGAACATATCTCATTAGAAGATACGGTTCAGACAGTCAACACTGAGTACTGTTCTTGAGTTTTTAAAACACAAAACCAAAGAATTTGCCACCCACAATTCACATGCCCATAGACCAAGAGATTGTGTGTGTATGTGTGAGGGGGGTGGAATCCACCCACCTCATCCTCCCCCTCCCTGCCCCATGCTAATTCACAAGCTTACATTTTTCATTCTATTTCATTTTTGCCAATGGGTCCCTTTCAGCAGCAGAGCACTGGCTCAATTTCCACATGCTCCAGGATGGTGAATGTATAGCAGGATACACAGCTGCCCTTTCTCCCTGCCACTGAAAGAACTCTAAGCAGCTATCAAAGGCCCCCTAAGAATTCTTTCAACATACTCAACATATTAAGTTAAGGTCCTTGTTTTATGTGAGGGGAGGCCTGACAATGACTGCCCTCCAAGAATCTGACTTAGGTGGCAAAGATCCCTTTCTACCCCGGGTCCACTAGTTAGTAGCAAACCAAATTTCTGAAAATTGCATTTGCTGCTAGATTTCCACTATTTTTCTCATGTGGAGGAAAGAAAGTTACTAGATTAAGCTTTGTGAGAAATTTTTCCCATCACCAGGATTCTCACAACAGCCTTCTCAGCTCCCAGAAATCTTTTTTTATTCCTTTTGCCTGTGTTTGGTTGCATTTACAACAAGGGAATTCCCTACAGCTCCTTCTTTAAAAAAAAGTTAACAAACTTAATCATTGACAAACATGAACATTTCAATACACAGAAAAGAAAAAGAGGACTGAATATGAAACCATGAACTTATGCTCATTTTTAAGTACATATTAAAATTAAATATGGCAGTAACAAAACTCCAGTTTATGTTCATAGCTTCCTGAGTATTTCTCACACATGCTAAAATCAGGACTGCAATGCCATACTTTCCCAATAGGTATTGCTGCCCAATTCCTGGTGTACTCAGAGAAGGAAATCACTTAGTGGTGAACGTAACTACTAAGACAAATTGAAAGCAGACAATTAGGTTTGAGGCACCATCACCTTATATCTTATGCCTAAGCTTTCTGAGAGTAAGAATGGAGAATGCCATTTGGGCATCAAGACAGTAGAGGGAATAGAAGCACTGGATTTAGAGTCAGGAAGATGAGTTCAAATCCTACCTTAGATACCTACTAACTGTGTGACCCTGGGAAAGTTACTTAACCTCTCTCTGCCTCAGTTTCCTCCTCTGCAAAATGAGGGTAATAAGGGTAATAACAGCACCTACTTGTCAGCATCGTTATGAAGATTAAATGAGATAACCTGTACAGCATTTTGCAAATTTTACAGTACAATATAAATGCTATCTATTATTATGGCTTAGTAAATAGAAGGCCAGTCTTAGAGACAGAAAAACCTGGCTTTAATCCTGCCTTTGACACATACTGGTTGTGTGATCACAGTCAAGTCACTTAACCTCTCAATCTCTCAGGCTACTTTTTAAAGACTGTCAGTTGCAGCAATTTGCCTGATCTATAATAGTGGAGGGAGGTTACACACTGGGATTTTCCTACACCTATGAAATCACTGTCTGGACACGCAGCCACAACACACTCACTCACACACCTCAGAGCTCTTTATTCCATTAATGCTATATATTAAGATTCACCATATTCAACAAAAAATTGTTTTAAATGAGATATCGCTATGGAATTATTTAGGTACCATAGGATAACATACAGACGTACTACACAAGCAATCAGATTAATTCTCAACAGGCTCCTCTCTTCCCAAGAGCCAGGCCATAATAGCATATGTACTACTGTTCCCTTAAAAATGTTGCAGCTGCTGCAGAGTTTGTTTAAACTGGTATCCAAGAAACAAGGAGGTTCAAAGATGTGCCCATGGCTTTGGCAAGTTAGGTCTCTGAGTAGTGCCAGTTTGTACCAGAATTTATCTTGCCTCCTCTCTGATTCAAAAGGTTACTGCCAAGAGACAAGAGACAGACCAAACTGCAGAGACTGACTTACGGCGATGTGCTCACCAGATACTTGAAGGTACTTTGGAGAGAGCAGTAAAAATTCGGTTTCTGAAGTTTCGGTGCCTTAATCTATAAGGTTCATTTGGGAAATGATGTTATAAATAAGGAAAGAAGAATTAAGGGAAGGGAGAGGATAATAAGGCACTACCTCAAGTATCCATAAGACTTTACTTGAGAAGAACAAGCCTGTAGCATATCCATGAAGTAGAAAGAATTATAGAATGTTGGGGCTACATCAGTTGAGGAATGGCTAAACAAGCTGGGTGGTATACGAACAGAATACTTATGTACTTTAAGAAATAATGTATGCGATGGATACAAAGAAATATAGAAAGACTTATATGAACTAATGCCAAATAAGGTAAGCAGAGCCAGGAAGACCATATTCACAATGAGGATGACAATGCAAATGGAAAGAACTACCAAAAAAAAAAGGCAAAACTGAATGCCATGAAATTAGAACAAACAAATGACCCCAAATAAGAGATTTAAAAAGGCACCCTCACTTCCACTTATCAGAGGTGAGACACCAGGGATATGAAATGCTGCATATATAATGTTTTCTCTCCACACACCCCAGTGTATTAGTTTTGCTAAACTGTTTGTGTTTTCCTCTTTTTGTTAATTCTATTTTTTAAAGTGATGGTTCTCAGGGAGGGGAGAAATGCAGGTGACGAAAAAAATAAAGATATCCATAAAACTTTTACTTAAAAAAAGAAAAAAGAGGAAAGGTGATTATTAGGGCTAGAAGGTCCTCAGAAATTGTAGTCCTGTCTTCTCATTTTACAAATGAGAAAACTGAAGGCCAAAGAAGGGAAAGACTTGTCAAAGGCCAGGAACTCAGAATCCCAGGCCAGTGTTCTTTCCATCATGACTTGTTCTCTCAAGGATCAAGACTCTGCATTTTCTTCTCATCCACCCAACCAGAGATTTCCTCCATGATTAGATTCAATGCAAGTACATTTAGTTTCTTACAGATATTATATTAGTCCAGACTGATACAGGAAGAAAGATAAATTCTTCCTCTCACTGGACAGGGAATTCACACACAAGAGGCACAGCTGTTGACCACAGTTTCTTTTCCCTTTAGATTTCTACAGGTCAATTCCTTTACAAACTCTGAGGCACTACCACCCACCTTATGGGTGATGTATTAAATAATATTCAGTAATATTTCCCAATTCTATCCCAGAGAAGAGATGATAGATGAAAAATATTTCCTGACTCTCTATGGGGAAGTAGTGGGTACTTATGGGAATGGAATGCCATATACATTGTTAAAGCACAAAAATTTCTTGTTCAGTTTTGCTTAACTGTTTTCTTTGTTACAAGTGAGGATTCAGCTTGGAATGATGTCACCTACCTGTCATCCCCACCACTAGGGAATGGAGAGCTGAGGCTGGTAAGTTCAAGAATTCTAATAAGAAATTAGCCCAAGGTCATAGAGCTAGCAAATATGTAACATAGGAATGGAACTCAATCTTCTTGTCTAAAAATTCTGAAGTTTAGAACTCTTCCCACTATGCCACAATTCTTTGAAATTCCATTTGATTAATTTGAAATGGAAAAGGAAATATAATTTTTCAGTTCAGAGTCATATTCAGTCAATAAACATTTATTGACAGCCTAACATGTACCAGGCACTGTGCAAAGGACTAGGGAAACAAAGAAAGGCATAAGACAGTCCCTGACCTCAAGAAGCTGACAGTCTAATGGAGGAGACAATATATAAATAGAAGTTGAAAAGGCAGGGGGAGGGGAAGTTACCCAGGTAGGAACATGAAGAAATCCTGTAGTTGGGGTGGGAAATGATCTGAGGAGGTGTAAGTTACAGAATTGATTTGCAGGATGATTTTGTAAGGTGCAGAATGATAGCAACTAGGTGGTGTGATGGATAGAGTTCTGGGCTTGGAGTCAGGAAGACCTGAGTTCAAATCTGGCCTCAGACACTTACTAGCTATGTGATCTTGGTCAAGTCACTTAACCCTATTTGCCTCAGTTTTCTCATCTGTAAAATGAGCTGGAGAAGGAAAATGGCAAACTATTCTAGTATCTTTCTAAGAAAACACCTAAAAGGGGTCACAAAAAGTTGGACATGACTGAAAAACTACTAAAACAAGATAATACCATACAGCACTAGGCCTGGAGTTAGTCTCAGACATTTACTGACTTTGACCCCAACCAAATCTTATCTACTGTTTGCTTTGGGGAATCATCATAGTACCTCCCAGGGTTGTTGTAAGCATAAAGTGAGATAACATGTAAAGCGCTTTGCAAACCCTATAGTGCTATGCATAATTACTAACTATTGTTACTTTCCAATTTCTTATTGAGGATATTAACAGTAACCTATAGTTATATAATATATCATGGTTATAAAGTGATTTCACAGATCACCTCCATATTATATGTAAAAATCAGTTGCTGTGACAGTACTTCGGTTTTAATGCTGGTTTAAGCATTTCCCAAACCATCCTACAACAAAGAGCACGGGAAAATTCTGTCCTGTGAACATTGGACTTTTCCTTACATCTCTGGTAGATAAGGAAGGTCTGGATGGTATTTCAGTTTTTCTTTCTTTAATCATCAAGGTCCCCCCACCCCTTTATATTATGCAAATAATAGGTCAGAGGCTAGTCATCCATTTCATTACTTGCTGAGTCCAACTCCAAGAAATACAAAAATCTCATCTCTTTGCCCCTACCTCACTTTATCTCTTTCTTTTTTCTTTCTTTCCCACTCACTTCTCCTCCAGCTACTCCCAACTGGTTTATTCAACTAAAGTTTACTACAGTCATTTTTCAATTACTACCCAATTACCATCTCCCTGTGGTTACACAATCTGTTTTCCCACAAACCAATTAATGATTTTGTTGCATCATTGGGTGACCCCTTGAAGTGAAGCATGAATCTTTTGTACTGTGCTCTTTGTCAGTTTGCCTCAACAGTTTCAACTTAACACCATGGCCCCTGGCATAGCCCAACTAAAATTCACTAGGTCTTTCCCTTGAGGTACCTGAGGCACAGAGTTAGAGTTGGATTTGGAATTGGAGAAATCTGGGTTTGAATTATCCCACTGTCACTTGTTACTGTGGCCACACAGTAACCTCATTGGATCACAGTCTCCATCAAATAGAAAGTGTACTCACTCGATTTGGTGATAGAGGCACTAGGTTTGAATACCAGTTCTGCCGCATAATACTGATGTGACCTTGAGTAAGACATCTGCTTCACCTGTTTGGGTCTTAGTTTTCTCATCTGTAGCAGATGGCCTCTAACATCCATTCCAGTTCTAAATTTATTATCTCATGAGTCCAGGCTACCTGCCTAGTACTAAGGAGGTCCTCAGGATAAGGACCAAATTTCTTAGCTATCTTATTTTAGTTCTGTCCAGATCATCTCATTTTAAGAGGAAAGAAGGGTATTTTGTGTTGGTAAAAACAATAGCATTGTATAATGGTTAGAGCTGGCTTTGTGGTTTCAAGTCTTATCTAACACTTTCTAGCTTTGTGACCTTAGACAAATCACTTAATCTCTCTGATCTAGACAATTCTCTTGGGACTACCAATTGAAGAGGAGGTTCTGGCCTTCATTGATAGAGGGAGTTCCTCACCAAGAGCTCCCTTACACTTTTGAAATCATAGGTTGAGTCAAACAAACAAACAAACAATAAAATCAGTGTACAATGATTTTAGGTCCATCATTCAGTAACCTTGATGGCATCAGGCACATGCCCTGGCCTCTCATGCACCCAAGAGCAGGGCAGAGAAGACATAACCTTTTGTAAACTCCACAACTTCTCACATGCTGGGCACATAACAAGCTCTTAATAAATACTTGTTGACTTAGCCAACCTGACTTCTTGCAACTTCAGCAGTTTGACAATTAGCACATTTTGTAAACAAAATGGGAGAAAGGGTACATACCCGCAATAGAAGCTGCCTCATTGGCCACTTCTTCCCAATGGGTGAATTGTAGAGTGGGTAGAGGACAGCCCTTGGGCAGAGGATACAATGCTTGAAAGCTACTTAGTTGGACTACTCCATATATTTTAATTATGACCTAAAGATTCATTTTTCTAACTTCAGAGGCCAATGGAGTAGAGTCATTAGAAGAAGAAAAAAA
The DNA here is from genome assembly GCF_900497805.2 of Vombatus ursinus. Taxonomy (NCBI): domain Eukaryota; kingdom Metazoa; phylum Chordata; class Mammalia; order Diprotodontia; family Vombatidae; genus Vombatus; species Vombatus ursinus. The sequence goes on along the minus strand of NW_020954604.1, from coordinate 5,500,466 downwards.
AAGCCAGTCAACCTTGATTTTTTTTTTTAAGGACAAGGTTATACTTTCAGTCAGTGTGGGTTCTAGGGCATGATACATACCTTTCTTTTTGTCTTTGATTGTGAAAAAAAAAATCACGCATAAATGTACCAGTTTTAAAAAAATCTATTCAATTTCTTTGAAATTCTCTATGCCCACAAACTGCATGTAAAATTTGCAGGAAACTAGGGTCACTTTCTGACATTTGGCTTAGGCACTTATTTTCCAAGTCCAACTGAAGGTTAAGGATCTTGGCAGGAACAATCTTACTTCACTTAGTAAATAAAATAGACAGATGCAACAGAAAGGGGAATGGGTGGTGGAAGAAAGGCTAGTTCCTCAAACTTTCAAGAGCAGTTCTCCCAAGACAGCAACTTACAAAACTTTCCCTAGCGTTCTATTTATTTAACAAAGAGTCTGCCTTTTGTCCTTTACCCAGTGGGGTCCTAAGAACAGGAGAAGGATCTTTATATACTCATAGAAAATTACAACTAGAAGAAACCATGGTGATCATCTAGCGCAGTATCCAAATTTTTCAGATGGGGAGATGAAGCTCAGACTTGCCCAGTTCCACTCGGCTAGGAAGTCACAGAAACCTCGTTTGAGCCCAGCCTCCTAACTCTAACACCAGTGCTCATTCTACTGCCTGCTTCATAGAATGAAATGGCTAGTATGACATAATTGATCTTATTGGAGGACCAAACCCTGAAACATGTAGAATGCCAGAGTAAAAGTTGCTGGGTTTTTTTAAGTAAAAATAAATGCTTCTTCCATATAACATATATAGATAGGTTTAAAATGATGTCATAAGATTTACAGGAAAGTTCATAGAAGTTATTTAGTCAAGCTCCCTTATTTTACAGAGAGGCAACTGAGATTCAGAAAAGTTCAGTGAATTTCCCATGATCACATATCTAGTATCTGAGGCAGGATTTGAACTCAAGTCTTCAAATCCAAAATTTTTTTTTATGTAATCTTGTCCGTTGTTCTTTCTAGTTTATGGAAGTCTTTCTAATTGCTAGTAATGTGTCAAGTTCAACAAAATAATGCTTATTGAAGTGAATAACAGGCTTTTTCCCAAGTAAAAACCAATATAGCATTCATTGCTTCTCCTGTGTTCAAGAACACTAGAGGGGAGACAGAATCTGAGAAATGATCTCTAATTTGCAAAATGATTGGAGAAAAGACAGACCCTCTTCCCCCTCCAATCCTAACCCACTTTTGGTCAGCTGGTTATTCGAAAGAATTTCCCAGCCACAGTAATTATACCCAAGACAAAACAACCAACAGCTTTATCAGAAGACAGTTAACAAGCCTAGCACATTTTCTCTAATTCTTATCTATTCTAAGCTAGAAGTAGTCAAAGCCTTTGAGAGTTGATAATCCTCTTACTAGAAAGAAAGGAAAATGCCAAACAGTATTTCCAAAATAATACCTCCCCAGCCCTCCAGCGACAAATCTATCAGTATGAGTAAAAGGTGTAGACCAATTTTCCAGCCTTGAGGAGGGGAGTTCCAGGTAGAGGATTCACTAGGGAACCACCCAGGGAATCAACCACAAGTAGCCTTGGACAAAGCCACTGAATCCGGTACAAACCAGCTAAGGCAGGCCAGAGCAGAGCACACCTCCCAGCTGCTGGTGTGTCAGCGGGCTGTTCAGGCAGCTTGCGTCAACAGTAACGCTATTCCAGCCAAGCTGACTCACAGGGAAGAGCTGGTTAAAATGGGGAAGTCTCCACTGGAGTGAGGAAGTCTGCTCTCTTATTTCAAGGATTAAGCCTGATCATAGAAGGATGCCTCTGAACACAAGCGCATGTCTGCAGTGCCGAGCACCCAAGATAAATTCAAGGGATTTGCTCAATTACTGATTAATTGGGAGTTCTATAAACCTGATGGCACATTCTTGAGGCAGTATGGAATAATGGATGACGCTCCAAATGGATTTGGAGTCAAGATCTTTTGGGTTCAAATCTCATCTCAGGCATTTACTAATCCAGGGACAAGTCACAACTTGTATGGACCCCAGGTTCCACATGTAAAAGGAAGGCAGCTAGCTGGTGTAGTAGACAGCCAAGAGTCAAGGGCCTTGGAGTCAAGAAGTTCAAATGTGACCTCAGACACTCACTACTCGTGTGACGGTGGGCAAGTCATTTAACCTCGATTTCCTATGACCCCCAGAAAAGGAGAGGCGCTAAATAGATGCCTTCTAAGGTCCCTTCTAGTTCTAAATCTATGATCCATCTAAGTCCCATCTCATAGTCTCACAGATTGTTAGGGCTAGAAGGGCTCCTGTTTCTCATGTTATATATAGTCCAGCCCCTCATTTTCCACATGAGATAACAAATGGCTGAACAAACTGAATATGAATGTAAAGGAATACTATTTAACTGTAAGAAATGAGGGGCAGGTAGGTGGCACAGTGAATACAGCACCAGCCCTAGAGGCAAAAAGGCCTGAGTTCAAATTTGACCTCAAGACACTTACTAGCTTAGTGACCCTGGGCAAGTCACTTAACCCTGACTGTCTCAAAGAAGAAGTGAGGGAAAATATAGTTTCAAAGAGCCATGGAAAGACTTGTATGAACTGATGCTGAGTGAATTGAGCAGAACCAGAGGAATGTTTTATACTAGAATGTTTTATACTATAACATGAAAACTTTAAATTTATGTTTTGCTTGACTGTGTTTATGTGATACAGGAGTCTGTCCCTTCCTCCCTTAAAAAAAAATTTTTTTTTGGCATCATTATCACTGCCATCCCCAATCCCTTACTCAAATTGAAATTAAAAAAAATAAAGCTCTCTTATTTTAACAAACAAGCAATAGTTTATACCCTCCCTTCTTTCCTTCCTTACTGAAAGCTGCCTTGGAGAACACCTGATCCAGGCCCCTTATTTTATAGATGAAGAAATTGAGGTCAGAGAGGTTAAAAGATTTGCTTACAATAAAGGTCACAAAGGTAAGAAGTGTATTCAAGATAGAATTTTAATTGGGACTTAAAGAAATGAGGTTGCTAACCTAAGCCACAGCTGAAAGTGAACCTATTCATTCTTAAGGTACAGAATTTGGTACAGGCTTCTGAGTGTTACCTTTTTGATGCGGAATTAGAAAATCTGGGTTTAAATCTACCTGAAGTTTTAATTCTTTAGAGACTGTCATGTTCTAATATTCATATCCATTCCATCATTGGAAGAATGTAGCTGTTAACGAAATTGTTTTTGTTTGACCAAAAAAAAAAGTGTATTCAAACCCAAGTCCAGGGAACTCCAAATGAGGTATCTTTCCTCTGTACAACACATCTTCAAATAGAAACAACTGTAGTGTTATTCATAGCAGAAAGAGTAATGGATTTGGAGTCAGGAAATAGGGTTTTTAGTCACAGTTAACTACTGCATGGACTTGGTCAAGTCATTTCCTCTCAGCCTGTCTTCTCATTGTTCTAAAGATAAGATTGACCTCTAGAATCTCTAATAGCCCTTCCAGTTCTCAATTTCTATGACTTTCAAGACTACTGGACTTCAGTTTTTCTTTCTTTCTTTTTTTTTTTTACACAAAAGAACTCTTTCACCCTTTGCATTCAAAACTTGTGAAGATTTTATCTCCCAAATAAGCATCAAGATTCAATTGATCCAAAGGAAGACATTACTGCAAAACTCAAAATTACTGGGTTTTAAAATCAGGTGGGACAGGAAATTAAAGAGGAAGCTGGTCTAGGGAGCTCTGGTACCATCATTCCTTAGGAAGTCATTAAGTTTCTAATAACTTTCAGTCTGACTCCTTACTCACTGAGCAAATATGGATAAATCAAATCACCTTTTGGTGCCATAGTTCTGCCAAATGGAAAAACAGAGTTGAAAGCAACACATCTCTCTCAGAGATAGAGTACCAACATTACAAGCCCATAAAGCTTCCAAGTTTTCTTATCCCTTAATAGTTCTGAAGACAACAACAACAATAACAACATTATTGTGGGTATTTCCTCTACCAACACAGATTTTGGTCATTTGGCATGACCAAAACCAAACCAAACCTAAAAAACCTGATGACTTTCATGTGAAGCAGGGATTAGATGTGTTCTGTTTGGCCCAAAAGGTCAGAACCAGGAGCAGTGAGTGAACGTCAAGTCAAAAAACATTTATTAAGCACTAACTTTGTACTAGACATTGTGCTAAATGCTGAAGTTGCCAACTGTCATATTTGGGCTCAATGTCAGGGAAAACTTCCTAAAACCTGAAGCTATCCCAAAAGAAAATTGAGTTTCCCCAACAGGAGATGGAGGATCTTCCATAGAGGTGAAATCACTGTGAGAATCACTTCTTAGGTATGTTACAGTAGGATACTTTTCACATATGGGTTGCACCAGCTGGTTTATAAAGTCTGTTTCAACTCAAATTCTGTGCTGGAATGTGACTTACACACATCTTTTTAAGGGGCTGTTCCTGATTTCTGTAGTTGTTAATGCCATGTCCCACCTCACCCATCACTTTACATTTTATTTGGTATATATATATATATATGTTTACTTATATTTGAAAATGTATTCCTCATGAAGAATATAAACAGCTTGAGGGCAGGGAGCATCTCATTTTTATATTTGCATCCCTAGTGCCTAGCTCAGTGCCCAGAACATAGCTAAACACAATGAGCGTTTCACAATAATAAATTCTTACTAATTGATGGCTAATCTCTTTTATGCAAAGACTGAGTGATTATTTGTTCATTATACTGAAGAGAAGTAGGGTTGGATTAGATAGCTTGAGATACCTTGTAACTCTTAAATCTGTGAGTACTCTAGCAATGGGCCTCTTTCCTCTTAGCCAGACTGGTCCTTGGGGGAATAGGCATATAAATTAAAAAATGTATCCATACTCAAAAGTCTTTGTAGCTTTGTAGGACCCTCTAGAGTTTGCACTTTCATCTGAAATAATTTTCAAGACCCCAGGGCACCTCCTTGCAATGATAATACAAGAGTAAGACTTTAAGTAGAAGTTAATGAGTCCTACTGCTGTTCATGGGCCAATTTTTCTAGAGCCATGCCACCCTAACTGGTCCCTGATTCCCAATAGACCCTCCAGAGGCTAACTCTAGTTTAAATTTCTAGCCTTGTTTGACAGCATTCCCATTAATGCCCTCTACAGCCAAATTAGATTATTCTATGTTGACTCAACTTTCCATCTCCCTGAGTTTTTATCTCCCACCTACATGCATTTGAATTGACTGTCCCTCCTGCCTGGAACACACACCCTTCTTTACCTCTATCCTTCAGAATCCTCATCTGCCTCCAGTGTAGTTCTGATGACACTTCTACTGTAAAGCCTTCCCTAGCCTCCAAATTTTTAGTGTTCCCTCTCTCTCTTCTCGTCTTCTGCTATATGTATCTATGTGTCTCTTATATCAATCCACCTATCCCAGTAGAAAATAAACCCTTTGCTGGAAGGGATGATTTTTTTTAAAATCCCTATCTCAAACACCTATGTTATTGTTCCATGCAGGGTAATTGAGTGTTAGTTGGATTTAATTGGACTACCCATCACTTGATAGATGTCATTTTTGTTGTTGTTTATTTGTTTCAGTTGTGTTTGACTCTTCCTGACCCCATCTGGGGTTTTCTTGGCAAAGATACTAAAGTGGTTTGCCATTTCCTTCTCCAGCTCATTTTATAGATGAGGAAACTGAGACAAACAAGGTTAAGTGACTTGCCCAGGGTCACACAGTAAGTGTCTGAGGCTGGATTTGAACTCAGGGAGACTCATCTTCCTGACTCCTGGCCCAATACTCTATCCACTGTGCCACCTAGCTGCTCCATAGATGTCATAGGGTAACCCAATTAAAACATGCCTTAGGCGACAGAGCTAGGATTTAAAGGGAAACTATTGTAACTTCCTCTATAATTTCCTCCTTTCTTCAGCCCTTTAAGTTCCCTCAAAAAGACAGAGACATCTGGAAAATTAAATAACTTTAAACTTAAATGACCCCAAACTATGTGATAATCCATAGTAGATGCACCCTAGTTGTACCCTCTACCTAAAACCATCACCTTAAGGACCCAGCAAAGAGTTGAGCAGGTAATTCAAAGACCAATATTAATTTCAATCTATAAAAAGCTACAAACAGTTAAAAGTGCAGCTGGAATTTGCTTCAACTCACCCTTACCATGTTAAATTTCTGAAAATAGCTGGTCTCAGTAAGACTGGTGGATCCAGACAGCTGCATCGTGCAGCTGGTAATGCAAAAATAAGGAACTGTAGTCTGCTAGGAAGTGGCCCTAGGAGCCCTACACTCAACAAAATAGCAGACATGAGAATTCACACTGCTTGGAACCATTCAGTTTGGGATACTGAATCAGCTGGGATACCAAGACTGGGAAACTTCTATCATCAGAAAAAAATAGACTCTTGCTTGCACCTTTGGTCACAGAGATTCCAGTCTGATTTTGGAAAGGATCAAGATGTCCTTACAAATAAGGATAGAGAACTGGAACTAGTCTTAGAGTCAGAAGGACTTGGGTTCAAGGGTCACCGTTGATACAATCTGGCAAGACACCGAACCTCTCTCAGTACCCCAGATAACTCTCAAAGACTAAATTGCTGAGAAAATGTTATTCTGCATAGGTGGAAGGAATTTGAAATTCCTTCCATTAAGTGATAGCAAAGAGATGAATAGATGTTAGATAATAGATAGGGGCAGCTAGGTGGTTCAGTAGATAGAGTGCTTGGCCTGGAGTCAGGAAGATGAGTGTTCCTGAGTTTAAATCTGGCCTCAGACCCTTACTATAGTGCTATATGACCCTGGGCAAGTCACTTAACCCAGTTTGCCTCAGCTTCCTTATCTGTAAAATGAGCTGGAGAAGGAAATGACAAACCACTGCAGTATCTTTGCCAAGAAAACCCCAAACGGGTCATGAAAGAGTCAGGTGCAACCGAAAAATAACTGAAAACAACAACACAGATATAGGCTAACCTATAACCAAGCATCAAGGAAGTATCTGAACTGGCATACAAATGCAAGATCTCCTGACTCCATGTACAAAGATCTCTTTTCATCACCCCATCACTGCTTCTGCCTTTGATTATTGCTACTTACTACCAGGAAACATTCCATGACCTAGAACACTCCTCAACTACATCAACTGACTTAGATGAAGTTGTATAGGGTTAGCATGCTTAACCCTGTGAAAGATGAGATAGGTCAGGGCAGGCAACCAGTGAAAAGTTGTAAAACTTTGGGTCCAAAGTGGCAATTATTTGTCTATTCTTCCTCCCTTCTCCTCTCTCCCCTTTGAAAGTTAATTTCCTTTTAATGAAAATGAATGCAGTGGACAACCTATTTCAAATTCCCTTTCTTCTATATTCTGCCTGTGTGACGGCCATAGTTCATAGGGCTGTTGGAGCTCATAGAGTTCCGTACCTCTCAAATTCTCTTTGCCCCAGCACAGCATTATTCTTTGCTATGCAAAATCCTGGCTACTACAATCCAGTTGAGAAATAAGTGATCGTAAGTGTAAATTCCATACAATCTGAAGCACATCTAGCTACCTATTTTTTATTGGAGAAATAGGAATAATAATAATGACAACAACAACTAACATTTATATAGCATTTATTATGTGCCAGGCACTGCTAAACACTTCATAATTATTACATCATTTCATCCTCCCAACAACCCTGAGAGATTACTAGCCCCATTTAACAGATGAGGAAACTGAGGCAACAGAGGTTAAGTGACTTTGTCAAGGGTCAGACAGCTTGTAAATGTCTGAAGCCATATTTGAACTCAAATCTTCCTGCCTCCTGACCCAGAGCTCTTTCCACTGTGTTATCAAAAATGAAATAGTCTGTGAGAATCCCAGATTAAAGGAATTTCTAAATTTAAGCCTCTAGAAGGAAGGCAGGGAAGTAGTATGGTACAGTGGAAAGAAAGAGTATGACTCTGAAGCCAGATGTTGTTGTTTACTCATGCCTGACTCTTCGTGACCCCCAGTAGGGATTTTCTTGGCAAAGATACTGGAGTGGTTTGCCATTTCCTTCTGCAGCTCATTTTATAGATGAGGAAACTGAGGCAAACAAGGTTCAGTGACTTGCCCAGGGTCATACAACTATCTGAGTATCTGAGGCCAGATTTGAATTCAAGTTTTCTGACTCTAGGTCCGGCTCTCTACTGTGTCACCTAGCTGCGCCTAAAGTCAGAGGATTGGAATTCAAATCCCACTTCTGAGTTGCTACCTAGGGGACCTTGGACATGTCCCTTAGCCTCTCTATGGCTCAACTTCCTCATCTATCTGTCAACTGATGGGTTTGTACCCGATGGCCTCTGAGGTCCTTTGCAGAAAAGACCTACGAGGTGAGCCTATAAAAAGATGAAACAATTATTGCATGACTTATAGTAACAATGCCTTTCTACTCTGAATACACTCTGTGGGCATTGTGAAAAGGGCACCTTACATGGTAGCTGAAGATAAGGGTTCGAGTTCCAACTTCCCCACTGACTAACAAATGGCAAGCTTCTCAAACGTCATTTCAGCCTCATCTATAAAATGAGATTTGTAACACCTCCCTACCTGCCTCAGCATCAAGCGAAGGAATGTCCTTTGTAAGCTAGAAAGTGCTAGATCAATTCAACTTATTATTTCTCCTCAAAGATAACATTTCACTGTGGGCCTTTTAATAAGTTGTTAGCATAATACCACTTTAGAATTACAGCTGCAGAAACTTGCTAGCCCAGAAACACATATACACACATAGCCCACGGCATAAGAAATTTCTTCTAACTAGCTGGTATTTCCAGTTCTTAGGTATTTAACCCAGACAGAGACCTTCCTATTTCCCATAATCCTGGGGCCAAGTCTGCCCTCTCCCCGCCCCCTTCCAAATGGGTGAACCATAATGTTAGTGACTTCATAGAATCCTCGAGTCACAGAATAGCACAGTAGGAAGGTTTCTCAGAGACCCACTAGAGCCCAATCTCCTCATTTTACAGAGGGGGAAATGGAGGCCCAGAAAAAAAGAGGAGGCTTCCCTAAGATCACTCTGATAATGAGTAGCAAGGAACAGCTACTCATGAATACCAGTTACATATGTATACTGACCACACAGTTTATAAGAGACCCAGCAAGTAAGGGCTTCTTCAGTTCACTTCAGAAGGTACTTAATAACAGGTAGGTAGGTAGGCTAGTGGATAGAGTACTGGGCCTGGAGGCAGGAAGATTCATCTTCCTGAGTTTAAATCTGGCCTCAGACACTTCCTAGCTGTGTGACCCAGGGTAAGTCACTTAACTTTGTTTGCCTCAAGTTTCCTCATCTGTAAAATAAGCTGGAGAAGGATATGGCAAAACATTCACAGTATCTTTGCCAAGAAAACCCCAAATGGGGTCATGAAGACTCAGATATGACTGAAAAGTTACGGAAGGTACTTAATAAATGCCTATGTGCAAAGCACTGGAGATACAAGGACAAAAATAAAATAGCTTGTTTGTTGCAACCATTGCTAACCCAAGGCTACCAACCAGGCGATAAAGATAGGCATAGTCCTTCTCTCTTGTCAGACTTCTGCAAAAGATTATTTCTTGGACTAGGAGAAGGAAATATATGATAGTGATGGCAATGAATATAGAGAATGCACAGTCCAAGCAGAATGTCGTTTTGGTTTAGTTCAGACCTCTCAAGCTTTAACCTTACACTTTCACAAAATATATGGATTCTGCTCATAGAATTAGGGCTGAAAAGGATCTCAGAGACCTTTTAGTCCACCAGCATTGTTTCCAGTAGTGAAAATGGTTTTGGATTGACCCAGCCAGACTGTCACCAAATCATTCTCACAACTGAGACCACACAGTATAAGAAGACTGGTTGAGGTTAAGAACCAAGGACTATGCTTGGATCTACCATTTTCTGGTCTGTGTGACTACAGAATAGTAAGATAATTTGGGTGAGAACTTTGCTGACTCTACCAGCTACTAGTGCCTCCTGGCACAAAAATCACCTGGTCAGTAAGTCATATCTTCTGATAGAATACAAACTCAGGGAGGGCAGGGATTATTTTATTGCTCTACCCCCCCCCAGTGCACAGTATCTAGCACATAGTATGCACTTAATAAACACATGTTGATTGATTGATTGATTGGTTCATGCAGGCATCAAAACTCAAGGTGTCAGCTTTGTTATCCCCATGTTCTAAGACAGGGGTCTCCAAACCATTGCCTGTCAACCAAATCCAGCCCTCAGCCAGTTTTTATAAGGCAGGTGAGCTAAGAATGGCTTTTGCATTATAAATACAATAAAACTATTTCTTCTTAGCTAGCTAGCAGTATGAAAACAGGCAGCCAGATTTGGCCCTTAGGCTCTAGTTTGCTGATGCATGTTCTAAGGGACTGGACCAAACAGTTTATGAGACCATGAAAAGGTATATTATCTATATATTCATAACATGTGTGAATTCTTTGCCTTGATAATGACTTCTCAAAATTAATTTAAAAGTTAGTTATTTGCCCCAACCCAATTTAATTTATAAAGTTTTGGAAGAACATGCTCATTTGTGGTAGGAACAATATTTATTAGGACCTTTGCCACATAGATTGACCTAGTTTTTGGTTACTTTTTTTCCCCCCTAAAAGACAAGGAAGCTGATCCTTGAGACTTAATTAGTCCAGGAGACAAGGACGCCAGCCATTAAGGCAGCTTTTCAGTTGCCTAAGGTATAAAAAGACCAAGACAGGAGGCGTCAGTGCTGCTCAGAATTAATAGATATCCCACTATGGTAGCAGTCAACATAGCCTTCTGATCATGCATATTTCCATATTGAAATGAGAGGAGCTGTCTACCTGAACCAGTATCCTTGCTGAGCACCTTTACCATGCTATTGTTAAGTAGATTTTTAAAATGTTGGATAGTCTACAAATGTTGACTTTGTGCATCTTTGCTTCATTTAAATCCAATTCATGCACAAGTCAAGACATTACCCATGATGTCACTTGTCCTCTTCGAAAATGAAGGACAAGGGGGTAGCTAGGTGGTGCAGTGGATAGAGTACTGACCCTGAAGTCAGGAGGACCTGAGTTCAAATCCGACCTCAGACCAAACACTTGACACTAGCAGTGTGACCCTGGGCAAGTCACTTAACCCTGTTTGCCTCAGTTTCCTCATCTGTAAAATGAGCTGGAGAAGGAAATGGCAAACCACACCAGTATCTTTGCCAAGAAAATCCCAAAAAAACAAGAAGGAAGGAAGGAGAAGAAGATGATGATGATGATGATGAAGGACAAACAACAACAACATCATTAGAATCCCAAGTCTGAACCTCTAGACTGGCCTAGGTCAGGACTGGTCTAGAATATCATCAACTGGTCCAGTGGGATAGGCACTCGATCTATAGTAAGAGAACCTAGGTTCAATCCCAGCCCTATCCCTGTATAACCTTGGACAAATCACTCAGTCTCCTCATCAAATGAGGAGGTTGGATTAGATGAACTCTAAGGTCCTTCCCAGTACTAAATCTATGACCTTGAGATATTAGAGGTTATGGGAATTACAGATATTAGTAGAAACAATGAGAGGGTACATGAAAGGCAGTGGATAGAAGGCCAGACTTAAGTCTCACCTCTGACACACACTAGCTATGGAACTATGGGAAAGTCACTTAACTTTTTAGCAGCTCCAAGCAACTTTTTAAGACTCTAAATTATAGACTAATTTTCTATCCCTATCAGTGGGAAAAGTTTGTAGATTCTTGTAGGAACCTCTGTGTGTGTGTGTGTGTGTGTGTGTGTGTGTGTGTGTAGGCAATTGGTGTTAAGTGACTTGCCCAGGGTCACACAGCTAGTAAATATCAGAGGCCAAATTTGAACTCAGTTCCTCTCCAGGGCAGGTGCTCTATCCACTTCACCACCTAACTGCCCCCCAGGAACTTTTTTTGAAGTAGGTAATAGAATCAAGGTTGTATTATTTTATCTCCAGTATCATCTCCATTTCACAAAGGAGGAAACTGAGACGGGAGAGGTTAAACAGTTTGCCCAGGATCTCAGGACCAAGAAGAATACAAACCCAGATCTTCTAATCCCATGTCAAGAACTCTTTCATAAAATCATAGGATTTAGACCTAAAAGGGACCTTAGAGACCATCTAGTCCAATCCCTTCATTTTACAGATGAGGAAACAAAGCCCCTAGAGAGAAAGTGACTTGGCCAAGGTCACACAAGTAATAAGTATCAGAACTGGGATTAAATTTCTGGTCTTATGACTTTAAAAACTCCAGTGCTCTTTTCTCTCTGCCAAGAATAGCCTTCTTATTAAGAAAATAAAGCATGGGCTTACTTTTTGCATAGGGAAATTGTCAATTATTCTAAATTGACTCCAGAACAATAAGCCTCATTCAATAAAAACCAACAGGAAAGGTTTTATTCCTCTGACGAAAATAAGGAGCAGTGCTGGTAAATTGCCCAAAGCACACCACCAGGAACTGGAACCTGGTGCCATGGCTTGGACCTCCTAAATAATGTGACAGTCCTGCTTCTATCAAGATCCCCAGCCCACAGCAGGGAAGCATGGGTAATAGATAACTCAGGGAGTTTTAGATGCTAAACATGAATGAAAAGAGCACTGAAAAATCTCTTACAGCTTCATAATTATCCCTTTCATTGGTGCAGGGCTTTCTAGTTACAGAGTATTTGATAACTGCCTTAATTCTTAGGGTCTATATGTTGTAGTAGAATTAATATCGGATTAAAATCAAGACTTCCTGAGGTCAGTCAGCATGAGGCAGCAGAAACCCTGCTAGATTTAGAGTCAAAGCACCAGGGATTCAAATCCCAACTCTGACGCTTACCTGCATGGCCTCAGGCAGATCATTGAATGCCTCTGGGCCTCAGTTTCCTCATCAGTAAGATCGCTGATGAAAGGACCTTTAAGGTCCTTCCTTCAAGCTCTATATTTCATGATCCCAGGAACTAAATCAGATTCCTGGCTCTACTTCTTAGTACCTCTGTGACCTTGAGTAAGACACACTTACCTGCCTTTTACCTCAGTTTCCTCATCTGTAAAATGGGAATAATAATAGCAGCTACTCACAGAGTTGTTGGTAGGATCAAATGAGATAACATAGGTCAAGTGCTTTGCAAACCGTAACACAAATATATACAAATGCTAGTTACTGTTGTTGTTGTTGTTGTTATTATTATCACACCCTTGCCACTTCAACAAAAATTACGGCAGCTTAGCAGAGAAGATAAAAAGCTGGCCTTGAAGCCAAAGTTATTGTTGTTCAGTTGTGTCTGACTCTTCTTGACCCCATTTGGGGTTTTGTTGGCAGAGATACTGGAGTGGTTTGCCATTTCCCTTTCCAGCTCATTTTATAGATGAGGAAGCTGAGGCAAACTGGGTTAAGTGACTTGCCCAGGGTCACAATGCTAGTAAGTGTCTGAGGCCGGATTTGAACTCACCAACATGAGTCTCCCTGATTTCAAGCCCAGTGTTCTTCCCACTATGACACCTAGATCCCTTGATAAGTCCTGCCTCTCTCACACCACTGGCTATGTGACTCTTGACAAGTCATTTAAACTCTTAGTGCTCTAAGCAACTCTCTAAGACCTTCTAAGACAAAGAAGGCGCCATCCTGCATTGGTAGAGAATTATCTCACTTAGGAGTTCCCTCTACCAACACAATCACAGGTCTCATCCCACTCCCTATCCTTACTCTTTTTTAGAACCAAACTTGTGATTTCATTGGCATAGGGGACTCCTAATATGGAACTTCCCTCCACTAAAGCAAACAATCACCTGATTGGCATCTTGTAGCCTTAGAAAATTGCCTAGAGCAAGAAGAGCTTAAGTGACTTTGCCCAGAGTCACACAATCAATGCCTCTGATAGAAAATGAATCCAGCTTTTCCTGATACCAAGACCAGATCTCTATCCAGGACTCCAAGCTGCATCTCCTTCCATCCTCATTTCTGATTAGGAAACTGAAGGCTAGAAGTTAAAGGATTAGCTCAAGGTCCTCACATAGCCAGGCAGTGGTCAAGCCAGGACCCAGGTGTCCCCATTGGTAGGCCAGGTTCCACTTTATGTAGCTCCTCCATAGGCTTCTTTTTTTTTTCCCAATGACCAGTGTTCCAACTTAACGTTCTAAAAAATGACTTAGCTTTGCTCCCTGACACAGGACTAGAGCCCTGTCATGACTAATCCCTTGAAGGGGAACATCAGATGAGAACTTTCAGGTCCATGATTTGCCATCTAAATCTCAAAGAGAAAAAAAGAAAAAAAATTGGCCATTTTCTAAAAATCCTGAGATTTCTCTTTGTCTCAAGTCATTATTTCAACACAAAAAGGGGGCTATTCACCCACAGGGGGTGGGGAGTGGAAAGACAGAAACCTCTACTATCACCTACTATTCAGGAAAAGTATCAGTTAGGAGAATGAGTCTCAATTAGACCTCATGCTCCTGTATTCTCTTCTTTGACTTCAAACCTCAGAGATTAGCTTGCAGACAGAAAGTTACATACTGTGTCATTAATGAGAACTGGCAGCTTAAAAACAAGTCCTTGCAACTTGTCTATTTAAATGAGAGGCAGAACCATTTTTGCAGATTATGCTGCCAGAGAATATTGCTCATTATTTAAACAAGGAACAGAAAGATTAACACTATTCACATCATAATGGATGTAGTTTGAAGCCGGAACAAGAGGGTAAGCTCCATAGTGTACCCTTTCCCCACCATTTTCTTTTTTCCTTTCATTAATTTCCTTTTTTTTAACATGGAGAAGGGGCAGTGAAAGAAAGGGGCTTCCTAGCATATGACCTTTCCACCGGCCTTACTCTATGAATTGTTCCCCTTGACACAATCCATTTCTTTGCCCTTCTGGGGTTTATCGTTTTCTTTCCCCTTTCCATAAGATGAATATAACCCAGGCATGGCCAAGGGATCCTTTGCAGCTGGTGCCCCCAGAGAAAGGAGATTAAAAAAAGCCTAAACAAAATAAATTATAGAGATTTAAAAGTTGGAAATAGAGCCTGGCATAGTGGATAGTACTAGCCTAACTGCCTACAATGTGTAAGACAGTATGAACCAAGTGCTGAGAATACAAAGGAAAGCAAAAGATAGTCCCTGAACATGTACTTTATCACCTATGGGCTATGTGATCTGTGGCCAGTCACTTAACCTCTCAGGGCCCTCAAGAAACCCTCTAAGTCCCTAAATTAGAGACATGCTCTAGCAAAGGAAGTTCCTCCCCCAGATCTCACAATCTACCAATAAATCACAAATCCAGTGGTAAATAAAAAGTATGAAAAGTGCTTTATGTGTGTTACCTCATTGGAGTCTCACCACAGCCCCATGGTGTAGGTACCATTAGGTAATATCATCCTCGTTGTGCATATGAGGAAACTGAAGTTCTGGAAAATTAAATGACTTCCTGGGTCACAAAGCTAATTAAGTGTCAGATGGGAACTGGATTTGAGGCAGGATTTGAATCCAGACCTTCCTGACACCACTCTATTCATCATGGTGCCTCTCAATACCAGGGCAACAGTATGATCCAGTGGAAAGAACACTGGACTTAGTTTCAAAAAGTCTAACATTGAATCCAAGCAGTCCCTTCACCTCTTAGGGTCAGTTTCTTCATCTGTAAAATGGGGATAACTACTCATTCTGCCAACTTCCGATGGTTATTAAGAAGAGCAAATTAAATAATGTATTACAATGTTTTGTAAGCCCAAATTATTATTTAGTTAATAGGGTCCAAGGCTAATTTCTGAGATGTGTCCACAGAGAGAAAGAAAAAGGAAATAATTGGGGAAATGTGAGGGCACAGCTACCATTAGTGAAGTAACAAACATCTTTCATTGTCTTGAATGAACTTCACCTGGTCACCCTGTGGAAAGAAGTAAGCAACTAAGGAGGGCTATCACTTTCTCCTCCTCTCCCCACTGATTAGCCTTCTAGAAGAAGATGAAGTTTCAGCTGACAGTCATATTCAACTTTGATAAAACAAAGACTGATCTTTCCTCTTAAGCTCTCCTACCTGCTGGAAGCCAGTTCTTCTAGTCTAACCATTACCTGACCCATGAATTCTGGTAATAATGCCTTTGATAAACTTCTGCCTGAAGACCTCCAGAAATTCAGAGCTTACTATTTCCTGAAGCAGCTCATTCTACTCTCTTATTGCTAGAGTTGCTACTTATTATCCCTTATATATTATGAATGACATCATATAATATATTATATTATTACAGAGGCTTCATTACAGTGACCTAAGATCCCTGTGATCAAAATCCAATTTAAACCCTAGCACTGCTCCCTCCAATTCTTTCCTAAAATCCAATATTCCTTTCCATAGAAGCAAAATATTTTTTCTCTCCCTCCCTATCACCTTTACACTCTAAAACTGTGAGTTTAATTTTTGTATGAGGATGATAATTTGTTATTTATCCTTCATTCTCAAAGAGGACCATGATTTCAGGAAGGTGATGCCATGACTTGCAAGTGAATTGGATTTAAGTAAGGGAAGGCTGTGCAAAGTCACCAGCCTCACTTTCTCCTCCAGAGTCATCTGGGTCCAGTGGCAAGATATAAATCAGGATGACTGGAGATGGCCACATGACAGTTTAATTGCAGAGTAAAGTCCTTATTGCTCTTCCGAAAAGCCCAGTAAGTTTTTGTCTTACGGTCATATTTAATTAAAGTTAAGAAGTGCTGGTAACATCAGCCTCTTTCAACATTTCCTTTGTTTATCACTTAATATGTCCTGAAGAAAGCATTTTCCCCCTGCAAGCCTAAACAACTTCAAAACAGCTATGAAAGTAAGCAGCTACTTAAAGAAGGGAGTTTCCCAGGACCACAGACTATTACCTAGTTCAACCCATTTCTTTTACAGGCAAAGTAGCTGAGGCATAGAGAGTAGGAAATTTGCCCAAAGGTCACACAGTAGATCTTGGATTCAAACCTAAATCCTCTGATTTAAAATCTAAAAGATCCTGACCAACTAAGCTCCTTAGTTCATTGGTGATTCAACATAATGCTCTCTTAAATTCTGAGGGCTGATGAAGGTAAGGATTCCCAAATAGGGGAAAAAAATAAAAGATATACTAAGTCAGAAAGGCATACCTTGCATAAAGAACACAATTGTCACTAAGGGAAAAAAAATGTGTCTGGTTCTTCCAGCTACTAATAAGTTCTACCGGATATACCTAGAATAAGTGAATAGCCAAGTAGGACTCAACACATTTTAATGCCATGGAATTAACTGGAGCTCCTAATGAAGTCTAAACTGTGTTATGCATTTGGAAAGTATACTTTTAATTAATGTGTAAAGAGCTGAGGAGTGATTTGAGAGACCAACTTATCTCAATATTGGTGGCAAAGCCTATTTAAATAATGTGCGCATGCAAAAGGGCAGAATGTCCAAGCAGATCTAGAATACAATGGGTTTTCCAGATTGGATGAATTTTCTAGGTAACTGAGTTTTAATTAGAAATCCTTTTGGTTTCTGCCCTCCACCTTCCAAAAAGGTATTAGTCCATAACATAGAGATGGAAATTAAGGTACCTTTGAGGTGCCACCTCTAACTCATCAAACTGGCAAAGATAATGAAAAATGGCAAAATGCAATGATGGTAGGATTGTGGAGAACCAGGTATACTCATCCATGTATAGTGGGATTGCAAACTTGTAAAAATCTTTTTGGAGGCCCTCTGGCAATATCCAGTAAAAGTTACTGAAAAATCATATCCTTTGATCTAATTCCAACGTTCAGATTATATACAGAAAGTATCATCAAAAGCAAAACTAAAAAGGGCTTTCTGTTCAGGGATTTTTATAGATGCATTACATATAATTATTTTAAAAATCAAAAAAACCAAAATGTCCAACAGTCGGGGAATGGTGAAACAAATCATCCATCAATGTAATACAATTTTGACTGACATGAATTTGGTAATAATATAATTACAACTGATAAGCATGAAGAATATGAAGCAATCTGGAAAGACCTTGGTGAAATAAAGTAAAGCAGAAAATGAAGAACCAGAAACATGGAGTTACACTAATCATGACCACTTGCTAGGAAAAGGGACTGAGAATGGAAAAATAATACCGATGGGGACTTAGAGAGAATAGCTGAAAAGTTACTATGGTACTTTATGTATTGAAATTAATTCATTTAAATGGAAGCAGTTACTAAGTAAGTTAACTTAGTGGCATCAGTCAATATCACTATTAAAGCACTTCCTCTTAAAATACTCATTTTTTATTTCAATTGGTAGCACATATTAAAGAAATAAGGCAAGAAATAATACATATACCAAAGAAATAAATAGTACACATACGGAAGTAGCACTTACTAAAAAACAAAAAAAAAGTTCCAAGAATAGCCTCATAAAAATCTGAATTCAAATACTGCCTTTGAAACTTACTAGCTGTGTGATCACAGGCAAGTTACTTAATCTCTGTTTCAGTTTTCTCATGTGTAAAATGGGAGTAATAATAGTTCCTACTGGCTAGGATTATTGTGAAGACCAACTGAGATAATATAGCTAAAAAACTTTGTAAACCATAAAGTATGATATAAATGTTAGTTATTATTAGTAAAAATCACAAGTTTCTCACAGTCAACATTCCAACCAGTGTCAGGGATGGAGATTGCACTATATAGATACTGATCCCACGACATATCATTTTTTACCTAATCCCCAATAATAATTTCTTTTTTTCTCAATTGTCCAATAATAGGAAGCTACAGGGGGAAAAAACTTTGGCTAATTAAGAGTTAGCAAACTTAATATTAGTAGCAACATTAATATTATTAGGCAAAACTGGCTATGATTTCAAAATTTTTATGGAAAGGGCATTAGGACTCTTACATTCTATAGTTTTATTCATTTTTATAAATCTAGCATATGAAATATTTCTACTTTGGGATGGTGAGGACTTCCTTCTGTAACCAACTTATCCATGAACCACACTGAGGAACAAAACATTAGGTAAGCAGAGACTGATAACATCATCGATGACAGAAGGCACATCAAGGTCAAGTTACCTGAGCTGTGTCTTCCATGAGACCTCGAATTTTCTCCACAACGTCATTCCGCCGGTGCTGACGCAGAGCACTGATTAACTGGGCAAGGCTGGCCTCTGGGCCTCGTATGGTCCAATGCTGCAGGGCTGCATAGGCCCTTTCATGATCTGCTGTATATCCATTGGAAAATGCAGCCACTTCCCGGTCACTGGCATTGCACAGAAACTGATAGATGTCCTTCCACTGGCTTCCCACTTGGGCTGCCACCAGCTTCAAAATGTCAATACCTGGACCAAGGGGGGATAAAAATGGGAACTTAATGGAAGTTCTCTGGATAAAGTTCCTCTGATTGAATCACAAATGCACACAGCATCTATGGACAAAATGTTTCTGGTATCTGTGAAATGAGAGTTGGACTAGATTACCTCTAACCCTTCCAGCTCTAAATTTATCATCTGATGACCTGTCTTCATTCAACTTATTCAACTTGTACTTATTAAGCTCCCACTATGTGCCAAGCACTGTGCTAAGTGCTTGGATTTAAAAGGCAAAAAATGAAATAACCCCCTTCCTCAAGGAATTTTTGTTCTGTTCAAAGATGACACATACCTATATAAATATATGCAAAAGAGCAGAGCCTTCAACAGAAAGTTAGTTAGAGAAGGGCAGTGGTTTAGGGGAAAATATAATAAACTATGGGTCAAACATTCTGCGTTTGAGATGTCTACAGGCAAGCCAAGTGGAGATGTTCTATAGACAGTTGGTGACTCAGGACTGAAACTCAGGAGAGAGACTGGTGCTGGATTTATAAATCTAGAAGTTGTCTGAATAGTGATTGCAGCTGAACCAATAGGAGATGATGACCCCAAAAAAGTGAAGATATACTTCAAAAATTAAATTATTTTCCTTCCTAAATATCAAGCTTGTATGAGATGCACAGCTGAGATTTTAGGGCTATTACTGAGTAGACAGTGAAAAAAAACCCCCAAATTGGGTGTTGAATATAAATCTAAAAATTCCTTTAGACCTTCAGCCTGAGATATCCAACTTTCTATATTTCATACTCTGAAGGAGGGATAAGTAAGCAGAATATATGAAAGATAACTGAGTATTTGGTGAAAGAGTACCTCATAGTGCTTCAATGTTTCTTATTCTGAATATCAATTTCCACTGTACAGTAATACAGATATAAGTAGTATAGGAGATTGAACAGAATGTAAACTGACCACAGAGCCATCCCCTGAAAGTGAGCTGTTTAAGAGCCAATTATGTTATTTGCTTTTCTGATAAAATAAAAACCCAAAATAATACAATTACATAAGGTTTTAAAATACTTCACTGTCCAACTCAATTATCTGACTATATAAACTATAGGAACATTAGGTTTGGAAGCAAAAATCCTGGATCCAAATCCTAGTTCTGCTATTTGCTACCTGTGTGACCCTGGGCAGCCAGGTGGTGCAGCAGATAGAGCCCTGGACCTGGAGTCAGGAAGATCTCAGTTCAAAACCAGCCTCAGACACTAGCCGTGTGATTATGGACAAATCACTTCATCTCCTCCTGCCTCAGCTTTCTCATCTGCAAAATGGGGTAATAGACCCTACTTCAGAGGGTTGTTGTGAAAATCAAATACGACAATATTTGTAAAGTGTTTTGCAAAACCTTAAAGCACTAAATTCTAGTTATTATTATTATTATTATAACTTAACCTAAGGGCCCATTTTCTCACATTCCCTAAGGTCCCTAAAATTCAGACTTTTTTTTTTAGTTTTGATTTCAACACTTTCACAAATTTGGAGCCAAGCAAAAATTCTTCTAGTTTCAAGAAAAGCAAGTTACTGAATTACCTCAGTGTCCTACCTAAAGCTTGCAGGTAACTATAGGAATTTAGGCTAGTATTAGGGGCTGGCATTTCAAAACTGTCTGTAAATCCCAAGAGTATCTCTTTAAGGATGAATAAGTCTTAATTTAGCTCCATTTGACCGAGGCCCCAAACATCTGATGTGAAAGCATGAGTGAGTTTGCTCCTTTAAAAGCACAGGAATTTAACTCAGATCTTCATTCTACTAGTGGCAGTGTGGCTTTGGTCAAACCACTAATCAACCATCCGGTGCCCATTTCCACATGTGTACTATGAAGATATTACAGGGTTTTCCCCTTGGGATGGATGAGCTGATTAATTCACATTCTTTGCATCCTGACTTTCTTCTTAGAAGAAAGCATGCTCGTGGTGGATATCCTTACAAAGAGCATACACTGAAGCTCAAACTAGTAGGATGTTCCCCATGCCAAGACACAGCCCTTACAGGATAATTACAGAGTTTAAAAGGCTAAAGAGTTCAGCAACATTCCCTTCTTTCAAAACCCAGCATTTATTTTTATGAGCACCCCCCCCAAAAAACAGAGCAAAACATATGAGTGAAATACAAGGAGAGTTCTCTGAGTCAGAAATTGCCCCCGATATTGATTTAAAGATCGAGAAGTCATGCTTCATCAGGAAAATTGATTCCAACTAGTTTTGTCCCACTGTGAAGCATTCATGTTCAGCTCCTCTGGACTGGCTGGTGTGGGTTCAACAATGTTATTCACAGGGTGCCGACTCATATCACTAAGATGCTAAATACAAAAATTCCATAGACACTCAGCCAAAGGCAGTCAGCTTTCTGGATGCTGGGCTCTCAACTGAGTATACAGTATCCCTTGAACAGAAAAAATGGGGCAGCAATACCAGAACTAGCACAAATCAGGAGTGAAGCCCCCCTGACCTTAAGGTAGTTCACCACACAAAGCTAACTAAGAACTAGCTTGATAAGCATTTAATGTTTTTTTAAGTGCTGTCTCTTAAAATGATGTCTTTGCTGATCCCTATTCCATGCCCCCTCCCCTCCATCCTGGATAGTGCCACAATGTTACTTTGCATATAATTTGCATTTGTTTATTTCTATTCAATAGAATGTTGGCTATTCTATTATGGAATATTCTGGATGGATATTCTATGTAGATGTTCTATAATATCTATATTCTAAATGCCCTCTAGGAGGGTAGAGACTATTTCCCTTTTGTTATGTATCTCTACCACCTACATCTCAAACTCAACATGTCCACTTCTCAATTTACTTTCCTTCTAAACCCAGCTCTTTCTTCTGTTCATGATACCACAAAGCATTCAGTTAATCAAATAAACATTTCTTAAGCACCTACTATGTGCCAGGCACTGTGCTAAGCCCTGGGGATGCAAAAAAAAAAAAAAAAAGCAAAAGATGGATTCCTCCATATCTAGTTGTTAAATTATGTTGATTCCACTTCTATATTAACCTCTCTCCCATTTCTGTTGCACCTTAACTCAGGCCCTCATTACCTACTGCCTAGACAAGGCACTTCCTAGGCTCTTAATATTTACTGAATAGATGTTGAATGAATTTAAGATACAGTGGGATTACCACATAAAAAGTAAGATGACCACAACTGAATCTATCTGTTTGAGCTTCAAGTTATACGCACACACACATGCACACACAAATGGTATGCACTGCTTTCCTTTTATAGTTTCTTCATTTGCAAAATGGGGAGAGGAAGCAATCATTCTGTAATATCATAGATTTATCAACAAAGTAGGTGCCATAGGGCCTCTGGAGTTAGGCAGTTCAAATCCTGCCTCAAACTTAGTAGCTGTGTGATTTTGGGCAAGTCACTTAAATTATCTAAACCTGAGTTTCCCAGCCTGTAAAATAACAATAGTAATAATATTAGTTAGTATTTATGGCATTTAAGGTTTTCAAAGTGATTTACAAATATCTCATTTGATCCACACACAACCCTGGGTGGTAAGTGTTATTATTATGCCCATTTTGTAGAAGAGGAAGCTAAGCATACAAGAGGTTCAATGACTTTCCAGGGTCACACTACTAATCTCAGGCTATATTTGAACCCAAGTCTTTCTGATTCCAGACCCAATGTATCCATTGTGCCACCAAGCCCCCTACTGTAAGATACCTTAGAAGTCAACCAGTTCCCTCATTTTTATTAATGAGGAGACAGTCCCAGAAGTTAAATGATTTGCTTAAGCACACTCAGGTAGAAATTGGCAGACCTGGGATTTGAAGTCAGGTCCCTGGACTCCAAACACAGTGTTCTTTCCACTGAACCACAATGCTGAGGTCTCTACAGTCTCTGACATTCATTGAGAATGGTTTAGTCAAAGTGATTAGTTATTTGGTTAAAAAAAAATTCTAGAACAAATTCTATTACCAACAAATTCTAAGGGGCTGTTTTTCTCCAACCAGAGCAGCTGGGATTAAGAGCTCATTCAAAAGCCATTGACTACAACTTGGGGATTCTATTGTAAAGGTATTTCCTGTGAAGAGACTTGACTTCCACTGGAAAAATCCATTTTCCTCTATCCACTGTACAATAAGAAAAAGCAGTAGCTCAGAGTATTTTCCAGCAGCACTTGAGGGCTCATTGATGGCACAAGACCAGCAAATGAAAGGACATCATCTCTAACCAGGGCCTTGGCCCACTCCAACATCAACAAAGACTTAAGTTATGGTTTGTATGCCATTTTATTGGTGGTCACTTCTGACATAACTGAATCAGGATCACAGATTTAGAACTGGATGAAACTTCTAAGATAATCAAATCCCTTAATCCATTCTCATCTTCAAAATGAAGAAACTGAGGACCAGAGAAACTGAGGACCAAGTGATTTGCTCAAGGTCACAAAGATAATAAGTAACAGAGGTCTGCCAACTCCAGATTCCACATTCATTGCATTAAACCCAAAGTTGCTACAACCAGTGGCAATAAGGATTGCTTTGCCCTTATAGGGAATAGGGAAGTTAGATATTTCTGTAATAGTGTGGTTCAATGGAGAGAGTAGAAAGACTTGAGAAAGAGTAGAAAGACTAGTCTTACCAGCATAGTACAATGAAAAGTGTCCTGGATTTGGAGTAAGAAGATCTGGGTTCAAATGCTGACTCTGCAACTGATTAACTATTGGACCTTAGCCAAGTGACCTAATCTCTTTGGGGCTCTCTGTTCTTAATCTCTAAAATGAGGAAGGACAAAATGATGTCGAAAGTGCCTTCCAGTTCCAAATCTATGACCTGTGTGACCATAAGCAAATTAATTCACTTCTCTAGTCTTCCATTTCTTCATATGCAAAATAAGGAGCTTAGACAAGGGATTCTTAAAAGACAAAGATGTGTCTTACAAGGGAACTGATCTCTAAGGCCCTTCTAGCTTTAACGTCAATGATATATTAGTCTTATAATTCTTTTAGATGGGTCCCATTAGAATGTCCTTGAGTCAATATCTACCCCATTCCCAACCTCTGCTTAGTTAAATAAGAAACTAGTTACTGTCCTCTCATGTATTTCACAAAATTATCTTCTCATCTATATCTAAAATGTAGACTGTTATGGTACTCAACATACTCAACATAAGATGAGATTGCTGCCATATAAAAGCTGTAAGGGAGGAGTTGCAAAGATGTTGTGATGTGGCAGATAGACTCTGATTCAGGAAGACCTGGGTTCAAATTCTGCCTCAGATGTATACTAACTTGTGACCCTGGACAAGCCACTAACTTCACAGTGCCTCAGACAACTCTTTAAGACCTGGGTTGAGGCCTAGGGAAACTCCCTCTACCAATGGGCACCTGATCTGCCACAGGTGCCCCTTGGTAAGAGGTATTTTCTCACTGGAAATTCCTGTACTGTTGAGACAGAAACAGGTGAAATGAGAAAAGCCAAGGAAAATTTATTTAAAAACTAGATATAACCATGCAGCTGAGAAATACTTATTTAAGAAACAAAACATAGAAATTGTACGCATAAAGAAATGGAGAGAAAATCCTAGACATAAAAAATTTTTTTCAACCTAAATTCTTTAAGCACCAAAATTTGCTTTTTTTTTTTAAATTTTAAATATTTCATAAAATCTTTCCAAAATGAATTCTATTTCTTTGCTGGTCCATCTTCCTCTCCTTGTCCACTTAAGGTATGTGTTCTTCACAGTTCTATCTTCTGCCTCCATCTCTTTTTTCTTTCCTCTCCCTCATATCACTCAGTAATTACTTTGGCAATCTCATCCATGATCTCATTCATTCTCACAGCTGCAGCTATCACCTCAATGCAGATCATTTCTAAATCTATCTCTAGACCTGCATTTCCAACTGCCTACTACATATTATCAGCTAGATATCCTATCAGCAACTCAAACTCAGCATATTGACCATTTAGTCCAATGCCTAATACATAAAAAGCCCTTGATAAATGCTTGTTCAGGAGAGCTAGGTGGCACAGTGGATAGCGCACAGGGCCTGGAGTCAGGAAGACTTATCTTCCTGAGTTTAAATCTAGCATCAGACATATACTAGCTGTGTGACCTGGGCAATTCACTTAACCCTGCTTGACTCAGTTTCCTCATCTGTAAAATGAGCTGCAGAAGGAAATGACAAACCACTCCAGTATCTCTGCTAAGGAAACTCCAAATGGAGTCACAAAGAGTCGGACAAGTCTGAAAACAAGGACAAATGCTTGTTGATTGATTGACTCAATTTACAATCTTCCTTCCCAGGTATCCATGCTCAAAATCTTCTGATCATTTTGACTCCAACTTCCTCCATTTCCAGTTACCAAATCTTCTTGACCCTACCTCAATATCACTCTTTCTTCTATCGTCTTCCTTTCCTTTTCATTCCTACCACCATCACCTTAAACTCAGGCTATTACTACTTCTTACCTATCTAACTCCAAATGTTTTCAATGACATGGTCAGACTTACACTTTTGGAGAATCAATTTGGCAGCTATGCTGAGGCTAACTTGGAGTGAGGAGAGATCTGAGGCAGAGAGACAAAGGGGCTATTGCTAGAAAGGCTCATTTTAAGTCAGATACTCGTAGATTTTTTTTTTTTAATATTCTTCAGCCAGTTGTTGGTAGTGTCTATGTCAGATACAAGATTTAATTTAATAGGAATGTATATGTATAGCCTATATCAGATTGTGTGCCATCTTGTGGAGGGTGGTGGGGAGGAAGGGGAAGAAAAATTTTAAACTCAAAAGCATATGAAAAGTGATTGCTGATAAATTGCTGATTATTAATAAATTAATAAAAAAAGATACAGGATTTAGATAAAGATAGAAACAGCAAGAGGTATTTAAGAACTGAAATTCTCTGAAGTTTCAAGTAAATTATTAGTTCCTAATTTGATTTTTTTTGCAAGTTTTATTGTTAATAAGATTAAAACCACAAGATTTGAAACGGTTTAACTGACTATTGCAGGAGTAAAATTTAAGAAGCTGCACTAAATTGTATTGAAATCTGTTTTGCAAAAGATTTTAGCAGGGACATCTAAGAATCTGCAACTGATTTGGAACCAGAGATGCAAATCTACTGAAGAGGAGCCCACTTCAGAGCTGCCTTGAAAATGAGATGTATTCCAGAATGTCCAAGAGAAGATGCTTCCAGAGGACCAGACAGCTACAACAGTCATATGACATTCCAGATGAAATGTATTAATTTAATGGACATGGGAAGAGGGTTACTAGGATATAAGGAGACTTGATGTTAGTTAATGTTGTTAATCATTATTATATTGTTTTGGCTTTTTGCTTCATGAGATCTACATTTGCTGAGTTTTCTTAGTTATTTTGACACATGTAAATCTACCCTCTAAAATTAGTCTGTGATTTTAGATACATTTAGTATGGCTTGTGCTATGATTAATCAATCTTGTTAGTTTTACATTAACTAGTCAATAGAAATTGTAAAAAGCCTATGTGAGATTCAGCAAGTTATGGCAGAGACACAACTATCCACTCCAAGAGACCCTATGCCTCAGTTATATATCCAATCATGTTATCCTTAAACCAGTGATATCACCTACCCTGTGTTCTGTGCTTCCCAAAACCTACAAATGGGGAGCTATCCTTTTGCTCATAATCTTTGGCTAGAAATTGAGGCAGCCATTGACCTATCTTGTTCTCAGGTTCACATCCTGTGAATAAAATATTAGCTTGCTCAGATAAATGTGCCTTAGTTTACTTTTTGTTAAATTTCACTCACAACATAACTTACTACCTGTGTAGTCACCTTGGGCAACTCATTTTCCCTCCCTGTGACTGTTTCCTCTACTGTAACATGATAAGGTTGGACTAAATCAGGACTACTTTATCTGAGGTCCATGAACTTGATTTTTCTAATAACTATTTGATGACTACTTCAATGTAATTTATTTCCTTTGAAATAATTTTAATTACGCATTTAAAATATTTAGAAAAAGAGGCCTCAGGCTTCACCACACTGTAAAGGGGTCTATGAAACACAAAATGTTAAGAAGCCCTGGACGAGATGGTCTCTGAAATCTCTTGCAGCTCCAAATTTATGATTCTATGACCACATGTACATACAAACACAGCCACTTTCTCCTCCTCCCTTACCCCTTCACCTCCTTTACTGAGTTCCTACTATGTGCAGGACACTATGTTAATTCTGTAGAGGATATCTACATGAGCAAAACATGGTCACCATGCTTAAGGAGCTTACTGTCTAGTAGGTATGGATAAGACAAGATATAAAATGATTCTCATACAAGACAGAATGTGTTGGGAGGCATACAAGAGGTGCAAAGAAGGCTATAGTAATTTAGAGGAAATAGCTCAGCTCTGACCTGGGCTTGTAAGGACTGGTCATGACAGGCTTAGAATTCTTGGAGTAGAGCCGTGAGGTATGAACAAGATTTCAACATGCCAAGGAGGAAGGCATGGTGAAAACCAAAGTGCAAAAAACCAGGATATGTTTGAGAAATGGCTGGTGGTGGAGGTAAGAAGGGGAGTACAGAGGTAAGCTTCACATGCTTTAGATTTCCTTTACGTTATCCAGAGTGTCCAGCAAAAACAAAACAAAACAAAACAAAAAAAACCTCTTGCACTAAGGAGTAAGACTGAAGAAATGCATGAGAATGAATTATTGGAACATTGCTGAAATCCTGGAATGATTTTACATCCAATAACTGAAATTCTGCAATGGTTTTACAATCAATTCAACCTGATGAATATATTAAGTGCCAACTTAATACACTGTACTAGATTCTGGGGGATAAAAAGAAAAAAGGCAAACCCTATCCTCAAGGAACTTAACATTCTATTGATTTTTCGAGATGATTTTTTCAGTAATATCCAACTTAAATAGGTGTTTCTTTTATGTCTACCACACTTGTAAAATATGATGCAAGATTCTGTTTTTCTTCTCTGGAAAAGGAGAGATAGAGAGATTAATGACTGCTAAAAAGTCCCATGGAGTCAATTAATGCAAAGACTTCTCCCCAGGGAAAATCCACAAAGAGGGAAGCCTCCTCCCCACTTTGCCTCTTTCTCTATGCATTAATTTCTTGTGAGGTATTAAGGGCCTCCAAGCAATATATGGAGTAGAAAATGACAAAACTTAATACTTTCATTTTTCCAAGACGACATTTCTCCCTCTTCCAAAAAAAAAAAAAGCAAGCTCTTAATCAGAGCCCTACCCTGAAGCTAGATAGTAGGGAATTCCTTGTAATTGAATAGTTCCTGCAATTGAGGGTTGGGAGATAGAAGAGAGAAACATTGAAGACATATACCTTTTAATGACTTGACTAATCTGAACTGATGACCCAGTGATTAAGCCTGGTGGGGAGAAACATAGTCCTGAGACTGCCTATCTATGGAGAGGTGGTGTGCCCTAGAGCAAAGAACACTTGCACTAGAGCCAAGATACCTACACCTAGGTGACAATCCTATTTCAGATTCGTAAAGCTATGTGAAATGGGGCAAGCCACTGTAGTCTCCTCTTTTTTTAGATTCCTTACCTGTAAAATGGAGATAACAATGCTCATATTAGGGGCAGTTAGGTGACATAGTGCATAGAGCACTGACCCTGGAGTCAGAGTTGAAATCTGGCTTCAAACATTTACTAATTACATGACCCTGGGTAAGTCACTTAAGCTCTCTGCCTGCCTCATTTTCCTCAACTGCAAAATGGGGATAAAAATAGCACCTATATGTAGCAGGGTTATTGCAAGGATCAAATGAGATAATATTTATAGTAGGTATTATATAAATGCTAGTTATGATTATCATTATAATAGTATTACATCAGAGGGTTATGAAGAATATACTTTGAAAATATTCAATTTGGTCCTGACCTATAATTTCACACATATGAGAAGCTTTCAGTAAAGAAACTCCCTTTACTGATGTAGATCTACAATTATTTTGTAATTTAAGGTCTTAGAGAGTTGTCTGGGTTAAGTGACTTGGCCAGGTTCACACAGCCAGTATTGTTAGATAGAATTTGAATACGGGTCTTAATTCTGAGACTATCTCTCTAGTTATGAGACCATCTCTCTAGTTAAAAGGCCATGCTGCCTCTTGATAATATGAAAGTATGTTATTAATATACATTAAAGTACACCCCAGCAAATGAAAGCCCCTTCAGATGTCACTCAGTGATTCTTCTCCATTTCTCCCCAACCACTTATCCTCCAGTACCTAGCCCTAAAGGGGTCCTATAGAAGGCAAGTTCTGGTTCCAGTTCCACCATCTCTGTGTGGAATTGAGCAAAGCATTTCCCTTCCCTGGAAAGTGAAGGAGTTGGTTGAGAGGGTTCTAAGGACCTTCCTGGCTCTAATACGCTCCAATTCTAACCCATACTAGTCCCATCATCCTTCTTTCCACGGGGCTATGCCGTCCACCTAGCACTGGAAGGGACCTGAAAGGCTCTCTAATCCAAGCCCCTCATTTTACAGATGAGGAAAACTGAGGCTCAGGGAGCAACCTGTTGAAAGGTAGTAAGCATGAGAGAGAGAATCTGAAGCCAAGTTGTTGGATTGTAAAGTTAGTTCTCTTTCTTCTGCCTGTCTCTAAAATCAATCAATCAAGCAGAATTTATTAAATGCCTATTATGTGAAGAAAGCACAGAAAAGCAGAGTAGCTTTGAAAATGATGTATAGTATTTATTATACAGTTTAAAAAAAACAGTGTGAAATGGAAATTCATGGTTTTATATTGAGTCCTCCTTTTATGCTGTGCTATATATATGGAAATGTTCTCCTTTTTTTGTCTTTAGGTTCAAAATGAATAAAAAATTTTTAAAAAGAAACAAAAAAAAATGCCTATTAAGTGTCAAGGCAGCTAGGTGACACAGTGGATAAAGTGCCAGACCTGTACTCAGGAAGAACTGAGTTCAAATCTGGCCTCAGACACTTACTAGCTGTATGACCCTGGGCAAGTCACTTAACCCTGTTTGCCTCAGTTTCGTTATCTGTAAAATGAGCTGGAACAGGAAATGGCAAACCACTCCAGTATCTTTGCCAAGAAAACTCCAAATGGGGTCATGAAGAGTCAGACACAACTGAAACAACTGAACAGTAACTACTTTACTAGAAGGTAAAATACAAAGACAACAAAAGTCCTTATAGTCAAGGAGCTTACATTCTATTAGGAGAAACATATATATACACATACATATATATGCATGTATACATACATCACATATACATATATACAATGATTCATGGATGTGTATGTATACATGCATATATACACACGCGTGTGTGTGTGTGTGTGCGTGCGCGCACGCGCATAATTGGGAGGTAGGGCAGATTTATGATTTCATTGAGCAGGGAGCTCCAGGTGAGGAAAATGCAGATCAGCACCTGATCTGCAACTTAATAAGTCTTAGAAAGTTGCTTTGGGCACTGAAAGGTTAAATGATTTGCCCAGGGTCACATAGCCAGTATGTGCCAGAAAAAGGACTTGAACCTTGGTTTTAGAACTGTTGTTTGCCTTTTTTATCCAGTGCTTAGCACAGCCTCTGGAATATTGCTAAATATTAATTGTCAATATGGACATTAATAAATAACTTAATAAAATAAATAGATTAATAAAATTAAGGTTTTTGACTGACTACGTATGAGGCCAGTGCTCTATTCAGTATGATAGCCTGCCTGTTTTGAACTTTAAAGCCAGATCTTCCTACTCTGATCTCTAACTATTATCCCACATGACCTTTCTGTAAAATGTATACATAGTAAAAACAAGGCAATTTGTAGGAGGGGAGTGGAAAGGAAACAAGCATTTATTAAGCACTTACAAAAGAAGAATTCCTTAGGGGGTCTCTAAGCCAAGGATGGACAACTTCCTGTCAGGTATGTTGAAGAAAGGATTCTTGTCAAATACAGTTTGGGATCCATGATCTCTGAGTTCCCTTCAAACTCTGAGGTCCTGTGATTATGGGATGTGGGTTGAACCTGACTCTATCACTTTTCCAGGTATCTTGGGAAACATTATCCTAAGTCTCCTCATCTATAAAATGGGGATAAACAAATCTACCCCACAAAGTTCTTGTGAAGATCAAATAACCCCATATGTGTGAGAGTGCTTTGTCAATAGATAGACCTATGTAAGTGTGAGCTGTTAATTGAGGCAGAAATTCATTGCCAACTTGCAGAAGTTTGTGGAATGTTTTTAGATAACAAATTCTATCCAAAAGGCATGCAAAATTTCAAGAAAACAAAGCAGCAGACATCGGAGAATGTCAGGGATAGAAGAAATCTTAAAGTTCATCTGGTTCATCTCCCTCATTTTTCAGAAAAAGGAAACCAAAGCCCAGTAGGGTTAAATTCATTACTCAAAGCCACTTCGGTGAAAATGGCTGAGATAAGATTCAACCCCAGGTGTTCTGATTCTATCTATTGTACCACTCCGAAGTCCTTACTTTACAGTTGAGGAAACTGAGGCCCAGAGAGGCTAAATGATGACATCTTCTGCCTCCTTATGAAACTATCATAGGGTTAGAGATGTAGAGCAAAGGTCATTTACCAATTGCCTCATTTTACAAATGAGAAAATTGAGGCTAAGGGAGGATTTAGTTAGGCTCAAAGCCATAGTAACAGCAGAGCTGGAATTCAAACCCAGGTTCTCTGACTGCAAAGCCCAGGATTTTTCTTCCTACTACATCATGTTGCTGAGGAGATGGAGAGGATGAGCAAATGCAATAGACCTGATGTCTGACCCCACCCTCCTCAAAGGAATTTAACACCCAGTCTCATTCCTGGACAAATGTTTGAATCTTCTCCAAAGGTAGGATCAAAAGTAGCAGTGAGCCATAGTTTAAATACTGCTACTAATTTCTTGCCTAATAAAAATCTGACAACACAAGAATTCAAGAAAAGAAACTTTTGAAGACAATTTCCTATACCTATACTCCATAAAATAACACTTAAAGATACAGCTAATAGTCAAAACCTGGCAGTCTAAAGAAGTAAGTGATAATATTTTTAAAGATCATTTTTCTCTAAGATGTCCACATATATAAGTAGCACATTTATACTGCTTTATAATTCATAAAAGAACTCTAGATATATAATGTAACCTATATTTTTTGGGGGGGGCGGTGAGGCAATTGGGGTTAAGTGACTTGCCCAGGGTCACATAGCTAGTGAGTGTTATATGACTGAAGCCACATTTGAACTCAGGTCCTCCTAACACCAGGGCCAGTACTCTATCCAAAGCGCCACCTAGCTGCCCCTTTTATTTTTTTATTATTAAAAAAAATTTTTTTTTTGAAGTCTAACCATTATTATTCCCATTTTATAGGCAAGGAATCTTAGGCTCAGAAAGGTGAGAGAACTTGCCCAAAATCAGAAATCTGGTAAAGGAAAAGTGACTTGCCCAGGGTCACAAAGCTAATGATGAGTTTTCCTGAATCCAGGCCCACTGCTCTATCCACTGTGCCTGACCAATTACTGATCTCCTTCCACTTCAGGAACTCTGTTGCCTCTTAGCCCTTTAACCAAGTCCAAGTTTTACAGAACAAATCGTTTCATTAAGGGGATTTGTTCTGTGAAGTTTGGATTCAGTCAAAGGGCCACACTTGAGGACCTAGAGGGCCACATGCAGCCTCAAGGCCGCAGGTTCCCCGCTCCTGTCTTAACCATCTATAACCTATCTCTGATCTCCCTTTCCAGCCTTCTTACGCATTATTCCCTTTCATAGTCCAGCCAAACTGCTCTTGCTGCTCCTAACACATGACACCCTTTGCACTGGCCGTCCCCCTGTGCCTAGAATACATTCTCTCTTCAACTCTGCCTCTCAGAATCCCTATCTCTTCACATCTCCATTTAAGCACCATCCTCAAATAAAGCATTTTCTCATTCCCACCTTGCTCCCAGGTACTAATGCCTCAGCACCAAAAATATTGTATATACTGTATTGTATATAAATATGTAAATGTTGTCTCCCCTGGCAAAATTTAAGCTTCTTGAAGGAAAGGATTATTTCATTACATTGTGTTCCTAGGGTCTAACACTGGCACATACTAGACACATAATAAACTTCCTCTTGTTTGATTGAAGGCTCTCCATCTGGTAGGAGCTAAGCAAACACATTCTGGTAAATTAATTAGTCAAGTTCATCTAGGCAGAAGTGGCTGAGACAAGATTCAAACCCAGGTGTTTCGATTCTGTCCAGTACCACTGCAACCCCCTTACTTTACAATTGAAGAAACTGAGGCCCAGAGGGGTTAAATGTCTTGTCCCATAGAGTTAACAGACTGAGTAATTTGGGGTTCTCACAAAGGTACTTCTTACTACTTTGTAATAGAAAAATGTTTTACATTAGATGCTCATTAGACACCCTGCTTTTCTGCTGAGTTTTTCAAATCTTCAAGACATCCAAAGGAGGTCTTCCACTCTGCTAAAAAATGAAGGTAGAAAAACAGTTCTTCCATATGCTCTTGACAAAAATGCAGACTCCAGGGCATAGGGTAGGCTCTGAGCCTGGAATGCAGAGTGCACATTGGTGCCGGTTGGCTGGGCCAAGGCAGATTCTGCCATCAAATCATCTGGCTTCCCCTTAGCTCTGCTTACTTCTATTTACATTTAGAGTCTATTTCCCATAGGAAGTCTGAACTGACAGAAAGGAGGACTGTTTCATGGGATTTTTGTTCAAAGAGTACATCCCAGCAAATGAAAGCCCCTTTCCACTGTGGCAAATCAGAAATTTCAAAAAATGTTACCAAGTTTCCTCTCTGTCTGCTTTACTTGACATCCACCTTGACCTCCAAGCAGATCCTCAGAGATCTCAGGTCTGTGCGTAAGCACACAGTGACTATTGTACTTAAAATCAGAAACCAGAAATTAAGCATAGGCATAGCTATCTACCGAGAGGCAGTGTGGTATGGTGGATAACAATGAACCTAGGTTCAAATCCTACCTCTGAGCTTCAATTAATTTCACAAGCAATAATTAAATTTTGTTTTTGTTGTTAAGTCATATCCAAGCCTTTGTGACCCCATTTGGAGTTTTATTGGCAAAGATACTGGAGTGGTTTGGCATTTCCTTCTCACTTCATTTTACAGATGAGGAAGCTGAGGTAAACAGGGAGAAGTGACTTGCCCAAGGTCATGCAACTAGTAAGTGTCTGAGGCTAGATTTGAACTCAGATCTTCCAGACTCCAGGCCCGGGTACTCCATCCATTTCACCACATAGCTGCCCAATAATTAATTACCTACTGCACATTAGGCACTGCGCTAGAAACCAGGGATACCAACATTCTTTAAAAGTACTTGCCCTCAAGGATTTTACATTCCATTGGGAGAGAAGCAGTATCTACACAGATAAGTAAACAAAAAGCAGTAAAGGTGTGTGGGGATGGTGGGGTGGGAGTGGGGAAGTGACTAACATTTGATGGAATCAGGAAATGCTTCTTGTAGAAGGTAGCCTAGAGTTGAGTCCTGAAGTTAGGGGTTCCCAGAGGTGAGATTGAAGACAGAGAATAATCCAATCAAGAGAGACCATGCAAGGGCAAAGGTCATGTTCAGGGAACATCACCCAGTACAGTTTGACTGGAAGGTAAAGTGCTAGAATGCACATAGTGGAATAACTTGTATTCAGCCTGGAAGGATAGGTTGGAGCCAGGTGGTAAAGAGCCTTCAATGTCAAACAAAAGCTTATCTCACTGTGTGACCATGGCCAAGTGAGTCAGCCTTCTGTAACATGGGCATAATACAATGCACAGAGCAGACACACAGTATGCAAAGTACTTTGCCATCTTTAAAGCCTAATAGCAATGCCAGTTATTAATTATTATATAGACAAAATTCCTATAATGGTGATAATCTTGTAACTGTTAATACAGCAACAAGCTGTTTTTTTTCCCTAAAATGAAGCATTTTTCCTAGTTGGGCATGATGAATAAACCACAGAAGCAAAGGTATTACCACCTAAGGAAATAGTTGGGAAATTCAGGCTAGAGAAACCAAGATGAGCATCTCTCTTCACATCACACAATCACATGCAATTACAAATCTATAACTAAAGGGACCTCACACAGGTCAGTTAGTCCAATCTCCTCATTTTACAGATAAGGACACTGAGGCCCAGAGGGGTTAAATGACTTGCTCCAAATCACACAGATAATGTTGACTGAAGAAAAAAAACCAGCCAGTCTGTCAACTAGCCTTTATTATGCCAGCCACTGCAGTAAGTGCTGGATTTGAACCTAGGTCCTCTGATTCCAAATCCATCCCTCTCTTCTCTGTATCATACTAATTTTAATGGAAATGCCTAGAAAAAAATGAAGACTTATAAGATGCTCACAACTTTTCATTTCTTTGCATCATATCCTAAGTCATCTCTTTTATAATGACTCTCCTATCACACCTCTAAATAAAGCTGGAGAAAAATACAAACTATTAAATAAATTCTCTCCTAACAAATACTTAAAAGAACCATGTTGTCCTATTTCTTAATACTACGTAAAATTCATGGTAGAGATTTTTTTTAAATTAAGAAAAGGTATTCAATTCAAGTAACATTTGTGAAGCTCATTCTCTGAGCATAACCCTATACTATTAGGTGGAGAAACTTACTGAAAAAGTGGACTGGGGGAGGGCATACAAAAATATAGTATGCACACAGGCTCTGGTTGTGTTTAACATCTGTCAGCTGCTAATAACTGCAAACCAACCAAAGGATATATTCAAACAAGTGATACTTTCAGTTCCAAATCTACTCCCATAAACCCAGGGTGTCTCACTTATTAACCTGGAAAGAGGAATCAGACTGACCCGTTAGTGAATTTGGGAAATGCCTGAACATTCCACAACCCTCAGAGGAGACTAAAGACTAATTCAGGCTGGCTTACCAACCCTGAACAGAAACCACAGTACACAGGCATAGGAAACATTTTTGTAAAGCCTGTCATATGAAGGTTAGTAGGGACCAAGAAATGATAAAAAGGCTTCTGTTCTCTGAAAGTAGACCCTTAAGCCAAATTACCAACTCAGAAAAAATGAGGGATTTTCTTTCTTTTTCTTTTCTTTTTTTGTTGGGAGGTGAGAAGAGGGGTGGTAGTGGTAGAGAAATCCACTAGCAGATCACTCATCAAAACCCTAGGACTAATCTGATAGAGAACGGTTGAACAGATTATGGTCTATGAATGTAGTGAAATTCTACTGTACAAAAAAAATGATGAAAGACTTCATTTTCCAATCAACTGCGCTCCTCTGGACTTCTGTCACACACACACCCCCCCTCCAGTTGCAGAGTCCTTTTCCTCCTCTCCTCTTTCCAGCTTCCTTTTGTATACTATATTCCCTCATTTGATTGTCAGCTTCTAGAGGACAGGGATTGTATTTTTTTTGTATTGGTATCTCCAGTGATCAGCATAGTGCCTGGCACATAGTAGGTGCGTTATAAATGTTTATTGACTGACAGAGAGCAACAATAGCATTGTAATGACAAATAAAGAACCTCAAAAAACTTAAGAACTCTGATCAATGCAAAGACTAAACCATTATTCCACTGCACTGGTAACAAAGCATACTTCCTATCTCCTAACCAGACAGGTAATGGATTCAGTGCATAATATGATTTTTTGGGCATGACCAACATGAGAAATTGTTTTGCTTAACTATGCATATGTTACAGGAACTGTAGTTTTCTCTCTTTTTTTTTTTCTCCAAGAGTTGAGGAGGTGGGAGAGAGAGAAAATAGATTTTTAAATTAAATTAAAATTTTAAATTAGTGGTCACAACAAGCCAGAACAATGTCTGGACTTTTTTAAAAGTGCCTTATGCAAACTAACCCCTGTTCCTTAAACAATATTTTCATGCCAAGGACAGTCATTTACATGCAGCCTTGGGAACTGCAACCATTCAAATGAAAAGATGTAATTATTATGCCAAATAAGAGCTGATGGAAAATCTTTATTCATACCAGCTGATGTTTTCATGTTTAACATAATATTTAGGTACAAAAGCTGCAGGAGTACTCTCAGAGCTATTCACAAGCCTTGCCATTTAACTGATAAAATCATAGAATGATGGTGCTCAAAAAAGATCAGAGAAATAATCGAATCCAACCTCTTCCTTTTTACAAAGAGAAAACGGAGGCCCAGAAGGATAAAGATAGCTTGTTCAACATTAAGATAAGGCAAATAAATGGTCAAGACTCCAGCCCAGGTCTCCGGACTCCCAGAGCAATATTCTGTCTGTATAGGCACAGCAATAGGCCTCTATCATCAGAAACTAACCCTTGTGAATGCTATAACTCCATAAAACATGGCATTGGTCAATGGAAAGACCAAACCATTCCCACAAAATTAGAGGTCCTGAGGCTAGCCAATCAAAAGTTTCAGTTTGTTCTGAGCCTAGTAACAATAGCAGCAATGTTGCTCTTACAAAAACATGATTTGAGCCTTATTGGCAACAACCACTCATTTCTATAGCACTTGGGGACATACAAAGCACTTTCCTCAAAATACCTGTGTCAGACAGGTACTAAAGCCCATTAGCCATTTTATAGGTGGTGGTGCAATGGATAGAGCATCAGGTCTGGAATAAAGAAGACTCGTCTTCATGAATTCAAATCCAGCCTCAGACACTTACTAGTTATGTGACCACAGGCAAGTCATTTAACTCTGTTTCAGTTTCTTCATCTATAAAATGAGCTATAGAAGGAAATAACAAACTACTCCAGTATCTTTGCCAAGAAAATCTCAAATAGACCACAGAGAGTCAGACACAAATGAAAAAAAAACAAAACAAAACAATACTTAACAACGAAATAGATGGGGAAACCAAGGCTCTGACTAGGTGACTTGATCTTTAGTGTGGTACAATGGGAAGAGCTCTACTTTTGGAGTTAGAAAAGCTGACAGTGATCCCTACAGGTGCCAAATCAATTTTCCTAATTCATCTCCGAGGACACAGTATTCAACTGTAGCTATAATATTGCTACCCTCAAGACTCTCAGCATGCTGATTTAGTGAGTCATGCCATCCATAAGGCAGTCTTAGACATCTGTCTTCCAAGCCCATCACATAAGAGTTTAATGCAGCAGCTGGCAGACCATTCTTCCTAAAGTTAACATGACAGCATAGGGTCCTTAGTATCTTAGAACCAGAAAAAGAGATTCAGAAATCTTTTCAAGCAATCCTCCCATTTTACAGTTGAGGAAAATGAGGCCCAGAGAGGGGGAGTGATTTGTCCCAACAAGAAGTTTCACAGGATTAGAGTGCTGGACTTTGAAGTCAAGAAGAATTGAATTCGAATCCTTCTTTAAACACTAGCTGTGCAACCCTGGACAAGTCACTTAAATTCTCAACATCTCTAAAGTTGAGTTTGTTCAGCTTTAAAGTAGAGATAATAAGCATCAGCTTCATAGGATCATTGTGAAGACTGAATGAGGAGTACTTTGCAAGGCTTGCTTTGCAAGCTTTAAATCCCTATATGTTGTTCGGTCATTTTCAGTCATGTCTGACTCTTTGTGACCCCATTTGGGGTTTTCTTGGCAAAGATATTTGAGTGGTTTGCCATTTCCTTCTCTAGCTCACTTTACAAATGAGGAAACTGAGGCAAAGTTAAGTGACTTGCCCAGGACCACACAGCTAGTAAATATCTGAGGCCACATTTGACCTCAGGTCTTCCTGACTCCAGGTCTGATGCTCTATCCACTGCACCACCTAGCTGCCCCTAAATCCCTGTATAAATGCTAGCTATTATCATCATCACATTATGGCCCACATAGCTAGTTGGCAATATAGGTGAAACTAGAGCACCCTGGTCTCTTCTCTCGATCCCTTCTACACAGTATTCAGTTTGCTACAGTCTCCAGTGTTCCACTCTCAGTTGGCACAATGCAGACAATACTGCTCTGTCTTGCACCAAACGTTTCCATTTAGAAAATCGAAGGGTTGTTTTCCCCTATGTTCTTCCCCAAGGATGCCTTTTTGTCTCTGAACCAGATACCACTGATATCACTTGAACACATACCATGAGGCAAATTCTTTGCCAGGACATCTTAAATTCATTGCCTGACAAGGATTTGAATGTGATTATGCCTTAAACTGAACCCTCTATATTTGTCTTTTTCACCAACTGGGCATTAATAAATTTTGCAGTTTACCAATCCATTCCCTAATTGTTCCCACCCCCAGCTACTTCCCCTTACCTTACTGGACTTAGAGTCACTAAGACGTGAATACAAATCTTTCCTCAGTCACTAGCTGTGTGATCCTAGGCAAGTCACTTAACCTCCACCTGCCTCAATAGCCTCATCTATACAGTAGGGATAATAATAGCACCTACCTCCCAAGGGTGGTTGTGAGCATAGAACGGAAATAATATTCGTGAAGTGCTTTGCAAACTTTCAAGAGCTATGCAAGTGCTAGCTATCACCATCACCATCATCATCTTAATCCTTATTACATTTGTCATCTCAATGTATAGATATTGATCGGTTCAGCAATAGAATGGGCATAGTAGAAATATTGGATTTAGAATCAAAGGATTTCTGAGTTCAAATTCCAGCTGTGCTTCTAAACTATCTTTGTAGGTAACACAACCTCTGTAAGCCTCAGTATCCTCTTCTGTAAAATGAGGGGCTTAGGTAAGATGACCTCCAAGGTGTCTGATCTTAGGTCTGGGTCATTTTCTATCTGTTGTTGTTTAGTGTTTTGTTTTGTTTTTTCCCAGGTGTGTCCCACTCTTCATGACCCCATTTGGTGTTTTCTTCACAAAGATATTGGAATGGTTTATCATTTCCTTCTCCAGCTCATTTTACATGACAGAGCTAAGGCAAACAGGGTCAAGTGACTTGTCTAGGGTCACACACAGCTAGTAAGTATCTGAGGCTGGATTTGAATTCAGGTCTTCCTGACTTCAGACCTGTTGCTTTATCCTCTGTGCTATCTAGCTGCCCATGTAGACAGGGCAAATCACACACACACAAATCTTTCCAGCATTATTATGAGGGAGAAATCATAGGCTAGAGCAGGAAAGCAGCCAGAAAGTAAGTAGGATTGGAGGAGTAGTGGAAGAGGGGGAGTAGCATTCCCACCCTTCTGCCTCAGTGCTGCTGGTGACATTTTCTTTTCTTTTCTTTTTCTTTCTTTTTTTTTTTTTTTTTGATTTTTGGGGAGGCAATCAGGGTTAAGTGACTTGCCCAGGGTCACACAGCTAGTAAGAGTCAAATGTCTGATGCCAGATTTGAACTCAGGTTCTCCTGACTCCAAGGCTGGAGCTCTATCCACTGCATCACCTAGCTGCCCGCTGGTGATGTTTTCTCTGGCTGCCCCACGTTGCCTGAAATGCTCTCTTCCTCATCTCTACCTCATGGAGTCCCCGGCTTTCTTCAAGTCTTGGCTAAAATCCCACCTTCCAAATGTGGTCTGGGATACAGAGGTAAAGCTAGATTTTGTAACCAGCCATGAGGAAAAACATCTGAAGGTGGCTGTTTGACCCAGCACAGATGGAAGGAAGCCAAAGGAGGTGACAGTTTTTCATCCATTGGCTATGTCAAATTCAGAGGTAAAGTTGATGAGATGATAGTTTATAACAGCTATGGTAAGTTTGATTGTCTCTTCAGGGATCCATGATGGTATAAGAGTAAGTGTACTCCTGGATATTGGGGGGGAGTACTTTGTATCTTCCATTCTTCCTATATTTTCATAGTAAATATCCCTCTGCAAAACTAATTGAAGTTAAATAACTTTTAAACTGAAGTTTAAATAATTAAGGCACTAATCCCCTGATCCCCCTTAATTCTAGTGCCTTCCTTTTGATTATTTCTAACTTATGTGGTCTATATCTTGTTTTTATATAGCTGTTTGCATGCAGTCTCACTCCACCCCTGCCCATTAGATTTTGAACTTGAGAGCAAAGCCTATTTCTTTGTATCTCTAGTGCTACAGTGACCGGAATAAAGTAGGCACTTAGCAAATGTTTACTGAATGAATAAATGAACAAATGAATATATATCAATGTGCTTCAGATCTCTTGAGCACCACTGCCCCCAAATTCTCCAAAGCAGCTCCCTCCCTCACTCCCTACGAAGGCATCCTGCCAATTAGGGGCCCTGATGTCTCCCACCCCTCTAGAGCTCTCATGGACAGATATCATCAGTAGTGGGCTGGCTGAGTAAAAGATCTTGTAGAAAAGATCAGAAAACCTCCCAACCCCCTCAACTCCCCTGCCTCCTCAAAAAGATAAATAAGAAAAAGATAAAACCATGCATAGGTCAACAAGCAAACATCCTCTCCATTTTTATTCTTAAGAAATTTGGGTTAAACTTGCCCCCTTACTTGAAACGGAACCTAGGGGTTAAACTGTCCTCTAAATCAGCCAATATTCCCCCCTCACATCTCATCTCATATTGTGTGCTTATCACATTTTTTAAGAGAATCAAGCAGTGTGGGGCAGCTAGGTGGCACATTGGATAGAGCACTGGCCCTGGAGTCAGGAGGACCTGAGTTCAAATCCAGCCTCAGACACTTGACATTTACCCGCTATGTGACTCTGGACAAGTCACTTAACCCCAATTACCTTACAAAAAAAAAAGGAGAGAACCAAGCAGTGGTAGAAGGACATTAGTTTGGGAAGTGAGATGTGGGGTGGGAATTGGGGTGATGAACAAGGGCTGCCGAAGGCTACAGAAACCCCTCAATTACTTACTCTTCCCACCATCCCTACAGCATAAGCTACACTGAAGTCCATTTTTCCCCTTCAGACAGGACTATGCATTTTGTTAGGACAATCAGAGGTCTAGAAAAGATCTTATATCACTTAATCCAACCTTTCCTCCTCCCTAAATTTACAGATAAAGAAATTAAGTCAGTTACCAAAAAAAAAGGGAATTAGCATTCCCCCAGTCACCCATCTAGCAAAGTGTCAAAGAATTCAAACATTCCAATGCCAAGTCCACTGCTTTTGAGTGGCAGAACTCCTCTGAGTTTGTCTGTTCATCTGTAAGACAGAGGTCATAATACTTAGACGACCTTCTCCACAGTATTGTGGTGAGTCATGTAAATGTGGTGAGTAAATGTAAAATGATCTCTAAATGTAAACTATTACCAAATATATGGTGCAGTACAGTGAAAAGGGGGCTGGATTTAAACTCAGAGAATCCAGATTCAAATCCTGACTCTGACATTGACACCTATGTCTCATCTGGATAAAAGAAGGCCTCAGCCTGGAATGCGTCTGTGGTGCCTGCCAGCTTTAAATCGACTCTTATCACTATTTTTCCAAAACAAGGAAGCAGAACAAACAATAACCAGATTCTGAGCACACACAGAAACTGTCACACACTTTTAGAAAGGCCCCAGGCTGAGACTGCTCATTTCTTAAGGGGAAGAAGGGAGGAAAGTGGTAGGAGGATGTTTGGCTATTAACTTCAAACCCAAAACTTCCTCCTGGGCTTCAGGTTAGAGTGTTATCATGTTTAAGGGAAATGTTTGCTTCACAGATTAGATTACGGCATCTGGTCTAAGATAGATAACATGCAGTTTCTCAGGAATCCAGGAGTCAGCCCTAATGTGATTTCGTTTTAGAAGAGGATCAATATTTGGCCATCAGCAGCTTTAAAGACAGGGATCACACATCTTCACATTTCACATATGTATTTCATATGTATATACACACACTATGGAACTAAGCAGCGCAATAATTAAGCAAGACAGAAACTAAGACTGAGGTGCCAGCTAAGTGGTATGGGGTGAGTTCAAATGCTGCCTCAGATACCAGCGATTCGACCCTGGGAAAATCAATAAATCTCTCTCAGCCTCAGTTTCCACATCAGGAAAATAGGGATAATAATAACACCTACC
This sequence comes from Vombatus ursinus, assembly GCF_900497805.2. NCBI lineage: Eukaryota > Metazoa > Chordata > Mammalia > Diprotodontia > Vombatidae > Vombatus > Vombatus ursinus. The sequence continues at coordinate 5,457,304 of NW_020954604.1, read as the reverse complement.
TTACATGTTACGTAGGATCAAATTCTATGACACATGTGAAACATTTTACAAACCTCAAAAGATTATAATAAATGTCAGATATCATCATTATCATCATGTCCATATAAACCATAGTACCATTAAATGACAGAGCTAGAAAGGACTTTTAGAGATTCAATTCATTTTTTTAAAAAAATTACTTAGTATTGCCCTAGGTGCCAGGAATACAAAGACAAAACAAAACAGCTCCTGCCTTCATGGAGCTTAATAAGCAAACAAGCAGTATGTACTAAGCACTTTCAAAGGGGAGGGAGGGAGTTGGTAAAGAAGGGCTTATGGAAAGAAATGATGAGCAGGCAGACTTCAGAAAAACCTGGAAAGACTTACATGAACTGATACTGAGTGATGTGAGCAGAACCAGGAGAACACTGTGCAGTCACAGCAACATTGTGTGATGACTGACTTTGATAGACTTACCTCCTCTTAGCAACGAAAGGATCTAAGACAACTCCAAAAGACTCGTGATGGAAAATGCTATTTACATCCAGAGAAAGAACTATGGAGTCTGAATGCAGATGGAAGCTTACTATGTGTGCTCTCTCTCTCTCTTTTTTTTCCCCACTTTTTCTTTCTTGTAGTTTCTACCACTGGTTCTAATTCTTCTTTTCAACATGACTAATGTGAACATATGTTTAATATGAATGTATATGTAGAGAATATATCAGATTGCATGCTGTCTTGGGGAGAAGAAAATTTGGAACTCAAAATCTTATGGAAGTGAATGTTGAAAACTAAATATAAATTAATTAATTATTTTATAAAGGGGGGGCATGTAAGGGAGGTGGCACTGGAGGTATTCTAAAGGCTAGGGCTGGAAAAGTCCTTACATTCCAGGCAAAGGGGTATAGAGATGGCAGATGGAATATCCCATTCAGGTAACAGCTACCAGTCAAACACTATCCTTTTTCATAGGTGGGGGAAGCCAAGGCCCAGAGCAGGGGTGGGAAACCTGCAGCCTCGAGGCCACATGTGGACCTCTAGGTCCTCAAGTGTAGCCCTTTGACTGAATCCAAACTTCACAGAACAAATCCCCTTAATAAAAAGATTTGGTCTATAAAACTTGGACTCAGTCAAAAGGATGCACTCAAGGACCTAGAAGGCCACATGTGGCCTCGAGGCCATAGGTTCCCCACCCCTGGATCAGAGAAACTCAATTTCTCCACTGTGTTCGATAGGGATGAGATTAGAAGAATTGAACAACTAGAAGAAACATCCTTAATTTCTGAACTTCACGATCATGCTTCAGTTACAGTCTTACCCTGGAACCTCCCTTAGTGCTTGGCGCCTCTTCAACTAGGAACATCTATTAAACTCTGCCAGATATAGAATATCCCCAACCAAGCTACTACCCCACCCTCGCCTTCTCCCATTGAGAGTTTCTCCTAAGGGCTTCCATTTTGTGAAGAGGTTCAAGCTGGTCAGCCTTCAGGTCTATCCCAGCCTTATTCCTGACTGTCCTGATTTCAAAACCATACCCACTGCACTGGATAACTTCATCTTTGCTCCTCTCCCTCCTTTTCACTTCCCTTTGGGGTGCTGTCTTCCCCCATTAAAATGTAACCTCCCTGAGGGCAGGGAAAGTCTTCCTTTTTGCTTCTATTTGTAACCCCAGCACCTAGCATAGGGGCTGGCATAATACAGAGTAAGCACTTGATAAACGCTTGTTTACTTCTTTTCTTCCTTCCTCCTGACCTTCAAGACAGTGTGCTCTCTGATCCATCATAAGAGCTTCCATAATAAGACTTCAGAAATCAGAGGTGATTTTTTTTCTTGCCAGAAGAAAAATTTCTGCTTTTGATGTTAATGATAACCATTTTATAGCTGGCAACCTTACCTTAGTCCTTTAAATTTAGAAGCTGCTTAGCCATGCATGTGTCTGTAAGCTAAATCAGAATTGCCCATTAAGTTAATACACCTAAAGAAAAGTATTCCTGTTGGCCTAACCTTCTCAACCTTATATGCAGATTTCTTTGGAATGAAACCATCCTAGGGGAGCATTTAACACTGTTATCAAAACGCATACATTTATTGGACTTTATTTAGGTGCCAGTGACCAGTAATAAGCATAAAACTGAAAAGGACCTTTATCCCAGGAGGGTAATGTTCATCCTAATGAGCAATAATCAGAATGCATTTAGGTTAAAGAGTATTTCAGCAAAAGTAAAGGCTAAATCTATTTACTTAACTAGATTAGGAGGAATAGGCAGCTAGCTCAGTGTGCAATCCATATAGAGGTACAAGGTTAGTAGTCCCCATTCTCCATCAGCAGAACAAGCACTCAGTGATTTATCCTAATGGCAATGAGGCATTTAGTCCTATATAGAGGGTTCCAAGGCCCAGATTTTGCAAGATGGCTGACCCATGTTAGAGATTTAGCCTATGGCCAATGACATGTTCTGTCATCTTGAGTACACATATCAGACTTTGGTGGAATAAAGATATGACTTATCTTTTGAGTACCAAACATGGATCTCAAATCTGGATCAAGATTTTTACTTGAAACCAACACACCTCCTCTATCTCCACCATCACTTCCATTTCCCAAAATGGCATTAGACAATAGTTACTTGATTTTTTGGGCTGAGCTCATTTTAATTTAGCTCTATCCTCATGATATCTCTATGAGATTGGCAGGGAGCGGTACTGGAGAGAAAACAACTTGACTTTAAGAAAGGAGCAATGTCTCTTATCTCATTTTTTTTTAACCTTTCAGGAGTTACAGGTATCTGAATACACCCCAATAGCAGGAAAGCATTTCTGTGATTACACTCATGCTCTCCAATGGAGATGCTTGCTTCCTTCAGGGAGGTAACAGAGAGGAGATATAGTAGAAGCAGTTGGTTTCAAGATCTATCAAGGAAAGTTCTGAGATTTATCAGGTCTGTTAGTTAGAGGCCTTTCAGTAATGTGAAGCAGATAATTTTGATGGTAGGTGTTATAGGTTTAAGAAATGTTCATAGAGGTATAAGAAATGCAGACAGTTGAATACATGTAGAGGGCAGCTAAGTGGCCTCAGACACTTACTAACTGTATGACCTTGGGCAAGTCACTCAACCCTGTTTGCCTCACATCTGTAAAGTAAGCTAGAGAAGGAAATGGCAAACCACTCCAGTATCACTGCTGAGAAAATCCCAAATAAAGTCACAACAAGTCAGACGCAACTGACACAACTGAATAGCAACAATAAGAAATATAGAACGCCATTTAAGGGCAAAATGGGAGGCTATGGGAATGTAGTATAGTAGAATGAGCATATAGTAGAATGATCATTGGCCCAGGAGTCAGGAGAACTGAGTTAAATATTCTATTTTGGCATTCGATCTCTCTTGCTTTGTACAAGCATACCTATGCCTGAAATACATTCTCTCCTCATCTCTGACCTCTTAGAATACCTAGCTGCCTTCTAGGCTCAGTTCATATGTCATCTCCAATAGGAAGTCTTTTGTACTCCTCCTAGTTGTTGTGGCCTTCTCTGCTCTAATTATTTTGTATTTACTCATCTGTTTACAAGTGGCATACTAACTCTATGAAGTCAGAGACTTACATGTTCACCTTCATAGTCCCAGCATTCTGGACAATCTGATATCTGGTAGATTCTTAATAAATGCTTGTTGAACTGAATTGAATTCTGGCTCAGACACTGAATAATTTTATGGTCAAGGGCAAGTCTATTCACTTCTCTTCGTCTCAGTTTTTTCTTCACTAAAATGGGGATAATAAGGTTGAAACTATCCCACAAGGCAGTAGTGAAGAGTTTCACAGACTTTAGTTACATAAAATGTGAATTACTTTAAAAGAGGATAGCCAACAGTACTACTGTTCCTTACAAATGCAAGCACAAGAATAATATGGTATTGGCTCTTCCTTCCTCTTCTATTTCCTTTCTTCTCCACATTGCTTTCTTTCAATTCATCCTGCTCTTTCCTTCAGCATGTGGGGGGGGGGGGGAAGCACTGGGAAAACTAAGCAAAGTCAAGAAAGCTGGAATCCCCAACAAATCATTCCACTTAAATTTCATTTTTTTTTTTTTTTTTGCTAAGTGTTGTGGACACAACTTAGCTGATGCAATCCCTTAACACCTGGAAGCAAAGCAGGAGACACTTCTATTGGGCACTGAGTATTTCACTCAATTAATTCCATTCTGACATCATCATTATATTGATTAAATTTAGGGAAACACTCAGCTTTGCTAAGAATGGCTCTATTTCAAAGATTCTTAACTTAACTCACTCCTCTTCCTGAGTTCAAATCTGGCCTCAGACACTTACTAGCTGTATGACCTTGGGTAAATCACATAAGCCCATTTGCCTTAGTTTCCTCATCTGTAAGATGAACTGGAGAAGGAAATGGCAAACCACTCCAGTGTCTTTGCCAAGAAAACCCCAAATGCGGCCAAAGAGAGTCTAACATAAAACAACTCAACATCAACAACAGATAGCTCTCTTTGGAGACTGTAGGCCAGGCTATTCACCTTCTTGTAGTCTCTGTTGATCTCATTAGCATCTTTTACTGACAGAAATTTACCCTTGAGCATCTTTTATAATTTGCAGGGCCCCAAAAGAGAGATCAATAGTTTACAAGCTAGCCTGCTTTGGATCATCATTAACAGCAATGTTATCCTGAGTTTGCCTTAGGAAGCTGACATAAAAATCTTTCCTCTTCTCCTATTTTAGATTAATAAAGCAAATTTGCATGGGAGGGGAAAGGGGAAGGACATCTCTCTTGGGGGTCATTTAAATAAATTAATTTATTCTGCCTGGTACTAGTTTGACCTTGGATAAGTCATTAAACTGTTTGAGCCAGTTTTGTTCACTTGCAAAATAAAAGTGTTTTGATTAGATAATTGTTAAGGTCCCTTTGAGCCTTAAATACTATAATTCTAAGCACTGATTAAACACCTATGATTTGTACAGTACTGTGCTAGGGCTGTGGTAGAAAACACTGGCTCTTTCTTTTAGGCCAGGATTTAGATAAGCTTTCAAACAACTGAGTACCACCAAAGCCACTTTAAAATATAATTGGGAAATATTTGACAAATAAAATACAATAAAATAGTTAACATAACATTTAAAACGAAGTCAATATGTAGCTCCTGAGATCCTTTATGTACCCATTATTCTTTGAGTTTGACACCACTGATCTAAACCAATCTAATCTAACAAGCACTTTTTGGGAGACTAGATCTATGATTTTATTGTTTGGGAAAACTCTCTCTACCACTGCAGTTCAGTGCCTACAATGGAATTTACTGCAGTTCTTTGTATAATGAAAGTCACCGTGCAGCAATATATAATCAAATGCCCCAAAACAAAGTGAACTAGACAACAAAGTGGTTATCAGGCATTCTGGGTTTGCCATTCAATTGAATGTCATTACAACACATGATTCTATAAAAGGTAATGCTTTTCCTGCCCTATTTCCAGCTTGCACAGGGAGGTACCAATTCTCCCACAGATGTCTTCACAAACCCAGACCAATTGAATAGTTCTCTACATGGCCTGCATAGCAACTGTATCAGTGTACCCAGATGATGTTGTAACCTAGGGAGTCATATAGTATAAAAGAAAAAAAAGGGAATGAAATTCCCATTTGAGATATCCTAGGAAATGAGATTCCTATATACCTTAATTTTTCTAAAATTGAAGTCTTATTGAAATGAATGTATTTCATGGCAAATTCACACTGAGAATTTAGATGACATTGAGAAGTAAGATGACATTGCATGGCAACCAATTCATAGCATCATTCTAGCTCTGGAATCTGAAGACCTAGGTTCAAAGGCCATTTCTGTCACTAAAGGACCTTGGGCCTCAGTTTACTCATCTGTAAAATGAGAGTTGGATTTGATGGTCCCTTCTAGCTCTGTATCTATCATCTAGTAGTCTCTGAGTCTTGAGGCACTTAAATCCAGAATTAGGACAATGGAAAGGTGCAACGTGGGAAACATTTGGAATTGCCAGGTACTCCAGATATATTATTGCCCAACAGACTCTCTGGGCTCTCTATAGTACATATAATTTGATTTATCACAAGATAAATAACTGTGTACCATGAAGAGCACAATTTGCTGCCCTTAAAAATCTAAACATTTGGGGGGAAAGAAAACATAAGAAAAGGTATCTTTCACTATCTGCTTCAAGAGAGCTATCTGACCCTGATTCTTGACCAGAAACTCCAGAGACTAAATAAAATGATAATCTGCAGCTCTATACAGATTTAGCAAAATAAATCTCAGTCCTTTCCCCATCTCTCATTCTCTCTTTTCTTCATTTCTCTCCTAAGCTTCCCCCAAGATGGCTCCCAACACAAGAAATTCAACAACCCTTTTTGAAACACCACATATAAATTGATTGGGAAATGTCCAGGAAAGTTAGAAGCTTTGCTTTCCAGAAGAAGCCTTCTTAGGTCCATGAATGAATGTATGAATTAAATGAATGAATGAATTAAATGAATGAATG